>NC_043705.1:42184648-42234339 GCF_006229205.1 Suricata suricatta | reverse complement strand
AATAGCACTGCTAGGGATTTACCCAAGGGATATAGAAGTGCTGATGCATAGGAGCACATGTACCCCAATGTTCATAGCAGCAATGTCAACAATAGCCAAATCATGGAAAGAGCCTAAATGTCCATCACCTGATGAGTGGATCAAGAAGATGTGGTGTGTATATATATATATATATATATATATATATATATACACACACACAATGGAGAATTACATGGCAATGAGAAAGAATGAAAAATGGCCATTTGTAGCAAAGTGGATGGATCTCGATAGTGTCATGCTAAGCAAAATAAGTCAGGCAGAGAAGAACAGATACCATATATTTGCACTCCTAGGTCTAACAGGAGAACAGGAGAAACCTAATGGAGGACCAGGGGAAGGGGAAGAGGGAAAGACAGTTGGGGAGAGAGAGGGACGCAAAACTTGAGAGACTATTGAATACTGAAAATGAACTGAGGGCTGAAGAGGAAGGGGGGGAAAAGAGGTGGAGGTGATGGAGGAGGGCACTTGTGGGGAAGAGCACTGGGTGTTGTATGGAAACTAATTTTACAATAAACTACTTTAAGAAAAAAAAAGGTCAAGTTTCAAACAACCACCTTAGTATGAGCCCAGATGTGGCTTTCCACAGGAAGATCACCTGTTCTTAACCCTCCTGTCTTCATTTCCACCATAGACCCCAGCCATATGCTGGTACCTTCCTATATCTCCTTTTGTGTCTTCAAGCAGCATGTGTGACTAGCCAGATCACTTCTCGCAGGTTTGTCTCTGATGCCTGGTTTCCAAATCAAAGATCAGTGGGAAGCCTAGAACCTCCCAAGCATTTAAGAGAAATGGAAAACCATATGGCTTTGTTCATGGATCATAGACACGTTAGGAAAGCCATATGTCTACTCTGCCACTCCTTTTCTTCAGAGATGTTGTCCCCTACATATTTTACAGGGTTTGGATAAATCTCTACATGGGAGGATTCACCCGGAAATGGTGGACCATGGTTTTAGATTCCTGGACTCCTGCTAGGTGCTTCCTATCAGAAGCTTCTCTAAGGTCTCTTACTTATCTGGGTGAATTTCAACAAGAAGTTCTGTCACATGAGTTCTGCATTATGATTGTGCCAAATGGATGAAGTGATCAGATACTTCAAGCATTCCCTCCTGGTTCTGGTGTTATATTTACGTTGCGCTGACATAAGTATCTTATGGCTTCCCATAGTCTCCAGGTAAGCTGCCGGAGGGAAGGATCTTCTATTGGCAGCAGGTACACTTCTCATTTGAACTTGACATCTTTATTGGAGGCCTCAAGAATCTAGTCGGGGAAATTTCAGGCCCTTCTTTACCAAATCACCCAGTCCCCATGTGATACTGTCAAAAACAGGGAGAATTCATGGGTCAGTGGAAGGCACTGGTATTCCAACGCCAGTACTCCATCAACAAGTTCCTGTTTCCTTCCACATAGTTTTGAGGCCTTAGGAGGTGGGCCCCCTCCTCTACCCCGTGTCTCTTCCACCCTTACTGGAGGCGTGGTCATTTGTGTACCAGTTTTGAGTTTTAAGTCTCTGTTTCACCTACATGAGAACCTGATTTTTGTGGCCTCACTAGCCCTGGAATGTTACGCTATTGAGCATTTTATTTTGTCTTATTTTATTTTTAAAAATTTTAATGTTTATTTTTGAGAAAGAGAGAGGGAGAAGAAGAGAGACAGAGTGCGAGTGGGGGAGAGGCAGAGAGAGGGAGACATAGAAGCCAAAGCAGCTCCAGGCTCTGAGCTGTCAGCACAGAGACCAATGCAGAGCTTAAACCCATGAACTGAGAAATCATGACCTGAGCCAAAGCTGGATGCTTAACTGACTGAGCCACCCAGGCACCCCTGTTTTAATTTTATTTTAGAGAGTGAATGAACAGGGGATGGGGCAGAAGGAGAGAGAATCTTAAGCAGGCTCTGTGCTCAGCACAGAGCCCCACACAGAGCTGGATCCCACAACCCTGGGATTATGACCTGAACTGAAATCAAGAGTTGGACACTCAGCTGAGCCACCTAGGCGCCCTGAGCATTTTAAATTGGTTAAGGTCCCAGTTCTGCTGTCAACTAGAAGATATCTCTGTACCTTCACCACATAGAGTAAGTTTCTCCTCACCTCTGTGTTGTTGTCTAGCAATCAAGAGTCTGTGTTAAATCATGGTATAGTTAGGGGTAGGAGGGAGATGCCTGAGTCTAGTCTAGGAGTAGCACACATCTTTTGTAGGAAAACCCAGGCTGCCCCAGATTCACTTGTTAACAGTTTTCTAAATCAGTCCCTACAATGTAATATTGGCATCCAGTCTATCACTGTCTCAGCTTAGAAGATTCTCAGCTGCTGCTTGTCACTTCTAGCAAGGGAAAAGATCAGGTTTGCTTTTCGTGCCCCATCTCTACACAATTTTGCACATCCCTTCTCTGCTGGTGGGCCCATTTGTTGGGTGTCAGGTTACCTACAAGTAGGAAAGGATCAGTGAGTGAGTCCACAGTCCAGGGATTTGGGCTAATGGATCCCTTTCCTACCCCACCAGTCCTCTGTCTCCTGCCTGCTTGGAGAAAACATGCTCCTTTGCATCCAGGATGTACTGCTCCTCTGCGTACCTTCCCCACCTCCCTTCATCTGTCTTATGTAGTGTTTGGGATTAGAGGAATCAGCTCTGTTTACTGTCCGTGAATATTTCTGACCTATATTAGACTGTGGTGTCTTGAGTTTTTGTGCTTTAGTGAGGTTGGGGAGAAGAGAATATGCTGTGTGGAATCAGTGGGGGGGGGGGGGAAAGAAGAGGAAGGAATTGCATAGAAAACAAAATACTTTGAAATGTAACCTCACTATGTGCCATATATAATTAGAATCTGTTATTCTGGTTTTGAGTAATTTAAACAACATCAGTTTGGCAGTTAATCATGAGAATAATAGCTTGAGGTCTGTTTTGTCCACGGTTAAGGTGCACAGGCCAGTAGTCTTTAGCCTGGTCTGATACACTCATACCAAAACAGTTGGAAAACATCAAGGGGAGAATCATTATAATCTGTAACATGCCAGCTTTTAAAATGAAAGTAGAAGAGTTTTCTCTAGATTTGTTGCATAAAATTCCGTTCAATTCTAATAGGTAAAGAGTTTGTCCAGAAAAGGGACAACTTATCTCTGCAAGTGATGATGTCTGACTTTGATTAAATGTTCATCCTTTATCCGATTCTGTGCTCTAAACTTAACAAAGTTAAGTTTATTGTCCTCAAAAACTTGTATGGTCCTCAAAACCAACTCTGAGTTTATCTTGGTAGGTTGTAGAATCACCATATTACAGATTAGGAAATTGAGCTTTCAGTTTGCTCAGGATCACACAGCTATTAAGTGGTGGGATTCAAACCAAGCCCTTTTTGACCATAGATCCCCTACTCCTGACCCCACACCATACCTTCATTATGGAAACTATCCATAGGAAAGCTAGAGTCCAGGCTGATTCTAGCAAGACCCTGGCATCACCACAACCAATCTTGGGTCTGAATTCAGCTCAAGGATACAGAATGTATCAAAGCCCTGCCGAGATACTTCCCTGAATTTGGAGAGATTCTCTGGAGGGAAGGAATCCTCGAGGAAGATAAAAACCTCTCTTTTGTGTATATGTGTATTTGTGTATGGATGTTTAAGTAAGAATGTCCCAGTGAAGATGCAGCTGATCCTGTTCTTGCTTTTTTCCTTGAAAATATTTCAGTTCTTTATTTTTAGATAAGTAATATATTCCCATTAGTTAAAAACCGAACAGTATGAGATCTACCTTCTAGCCCCACAGCCCAGTTTGTATCATTCCCTCACCCATGGATATCTTTTCAGAGTCTGTTTTGTGCTAAAATAAATAAAAGCAAATTTATATTCTCATTCCTTCCCTCCTTTTTAATATAAAAGTTAGTCATTTAAACGTTATATACTTTCTTTGGTTTTTTCACATAGAGATTTATCTTGGTTATCTCTCCATATCAGCACATGGAGAACTTCCTCATTCTTACTTAGAATAGCCTAATATTTCATGGTCTAGATGTATTATTATTTATTAACTACTCCACTTTTAATAGACATTTGGCTGATTTCCAGTCTTTTGCTGTTACTAACTAATGCAGTGAATAACCTTGAATATATGTCATTCTGTATATGTGCATATGTATCTGTAGGATGAGTTTCTAGGAGTAGCATTGCTAGGATAAAAAATATGCATTTATAGTTTGCACTGTTAGTATCAGATTGCCATTACTAAGGTTGTGCTCATTTGCACTCTGACCAGCACTGTATGAGTTTGCCACATACCTGTCAACACATTTTTGGATTTTGGCCAATGTGATTGGTAAAAATGTTTGAACTTTGACCCATCCATTGCAATAAGATTTTGTTAGTCTTCTCTTATATCTTTTGGATTTTTTTTTTGAGACAAAGTGAGAGTGGGGGAGGGGCAGAGAGAGGGAGACAGGGAATCTGAAGCAGGCTTCAGGCTCCTACCTGTCAGCACAGAGCCTGCTGTGGAGCTTGGACTCAGGAATAGCGAGATCATGACTGAGCAGAAGTCAGATGCTTAACCGACTAAGCCACCCAGGTGCCCCTGAATTTTAAGTCAAAGTTAGAAAGTCCTTTCCCACTCCAAGGTGAGAAAAGTATTCTCTTTGTTGCCATCTAGTACTTTCATGCTTCTGTTTTTCTTATTTAAAATTTTTTTTAATTCTTCTTTTAAATGTTTTTGTTTTTTGTTTATTTTTTTTGAGAGAGAGACAAAGTGAAAATGAGGGAGGGGCAGAGAGAGAGGGAGACACAGAATCTGAAGTAGGTTCCAGGCTCTGAGCTATCAGCACAAAGCCCGAAGTGGGGCCCAAACGCATGAACCAGGAAATCATGACTTGAGCCAAAGTCAGATCCTTAACTGACTAAGCCACCCAGGCACCCCTCTTATTTAAATCTTTGCTCTACTTGGAGTTTACCTTGGTTTATAGTATAATGTTCAGATCCAACTTTTTTTTTTTCCAGATGACCATCTAGTTCTATCACATCATTTATTTAAATGTTTTTATTTATTTTTGAGAGAGAGGGAGACAGATACACAGAGCATGAGTGGGGGAGGGGCAGAGAGAGAGAGAGAGAGGGAGTCACAGAATCCGAAGCAGGCTCCAAGCTCAGAACTTTTCAGCACAGAGCCCCACATGGTGTTTGAACTCATGAACCGTGAGATTATGACCTGAACCGAAGTCAGATGCTTAACTCACTCAGCCACCCAGGCACTCCTATCACATGATTTTTTGAAAAACTGCTGGCAATTCAATGCCCATTGGTTTGAGATGCTACTGTTATCATTTGCCATATGTCTTATGTTTATGTATTTTATATTCATATATATTGCAAAATGGCTTTATTTCACAATGCTGGAAGAAAGTTTAAATTTTCCTGTTGCAGTCATAAAGGACTTCTTTTTTTATTGTGATAAAAATTACATAGCGTAAAATATACCCTTTTAACCATTTTTAAGTATAAAGTTCAGTGGCGTTAGATACAGTTACATTATTGTGCGGCTATCACCATTCACCTCCGGAGCTATTTCATTTTCCCACTATATGACTTTGAATCAAAAACACTGTTCGTTTGATGACACACCATCCACTTGTAAGGTGTATGCTAGTTTCAGAGAAGTTAAAATGTGGGAGAGTGTACATCTGAGAATTTACAAAATACATTTCTAAAGTCCTAACTGTATTTGCTGTATTTTTGGATGTTCTGCTCTGTTCCATTGGTTTGCTTCTTCATGCACCAGTGTCACACTGTTTTAAATATTGAAGATTTAGAATATCTTTTAATATATAATAGAGGTAGTTTCCCCTCACTGGTCTATTTTTCTTCCTTCCTTTCTTTTTTTTCAGAAGACTTCTTTTTCTAACTATTCTTACCTCTCTGTCAAGATAAACGAGGGACCTTTTCTTTGGTTGTTCTGAATCTTTTTTCCTTACCTCTTTCTACCTGTATTCCACTTAAATTGTAGAGACTTGCATATAGAAGACCTTATTATGCCTGAATCTCAGCTGTAAGTCTTGGATCGGAATAGCTTCTCTGAAGGTTTGTGTATCTTCTTGACTTTCTTCTACTAGGTTTTTATTTCAAAATTGCAGTGGGAGGTACAGTTCTTTCCTGGTCTGTGCAGTTGCCAAAAAGGGAGATGCACTTAGGAAAGTTCTTAGAATCATTTATTCCTTTTATATCCTTTACCTAGAATATCAGCCTTTTTCAGCAAAGTAAGCATTGATCTTATAATGATGAGAAATCTTAAATGTTTGCCCCTGTATCAGGGTTTAATGTGGTTCACTGATGCATTTACCCTTGGTACAAGTTTGTTGTTTTGCCAAGTATTCCTATTAAATATTTAGCATTTATAATATTGTTTTATTAGAATTTGGCTTTATTTGCAATTATAAATCATAAACTCATTTCTCTTTTATTTTACTGAAGAACCCATTGTAAGAGCCAGTAAATCCTGTGGAAAATGGCCTTCAGTGATCTTACATCGAGGACTGTGCGTCTTTATGATAATTGGATCAAAGATGCTGGTAAGTAACCGAATTTTCTACTTAAGGCATATCTTCCCTTTTATATCAAATTCCTATATTTAATAGGATTTCAGTGAAACAGAATGAGAGACTACAATTTAACACTCCCTTGTAAACACTTCAAATATTGATTTTTATTACTAGTTAATGAAAGGGAAGTGTCAGTGTTTTCATTACAAATATGTTCCAAGAGCTACATAGCTGTTCATTATGTTTATAATAATGAAAATAGCTTTAATATCCACTGAAAGAAATTGGTTAATAAATGATGGTACATTTCAGCTCAGTGATCATTAAAGCTGATTTTTGAGGCACAGTGCTCTTAGGTTGATTCTGCCCTAATGCTCCTAAGGGAAATAGCACTTAATGCCATCAGTGATAAATCTTGAATGGGAGGGCCAGCGGGTGTAACCTAAAGGGCAGGGAATTTTCGTAGGGTAATTTCTGAGTAATACTGAATTGTCTGCCTTCTTGCTTCGCTCATTTAAAAAAATAAAAATCAGTCATTATTTCTTGATACTTGACCTCTGTGGACCCTGCTGATGTGTTGGCACTAAAGAGTTAGGTTATTTGGAGAGGGAAATAGAAGCCATAAAGGAAAAACAGCCAGACTACTGGAATAAATAGTTTTCCCATTATTAATTATTTACCTTTAGAAAGATTTTCTTCCAAAAATGACTCATTATCCCCTAGTTTGGTATCTGGAAAGGAAGTAGGGAGTATGGCATTGAACTATAAATAAAAGTGCTGAAGCATATGTGAAGATTGCCTTTGACTGGGCACTTAGCAACTCAGTAATTTAGAGGAGAAAATATTCAAATACAAGAAAAATTTCAACTCCAGTCTTTAGATGGTAGAGGTGTTTGCCTTTCAGTGTGTTCTTCTAGAGTGAGGCATTTGCAGCTAATGACATTTTCACAATAAAAGTTGGTGCCATTGAATATTATTTGAATATATTGTCATTAAAAATTAACTTTGATTACCAGCGTCTTAATTTTTTTAAACCCTATAGAGCTCCCAATATATTAGTTTATATGTTCTAATGTGTGTTTCGACTGTGTGGATAGTGTCAATGTGAAATACTAGCTTTTCATCAATTTTATTGGTCATACCAGTACCTTAAGTAAGTAGGATCACTGAAACATTTTTTTACAATGCATTTATGCAATCCTTATAAATTACTATTGCATTTTCTGTCACAAATGCATGTGTGTGTATATATAAATCTGTGTCAGATCTTACAGATAGCCTTCTAAAAACCTAGATGAAACTTAGAAAATTATTTGTAGGAGGTATTTTTCTCTTAATTTTCCAAATAATTGAAAGGTATTTAAACTTGCACTATGATTCTTAGACTTGAGAGTGATAGGCACTTCAATTTGCAGTGGTCTTGTTTGCTTTAGTTGTATATAATAAAGAGTAAAAGACTCAAAATTAAATCCTTCCAATAGTTAAAAAATAAATAAATAAATAAATAAAAATCAGTGCTCTAGAAGGATGGTTAGTGCCAAATCAAGCTTAAATATTTAAATGAAAAACAGGTTATAAAACATCAGTACATTTCTTTTGTGAGAACACTTGTCTCTGTGTGATGGGATTATGGGTAGTTTCTATTATCTATGTTTTATTTATTTATTTTTAAAGTTTCTTTATTTTGATAGAGACAGAGCAGGGGGAGGGGGCAGAATGGGGAAACAGAATCCCAAACAGGCTTAGCGCTGCCAATGCAGAGCCTCATGTGGGGCTTGAATTCACAAAACCACAAGATCATGACCTGAAACCAAAAGTCAGACACTTAATCAAATGAACCACCCAGGCGCCCCTACTTATCTATATTTTATACTTCACAAATAGGTGTTGCTTTTATAACCATCACAAAACATTTTTTAAATATAACAAAGGTCAAACAATTTTTAAATAAACAAGGAATTAGAGTGTTATAGAGCTGAGTTGGACCTAGGCATCATCAAAGAACTAACTCCTCATGTTAGAATGCAAGATGTTGAGGGGCACATGGGTGGCTCAGTCAGCTAAGCATCCAACTTTGGCTCAGGTCATGATCTCACAGTCAATGGTTTCGAGCCCTGTGTCGGGCTCTGTGCTGACTGCTGAGAGCGTGGAGCCTGCTTCAGATTCTGTGTCTCCCTCTCTCTCTGACCATCCCCCACTCACTCTCTGTCTCTGTCTCTCAAAATAAAAAATAAAAGACATTAATTAAAAAAAAAGAACCTACGACACTGAGGCTCATAGATATGACCTTCCTGAGACTGTGTTTAGTTGTTGGCAGAAAAGACTAGACCTTTTGTTTTCTGATTTTGATTGGTTCTCTGGTATTTCACATTTGAATTATTTTACACATATTCACCACCATCACCACTTTAGATTAGTTCTTCCCTATTATCCAGAAATCACACGTTCACCAAATGCAGGAAGAAAAAGTGTGACCTCTTGGCATTTAACACAACTGGAATTATTTTCCAATTTTTGCAGATTTCAGCAAAAATACACTGTCTCGTGGTTGCCATCTTTCTCAGGTGACTGCTAAAGACCAATTTTATTTCACTATTAAAGTTCCCAACAGATCTTTCCTTGAAGAACGCCAAGGGTTTTTTTAGTATCCCATAAATAGAGCAGCTTCAATCTGACAGGGGGAGGGAGAATGATTATTTCCATATTTCTTCCCTTTTAATTTTCTCTTAGTTTTTCAATTTATGTAATGATTCTGAGAACATGCAGATTTCTTGAGAGGTCATTCTTCTCTGAAGGTTTACAGTAGTTCTCATAAGTTCAGTATTTAAGTTCTAATTTTTTGTCTTGTTCTAATGACTTTCACCTTAATTTGTTTTTTTTAATATTAATATTTTTATTGCTTTTCAAAGTAGAGGTATATACCTTGCTACCTGAAATATCATAATTTGAACTTGGGAGCCGAATAGGTTTGGGTACATTTTTTGAAATGGACCCATTTGGAAGCAAAAGTCTTGCTATCCAGGACTTGCTATTCTCTATTCCAAATGCAAGAGCTCAAGAGATTCAGATAATCAATATCTTTTTTTTCATTTTTTAAATGTTTATTTATTATTGATACAGAGAGAAATAGAGCATGAGCATGGGAGGGGCAGAGAGAGAGGGAGACACAGAATCTGAAACAGGCTCCAGGCTCTGAGCTGCCTGCGGAGAGCCCGATGTGGGGCTCGAACCCTCAAACCGTAAGATCATGACCTGAGCCGAAGTTGGGCGCTTAAACGACAGAGCCACCCAGGTGCCCCTCGGATAATCAATATCTTATTTAGAGCCAAATCAATTCAGATGATGATTAATACTTATATATAGCTAGAAGTATAAAAGGTTTTTAAATGAACTGCTTCTGAATTCCCCTTGGACTTTTGTTCATGGAATGACTCTGTTTTTTATTAGGAATACTTACATTGAAAAGCTGAGTAATATTAGGTCAGAATAAAGAATGATAAAGTCCTGGAAGTGGTTAGGGAGACCTCAAGGAGAGAGAATTTGGAGATGTTTAGTGAGAAGACTTAGATTTAAGTTCTACTTCAACGAACAGGCTACATGGTCTTGAACAGGGTCCTTTCGGTGTTAAATAGATGGTTCTTTTTTAGCAAGACATAGGTCAGAATGGTACCTACAAGCTACCAGACAATATGCATGAAAGTGCTCTGTTAGTTAGGAAGTATCTCAATACAAAGAGTGGTGGTTGTTACAGATGATGGAAAGAGTACTTTCACTTGAAAATACTTTTAATATAGCATATGCTTTTTTCAAATGTCTCATTTTTTTTTAAACTCAGGGACTAGGGGGTTAAAATGTTTTGTGTTAGATTTACAGCTTTATGAGAACACTATCACGTGTAACAGGAGAGGTTTTTTGCTTCTGCTTTGTGTGATATTGATCTCTGAGAGCCATTAGAAATCACCCCTGGCCATCTCAGTGCAGTTTTACTTTGCTTGCCCTGGGAAGGTCTGAACCCATGATCAGGGGCCAAGAATTTCAAGTGTATTCTTGGCTCTGGCCCTATTCCTGAGTAGCATTCGGGAAATCTACTGTTATTCTTTGGTTTTCCGATTGCTAGGGAAGTGGTGATACTGCATTATTATTTCATGTGGAAAATTCCACAGCTACAGATTTAAATATGATTTAATTGACACTAAGTTGTAAAAGGATTTATCATAATTCTTAGATATGAAATGTCGAATTTTGAAATAATGCTATAGTAGCATTTTGGACCATAGAGAAATGGAAACTTTTTAATGTTCGAGAAGTAATTTTCCTTGTGTTTGGTTAGTAACAATGGCTTTTCAAACCTAGTTATGATCTTTTTACAAGAAGATGGAGTAAGAATAAGCTTGCTGCCATTCTGAACCTTTAGTTTTTCACCAAGTGCTAGAGGTACATGTTTACTTTTCCTTCAGCTTCTTCATCTTGTTGGTGCTTTGAATTTTAAAGGGTGTACTTGAGCTAGTACATGCTACTTAAGAAGAGAACACTCTCTTACGAGTAGTTGATGGAAAAGCTCATTAAAATTCTATGTGTGTGGCACTTCTACTTTCCTTGTACTCTCTCTCTGGAACACTCTTAAAAAAATTACTAGCTTTGCAAAAAGTCAGAACTTCAGTAATCGCTGGGGTGTGGGTTTCTGACAAACTGCCTTCCCATCCTCATATTTCATCTTGGCTCTACACATGACAGTTAAACCCAGCCCTGATGCCAGAAAGAAGGTACATGAGACACTCTTACCCTTAGCCTGTTGTCTCTGAGGAAAACAGAGCTCACTTCACCCCTGAACCTTTTATAATTTGTGGGATCACGGAGTGAGTCTTTATCACAGACTAAATTTAGTCTAATCACAGCCTTTAAATGTCATCAGGCAGTTCTCTCTACAACCCCCCTAATCAAGTCATCATCTGTATGTGGCTTATAGATGTCTTGTCAGTGGGATCCCCTACCTTACATAGAAGTGGGCTTCCTATTCAGAAAGGTATAACTGTCATTGAGAAAGAAGGCAGGAAGAATGAACAGCTGTCAGTATTAACAACAGCCAGTCATGAACAGAATATTATAGACTGTGAATTTTATTTGCTCAGTAGGGAGAGGTGATTAAGGCAGAGGAATAATCTGAGCAGAACCTTACTTTTAGAAGGTGAACTTGGCAGTTGTAAGGAAGACAAGATATAGCAAATTGGATCCCGAGCAGGGAAACCACATAAAAGACCACCACAGAGCACTAGTAAGGGATATTGACACCTGGATGTAGGTTAAAGAAGCATTAAATGCTTGGTTCCTAACTCTGACAGTTCATCATAGTCACCTCAGCTGCTTATGGATGCCTGGGACCCATGCCCTAGGATTCTGATGTGGTTGGATCAGGGTCATTTTTTGACCATTTGATTTTTAAATTCTGCAGAGGTGATTCTGCTATGCCAACAGAATTGATACCTGCTGTAATAGTAGCAGTGCACAACTACTGAGCCCTTCGGTTGTGCTAGGCTCTTTGCATCCAGTAACTCACTAAATCCCCTGAGTTACATGCTGCTTTATGCCCAACTCACAGATGAGGAAAGTAAGCACAGAAAAGTGAAGTCAGTGGCTCCAGATTGCACAAGTCAGTGGGAGAACCCAGGGTCAGAACCCAGGCCTGCTGACGTTCAAGCTTGCTGAAATAGGATTTTAAAAACCCTGAACTTGGCATATTATTTTAAGAAAATAGCATGAAATTAGCTAGTTTTTCTTAAAAGATAAAATGGGGTATTTTTTATTTTTAAATTTATAAAACCTGAAAGTGACAATAGGTTTTTAATAGAAGGTGTGTGCTTAAAATGTTAAATTATAGGAAAAAAATTATTTAT
Organism: Suricata suricatta; assembly: GCF_006229205.1. NCBI lineage: Eukaryota > Metazoa > Chordata > Mammalia > Carnivora > Herpestidae > Suricata > Suricata suricatta. The sequence continues at coordinate 42,221,893 of NC_043705.1, read as the reverse complement.
TTTAAAGTTGTTGGGTTTTTTTTTCTGCTTCCTGAGCCAGCCCAGTGTGCTTTTCCTGGCTTGTTTTCTTTCTACTGCTACCAGAGGAAGAACAGAAAGATGATGTCATTTGGTGTTTTCCCCTCTGATGAGTCAATAAAAGAGTAAAATAAAATATATCTTTAGTTCAGGAATTCCTTTACCAACACACACACACACACACACACACACACAAAAACTAGTTTTCAGTCAGACCTGTGGTGTCTCCTAGGAACAGAAACACTTTAAACATTTTTAATTTTTTAAAATGTTTTATTTATTTTTGAAAGAGAGAGAGACAGCACAAGCAGGGGAGGGTCAGAGAGAGAGGGAGACACAGAATATGAAGACAGGCTCCAGACTCAGCTAGCTGTCAGCACAGAGCCTGGGACTCGAAACCACGAACCATGAGATCATGACCTGAGCTGAAGCCAGAGGCTCAACTGACTGAGCCACCCAGGCACCCCACATTTTAAACGTTTTAAATTTCTTAAAGAGAAAAAGCAGAAAGTGAAAATAATCCATACTGTCAACATCCAAAGGCAGTAATGTTAACATTCTACCAGCGGTCTTCTTTGGTACTAGTTTTAAGTCTTTATTTTACTGGAGATAAAATATAGACCTATTCCCGGGCCTTACGATGTTCCTCTAAGCTTCAGACTACCCACTGACAAAAAATTCAACAAAGTTCGAGCAGTTCTGATTCTGTCCCTTAAGTCCCCATTTGTGTGACAACTTTTATTTATGAACACTTCCCTAGAGAGTTATGGGTCCATGGCTACCATTGCTTGTGGCCCTTTACACTGCAAATGGTACCCAATTGTCCTGAGGAACTTGTTGAACGGAAGGATGGTCACTAATAGAAGCAACAAAAGACTTTCGTGCTGCGTACCTAGAGAGCTGATTTTAAAGCTTTTTCTGACAATATGAGGTACAAAGATTTTAAGAACTTTGTATTTTTATGAATGTCTTCTTGCAAACTTTGTTGTATTTCTATCTTGTGAAGGATGCTTGACTGGAATTGTTCCTGCTGTGAGCATCAGAGACTTCCTTTTATTAAATCTAGTAACACTTTTCAGTCTACATTTCACTTTGTCTCTCCTTCATTTTATCCTTTGACTCCTTCCAAAGATTAACTCTTCCCTTGGCCTCCAGATAGCCTACTTCTCTGGTATTCCTTCTACCTCTCTGGCCACTCCTCATTTTTTTTTCTTTTATGGTTTTCTCATGTACCATTTCTTCTGTGAGGATTGAGCCTAGGGGCACCTGGGTGGCTCAGCTGGCTAAGCGTCAGACTTCAGCTCAGGTCATGATCTCACGGTTTGTGTGTTCGAGCCCTGCGTCAGGCTCTGTGCTGACAGCTGGCTCAGAGTCTGGAGCCTGTCTTTGGATTCTGTGTCTCTCTCTCTCTCTGACCCTCCCCTGCTCACGCTGTGTCTCTCTGTCTCTCAAAAATAAGTAAAAAACATTAAAGAAAAAGATTTAGTCCTAAAGATTCTGACTTGAATTACTCAGGCTCCTTACTCTACCCACTTTCTTAAACCACTTGCACAGCTCTGTTGTTTGTCTTTTATGTGATAATCACCCCAAATAGTACATCCCTGGCCCAGATCTCTCTCCTAATTCCAGATCCAAGTATCCAGGTGCCTATAGAGGTCTCCATAGAAATGTTTTATGGTGCCTGGGTGTCTCAGTTGGTTAAGTGCCTGACTCTTGGTTTTGGCTTAGGTCATGATCTCATGGTTCATGTGTTTGTGCCCTGTGTCAAGCTCTGTGCTGATAGTGCAGAGCCCGCTTTGGATTCTCTCTCCCTCCCTCTCTCTCTGCCCCTCCCCTGCTCACTCATGTTCTCTCTCTCTCTCTCTCTCTCTCTCAAAAAAAGGAGCTTTTAGACATATATAGAATATATATGATATGTATAAATTATATGTAATTTATGTATATATATGTGTGTATATATACACACACACACACCATAGATACATACCATAGATGCATAAGATGTTCTAAAACATAAGCCACCTCTCCCTGACCATTCTTGCTCCATATCTTGTATTCCTAGTTTCAGTGATAGTACAATTGTCTAAACCAAAAAACTCATTTTTTTCTTAACTTTCACCTGTTTCTTATTCCCTATGGCTAACCACTTACAAATTTTTGTTTTCTCTATCTTTACTATATCCTAAAATTATCAGACCCTATTTTTCTTTCTTATCACTACCTAATTTTAAAAGCTTGATTCTGGTATATTTAACATACAGTGTTACATTAGTTTCAGGTGTGCAATAGAGTGATTCAATAATTCCATACATTACTCAGTGCTAAGTGTCCTCTTAATCCTTTATCAGTGTAACCATCAGTTAAATGGTTACATTTAAGGATTTATTTCAGCAAAGAGCTCTTTCCCAAACTGTGTTCCACAATGTTAGTTCCACAATGTAGAATGGTGTTTGTCTACAAAATAGCAGTTTGAGGAATGGCCAAGTAAATTTAAGGAATGCTGCGTACCACCGTTCTCACCTTGGCAGTTCAAATTGAACACAAAGCACTGAGAAATCCTGCAGAGAAGTAGTTTGCTTGTTTAGCATTCTCATTAGCCTCCCCGTCCTTCTCTGTGGACAGATTTTGAATGTCTTGCTTCCTTGAGTAGATTGGGCCATGTTTGTATAGGATATGAGATAAGGAACTACTCATTTTTCTTCCAAGTAATCATTTTTCCTGTCAACACTTGTTGAGCATTCTCTCCCTTCCCTGCTTGTTTATGAGTCATCCTTTATCTGTATTAAATTCCTAAATATCTTGAGGTCTGTTTTAGAGCTGACTTTCAGCATTTTTTTTGAAATGGCATCTGTTGGTATTTTTTATCTGAATACAGAATACATCATCTTTAATAGCTAAACCATGCCTTCATATAGCCAAGTATCAAATGTGAGATCTCTAGCTATAAAACCGAGGCCTAGAGAGTCCTCAACCATAAAGTCTGCTGAGGAAATTTTTGCATTGGGTAGGAAGTCAGACTTGTAGGGATATTCAGTGTTTGGTAATTGGCTACACCATTATCAATAAATGAGCAAGGGCTGCATTCCTCTCACCCCTCTTTTCCAATTGATATAGGTGATGGTGTTTGGAAACTAAGGTTAGTCAAGTGTCCATTTATATAGTCAGATATACTTGGAAACTTGTTCATACTTATCTTCCTTTGTAAGGCTCTGGTTTCAGGAGGCATTTTAATAAAATCACACCTGAACTACTTACGATTATAGAATTAATCACATTTTTTATTGTATCATTTTTTTAGTTTAAAAATATTTTCTGGGGTGGGACACCTCTATGGCTCAGTTGGTTAAGCATCTGACTTCAGCTCAGCTCATGATCTCACAGTTTGTGGGTTCAAGCCCCGCGTTGGGCTCTATGCTGACAGCTCAGAGCCTGGAGCCTACTTCGGATTCTGTGTCTCCCTCTATCTGCCCCTACTACCCCAAAGTAAATAAACTTTGAAAAAAATTTTAAATATAGAAAAAACATATTTTCAGGGGTGTCTGCATGGCTCAATTGGTTAAGTGTCCAATTTTTGATTTCAGCTCAAGTCATAATCTCACAGTTGGTGAGACTGAGTCCCACATCTAGCTCGGTGCTGATAGTGTGGAGCCTGCTTGGGATTCTCTCTTTCCCTCTCTCTTTCTGCCCCTCTTCCTTTCTCTCTCTCCCTCTCTTTCAAAATAAACATATAAACTTTAAAAAATATTTTAAGAAATAAAAATATTTTCAGACATCAAAATATAGCCAAAATATTATAATTACATTGAAATAATACATCATCATCTATAATTCAACCAGTATTTATAGTTTCCAAATTATCTCTTAAGAGTATCTTTTTTTTTTAATGTTTATTTATTTTTGAGAAAGAGCATGAGCAGGGGAGAGGCAGAGAGAGAGAGAGACACAGAATCTGAAGCAGATCCAGGGTCTGTGCTGTCAGCACAGAGCCCAACGTGGAGCTCGAACTCATGAGTTATGAGATCATGACCTGAGCCAAAGTCAGATGTTTAACCAATTGAAGCACCAAGGCACCCCTTTTAAGAGTATATTTAACTTTTAGTTTGGTCAGTTTTTATACTTGAGGCATTAAAATAATTACTCAAATGATTTATCCAATAATAATAGCCCGTATTAGAAATAATAATAAAATGTTTGACTTTAATGGGTTATTTTCCTTTTCTACTTGAACAACACTTTAAATATATTAAGAATTCTTGGGGCGCCTGGGTGGCTCAGTCAGTTAAGCGTCCGGCTTTGGCTCAGGTCATGATCTCACGGTTCGTGGTTTTGAGCCCCATGTCAGGCTCTGTGCTGACAGCTAGCGCAGAGCCTGGAGCTTGCTTCAGATTCTGTATCTCCCTCTCACTCTGATCCTCCCCAGCTTGTGCTGTCTCTCTCTGTCTCTCAAAATAAATAAATAAATAAAAATTTACAAAAGAATTCTAAGGTTATATCAATTTTTCTATCAAACTGTATATACATTGATCCTTTTTTTTTTGTGGTCAGTTGGTGTTAAGAAACTTGTGTTAAGAAACAAGGTCTACTCTTTCTAGCCAAGTCTGACATTTTTTCATTTTAAAAATTGTTGCTTCTTTGATCATGCTTATAGAAGTTTTGTTTATCCTTGCAATACAGGAACTTTACGTGATCTAATTTTTTTTATTCATTAGTGTTTACTTTCTGATACATGATAAGTATTTTGACATATAGATTTAGTTTTGACTTTCATTTTTCAGAAAAATATTTTATGATCTATTTGAATATTTTTCTGTTTTTCATTTGTTTTTCTCCTGATCAGGAATACCTGTTATTTTTTCAAGGCCATTATTGATTTGGCATATATTTTTTTTTCTCAAATACTTTAAAAAATTCATTATTGAAGTATAATTGACATACAATATTACATTGGTTTTAGATATACAGGATCTTGATTCAGCAGTTCTTTACATTACTCAACACTCATCATGATAAGTGTAGTTACCATCTGTCTCCATACAGTACATTACAACATTATTAACTATATTCCCTGTGCTGTATTTTTCATCTCCAAATCACATTTTATCTTGAGTTGCAATGTTTTAAAATCTTTTAATTTATTTATTTTGAGAGAGAGAGCATGTGAGTGGGAGAAGGGCAAAGAGAGAGGAAGACAGGAAATCCCAAGCAAGCCCCACACTGTCAGCACAGAGCCCAATGTGGGGCTCAATCTCACAAACTGAGATCATGACCTGAGCTGAAATCAAGAGTCTGATGGTTAACTGACTGAGTCACCCAGGTGCCCCTCGAGTTGCAATTTTTAACTGATCTAATTCTCGTGGTCTGGAATGAGCAGTGACCAAGTGAATTTCTCTTTTCATGGTTTGAGGCCAATATAGTTCTTTTTTTCTCAAAATATCAGGTTGTTTAGCCTATTTTGGACACCTAGAACCCACACTTTAGGTATATAATGCTAAGATCCCTTTCATTTCTTTGATTCTGTGCTATAGTATATTTGGAAATGTCCCAGTTTCCTTGGGGAAAGAAGAAGGTTAGGAAACAGCAAACACAAACATATTTTTATATATAAAGGGATATCTGGATGGAGAAACTGTAAAATGTTGCTAGTGGTTATAGATGGATGGTGGAACTTTGCTGTGTGTCCTCTGTTCCCTAGATCTACTCTGTACCCTGTGTGGGACCCTGGGGAACGACCAGTGTAGACTGTATCCACAGCCTTACTCTCCTGCCCTCTGGTTCTGGTTGGTTTCAGCCAATGGAGAGCCCCAAGAAACTAGAGGAGAGAGAGAGAGAGAGAGAGCGCGCGAGAGAGAGAGAGAGAGAGAGGAGAGAGAGAGAGAGAGAGAGAGAGAGAGAGAGAGAGAGAGAGAGAGAGCGGAGAGTAGTATTCAGATGTTAATTCCCCAGTCGCTTCCAGAATTGCCTTATGCTGGCCCAGTCCCTCCACTGAAGGCCACAGCTCTCCAGGCAGGCTTCTCCATCTGACTCCTGGGTTCAGGTAACCACTACCTCCCTTTGCCCTTTGAGGCTTGTGGTGGAAACAGCGCAACTCTTTCTAGCCCCATCACTAACTACCCTGGTGATTTTCCTTACTCTTCCAAAGACAGTAGTGACCGTTGACCAAACAGTCTACTGTCAACATTAGGACCTAGATGCTTGCCTAAAGAAATGCTAGCTGCTGTGAGTTATTTCTTTGCTAAATGGACGTGCACTCTCATTTTGTTTTTAGATCCAAGAGTTGAAGACTGGCTCCTCATGTCCTCACCTCTGCCACAAACCATCATCCTGGGATTCTATGTCTATTTTGTCACTTCTCTAGGACCAAAGCTCATGGAGAATCGAAAACCCTTTGAACTCAAGAAAGCGATGATAACGTACAATTTTTCCATAGTACTCTTTTCTGTGTATATGTGTTATGAGGCAAGTGTCTTCAGTATTCTTAACAGGGGAATTTTGCCTGAGTCTTCCCGTTATTCTGTCATTATGTGTCTTGTTATAATTATAATGATGACTCTTCGAGATTTAAGGAATTTTAGAAATGTAGCTCACTAGAGCAGGTATTTGCCCCAAAAAATTGTTATGTATAGACCAGATATAGAGGATCTCAATATATTCTACCTCACAAGCAGTGAGAAAAATTAACATTAAGTTCAGGGACATGCACATAGTTAGTCTGAATAGATGATTGAATTAATCCATTAAGTGTTAGTTTTAAGGAAACTCATACATGCAGACATTAAGTAACTTACTCAAGTAAGTAGCATAGCTACTTTAATATTAGGTAGTGGAGGACCAATATTTGAATCCAGGTCTGTCTGACATCATCCTGACTCTGTAATGAGTTCCCATCATTATGGTAGGAACCTCTGAAGAGCCGTAAAATGGGAGACTGTTAGGTTGAATTTAGATGGACCTTGCAGGGATACAGAATTCAGACTCATACAAAACAGTACATGAGGGAGTCTGTCCCTTAATTGTTACTTTGTTACTACGAGAGTTGAGGATCTTCCAGAACCGAAGAGTAGACTCATGGATTGCCTCTCACCCACTTTGCTATTAACAACCTTCACCCAGCCTTACTTACCTGCTTTTCTGTCCCTTGCTTCTTTTCTAATACTGGCAGTCTTCCTCATCTTCTCCTCCTTAGTTACTTCTTTGCAGCATAGCTGTGCTTCCATAGAACTGGAACTCTCTAGGGGCCACCATGACCCTTCTGGCCCCTCTTAACACCATGACTTCTGCACATGCATCCCTCCTACCTGATTCCTGCTGTGAATCCACCTTACTGAGTCAACTTAAATCTGCTGGAGCCTCATTTCTTACTGGCCTCCCTGAACTCTAGACTTAGCTTGCTATCTTCTATTTCTTCTACTTTATTACCAAAATTAACTACAAGCTACCTAATGTCCCTCCAGATCATGAATAACTGAAAGGGAAAGAGTAATAAAGGTGGTCTAACCAGGTTATGAGAGATAGGAACGACCCTCTATAGACTATAGGAGAGTATTAAGTGCAGACTTAGAAGCTGGGAGCCCAGGGGTCAGTTGATACCAGTTATGCTACTAACCAGCAGCCTCACTTTAAGCAAGTTACTTAACCCCTCTGGGCCTTAGTTCTGCCATTTTATAGAGTCAGGATTAAACCAGATTGTCTCTCAGGTCCCTTTATGCTGTGTCTGATTGTGCCATTCCATGTGATAGCCCCAAACACATTTCTCGGGAAATAATTTAATCATAACCAGTAAATTTGGTTTCCTAATGTAGCAATTACAATATAAAAGAAGTTTTGAGAACACTTGAATTTGGCAGTTTCTGTCTCCCATTAATCACTCATACTAGAGTTACTTAAAATTATCACTGGTTCTTCTTGATTGGCTGAAATATAGACACATATGTCAGAAGCTCTGTAGACTGTTAAAATGTTCTTAAACTTAATATCAGGAAAGCATTAGGCTTCACTCTCTGCTTAAACAAAGACTTTTGACAGCCGATCAGGAAGTCATCTCTATGACACCGTACACATGGTTTACTGGGTGTAGCACAATTGCAGTAGGTATACAGAGGAAACACCTCCACTATGGATGTTAGGGAAAATATGAACAAGGTGAAAGGGAAATACACCAGACTAAAGGATCCCGTGTGCCTTATTGTATACTGATGGTTTTGCATACTGATGGTTTTGAATGTGTACCTGGCACATATTAATAGATATTAATAGAGAGAGACTGGTAAAGACCACCCAGGAGGCCATGTCACAGGGTTTCTCTTGTACAGTTCAGTGCTTACTTGTGATAGGGTATGGTGAAGAGCCAGCATCCTGATTAAGTAAGTGGACTTTTAGTTTTAGTTGCATCAGTTAGAAGAGAGTCAGAATCAAAGAGAATATGACGCTCACTGGCAGATCAGGGTTTCGTAGATCAGGATTAACTGTTTTTCCACCACATTCCCCTGTTCCTTTGAGAAAAAACTTAGTGAGTTGTTTTTGTAAGTTATTTTTCTCACCCATAAAATATGTCTTATACTTTTCTGAATCTTAAGATAATCTTTTTTAAGATTTCATAATTTACTAAGAGATTTAATATCATCTGAATCAAGCTTAGAGTTAATATCACAAAAGGATGCTATCATTTTGAACCCCACAGTCTCATAGTTGTTTTAGCTCCTTTGTTTCTTTTTCTTTTCACCATTAAGATATCATTCTGCTAATGCCTCATAAACTTTTGCTTTTAAAAATTAATTTATGGTAAAGTTTTCATTTTAGCTTTAATAGTAATTAAAAATAGAAATTTAAAATGTGCATTACTGGCAGAAAATGATGTAACTATTATACTGAGAAAGAAGAATTCCAGGGAAGATACTGGAACTTGAGAGACTAGGACGTCAGAGATGGGCTGATCATATTGTGAGAACACAAAGTTAAGCCAACCATTCAATATGGGCATTAATTTAAAATTAGAGCCCTTAGCTTTTTATTTTCAGAGACTGTTTTTTTTAATTTTATTAAAGTTTTTATTTGAATCAGATACTGTTTTAAAAGAAGAACTTCCTACCATCATACTAAAAGAATGCCCATATAATCTTTGAATTGAGGTTCAGATAACAACAATAGGCTTTTTCTTCCCACCACTAGGCTACGATTCCTTCGTGGGTGTGCTGGAATTAAGGCATGCCAAATTGCACTCTTACTGATAGCATTTTCCTCTCTTACTTGTTATGTGAATCCAAAGCTGAACTGATCTCTGAGTCTTGTGTTCCATCAATCTTGATCTTAAGAGCCACGACTACCCCTTCATGTTACATTGACTAGCAAAGGGCAAGAAAACGCAGTTATGGCAGCCCTCCTATGAGTACAGTGAGGAATCTTGGTTTGCCCATGGATTTATTGACTAGTTGAGAAGACTGGAAATCACCAGAAAGGATTGTCTTCAAGCCCAGTTATTCCCTTCAGTGTACACAAATATATTAGTGGGCATATATAGATGTACATATATGTACATATACTGGCATATACCTGCCAGTATTTACTGTTGAGGCAAAACATTCCCAATATTTTATTCTCCCTCATATCAGAATAATCGTCTCAAGAAATGGACATTTGAATAGGAACACAGTTGATACAAATAATAGATGACTGCATAATTTTGAAAATTCTTGTTACTTTGATTATCAAGTGAGTTCCTAGTTTGTAACTGTTCTAGTCTGCCTTTCCCACTGTCCTGAATGCTGGCTCAGCTGAGAATGTGGTGTAGAGGCGCAATCAAAACTACCTTTGTTCTAGCTGTTGAGCAAATGCTTCCTTCCTTAATATGCATGTGATCTCTTACAGTTTGTGATGTCTGGCTGGGGTACAGGTTACTCATTTCGATGTGAAATAGTTGACTACTCACGGTCACCTTTAGCCCTGAGGGTAAGTTTCTCTTTGGAAAATCTTGTAACTCAAATTAAGTGTTAAAACTGTTGAGATTCTATTTTTTTTAACACTCAGTGTGAACTCAGATGAAGTAAATGACTCATTTATCAGGTTACATGTATTGAGAAAAAACTAAAAATTGTCAGAAAGAATCAAATAAAATCAGATGTGTAGTTTTCTGTTAAATGAAAATTGGTAGTTTTATTTTTTGACTTCTTGGACTTAAAAATAAAATTCAAATCTGGTTCCTCAAGAAAAGTAAAAATAGAATTACTTTTTGATCTTGCAATTCCATTTCTGGGTATATACTTAAAAAAGTATTGAACACAGGTACTCTGGTATATATACTCCCCTATTCACAGCAGCATTATTCACAATAGCTGAAAAGTAGAGGCAACCCACATGTCCATGGACAGATGAATGGATAAAGAAAACATGGCATATACATACAATGGAATATTATCCAGCCTTAGCAAGGAGGGAAATTCTGACACATACTGTAACATGGATGAGCCTTGCGGACATTATGCTAAGTAAAATAATCAAGGCATAAAAGGATAAATACTGTATGATTCTATGATATGAGGTGCCTAGAGTAGTCAGAATCAGAGACAGAAGGTAAAATCGTAGTTTTCTGGGGCTGTAGGCAGGAGGGGAGAGAGGGAGTTATTGTTTAACAGGTGCAGAGTCTCAGTTTTGCAAGATGAAGTGAGTCTCTGGATGGATGGTGGTATTGGTTGCACAACAACATGAATGTACTAACTGCCACCAAACTGAACGCGTAAAAATGGTTAAGATGGCCAATTTGGTTATGTGTCTTTTACCAAATTGAAAAATAAAATCTTCCTCCGTATAAAAAATAAAATTTGTGCCTTTGTGTTTTTCCATAGATGGCAAGCACCTGCTGGCTTTATTACTTCTCCAAATTTATTGAGCTATTAGATACTGTGAGTATGTGTTCATCATATTTGGTAAATGTTTGATGTTTAAACGGAAGCAATAAACTGCTAGAGTTCAGTTGTCTGATAACTTGATTATCTCTGCACTTCAGGCGGACCTATTATCACTTACCTTCTATAATCAGCAATTTTAGAGAATAGATAGGATAACTTATTCTTTTCAGTCTTTTGCAACTCCAAAAGTTTTTTTTATGCATCTACCACCTGATAAAGATGAGCCTGTCTGTCACATACACTGCAAAGCTGTGCATCTTTATGGAGATGAATGACAGGTGATTTGGGAAGCAAGTTCAGGAAGCAAAGAGCAGAGAACATTGTGCCTTGGTTTCTGTCAGTGTAAACCAAAGCACTTTGTCATCAATATTTCTTTAAGAGGATAAATGCTTCAAAATTTGTAAATATAAATTAGGATATTACCCCTGGGGTATCAGTAATTTTGGTAATATCAAAATTATCTCCAGCTGCCTTTCTGAAGTTTATGCTTCCTAGGCGTTCTCTCTTCCAACTTAAGATGCAGTTGAGGATCAGCTCTGAATGTGGGTGACTGGGCTCTGGGAGAAGCAAATGCCATGGATTAGGGTCCATGATGAGAGGAGAAAGCTGTGTACTTCCGTTTTCAGAGTAGCTTAGGAAACAGGATATTTATCATATCCTTGGGATAGATGGGTCTTAGTTGTCTGGAATCAGTTCTAGTCTAAGACTGAAAGTGTGTCCTATCTTCAGAGTTTATACAATTACGTTTCTTGTAGCAAATCTCAACATGCTTCACCTTCCCACCTGAATGTTAGAATTGGAAAGAACTGTGGTGAGCATAGAATACAGTGGTTCTCAAACTTGGGCATGCGTTAGAATCGCCTGGAGGGCTTGTTAAAAACACAGATGCCTGCACCTCACCCCACAGTTCCTGATTTGCTAGGTCTTATATTGGCCTCAAGAATTTGCTTTTCTTTTAAGTACTCAGATGCTGTTACTGCTGTTGGTCCAGGGTCCACACTTTGAGACCTGTACTGTATGTAGTTCACTGGTTCTCAGCCTTCATGGTGCAGGAGGATTAACTGCATTAGAAACACACAGACACACACACACACACACACACACACACACACACACACACACACAAGACTTGGGCCCCACCTCCAGAGCTTTGGTGCCAATCCAGAGATTTGGTGCCAAATGGTCTACAGTTAGGAACCATGCTTGGCTGTTTTTAAAAAGCTCCTTGGACAGTGTCATGTGCAGCCTGGGTTGAGAACCATTAATCTGGTCCAGAGCCCTCAATCTGAAACTAAATTGAAGCCAGGAAGGTAAGTAACTTACGCAGAGGAGTGCTGCTACTGTCTGGGGTCAGGATCCCTGAGAGCTGGTTTGGGGCTTTTCCATTGCACCATGCTGCCTTCTTCCATGTGCATAAGCAAATGCGTTTTGGCCTCATTGTTTCTGCTTTGCATGTTCTCACTTCCATGTTCCATAAGAAAATTGTTGCTGCCTCTGTGTCTTTCCCTGAACCACATATTTCAAATCCTACTATGGATACTTTTGTTTGTGCTTCTCCCTTTAGCCTGTATTTAGAAATCTGACTCAATACTGGTATTCTGAATTTTGAATATTTTTTGACCATTTAATTCTGCTTTTGAATTTAAAATTTCCCCTGCTTTTGCCTTCCTGTTCTATTTGTTTGTAGAGTTTCTGCAAACCATGGGTACATTCAATTTGGGGGGTGCCTTTGTTGCGCTTCTCATTTTTCCTAGGCTACTTTTTTTCCCCTTTCATCCTGTTTCTATAAAACCCCTTGAGTTTTTCCCTTTTCACCTTTCTCTAATAATAGTATGTTAACTTTTGATTTGTTGCAAATCCTCCTTCAGTTGGCTTAACCCCTTATCCAAATTGGTAGGATGTCATAGAGAGCAGTAGAGAATAATTTCTGTCCTAAGTCTTGAGACTCTCTGCTTTCCCATATACTTCAAAATCCACATGGATGTTTTCCTACCCATAATAATTATTTCGCTAGTATTTGGCCATGGTCTTCACTTTCCATTTTTGATTTTTAAGTCTGCATTCAACTTCTTTAACACCTTTTTATTGAATCTCCCATGACTAGGCATCATACCAAAGTTCCTTCATACTAATTAGCTTTTGAGCCACCCCTTGGAGAATCAGCTGCTTCTGTGAGCATTCTCTAAGGCAGCCCTTTGAGTGCAAGTTATGATGTGAAATAGTTTGTACTTTCCCAATATTTTTGTAACAGTAGATAAATCATTGCATGATTTTATATGAACTTTATTTTTTTAAAATTATTTCAGATCTTTTTTGTTCTGCGTAAGAAAAATAGCCAAGTGACTTTCCTGCATGTCTTCCATCATACCATCATGCCATGGACCTGGTGGTTTGGAGTCAAATTTGCCGCAGGTAGCCAAGGGAGATTTGGGATCATGTGTAATAAATGATAACATTTTTGTATGTTGTAAACACAAATTCTGCCCTGAAATGTGATTTAGGAGAAACTCAAACATCAAAGAATTAATTTGATCACCCTTCTGACTTTCATTATTACCTGAAACATGAATGTAAGAGTCTTAATCTAGATCCCTCCCCCACCCTCCACTCTTTGGATACACATGACTTTTAGGTACAGTCCTCTACTCATATCCTTTCCTTGTTTTTTGGGGGGTTTTACTCTTTTCCCATATAGTTCTATTAAATGTCATTAAATAAACAAAAACAAAAATATGGCACAAGCTTTAGTTTCATGGATATATAGTTAGATGTCTGTTCCTAATATGTTCCCAGGAAGTGAGAATGTTTATCTCAAGTTCCAGTCTTCTTTGCGTTCAAATCTGAATAACTGATATATACCTCATCCCCTGTCAACTCTGTAAAGATGTGTCAAACTGTGGCTGTCCAAACTTTGATAAACATCCTACCATATTAAACGATATTGTTTGGATATTTTTTGAAGTCAAAAGTAGTTTAAATCAGAAATTTGGCAAACAGATTCTTATTCATTTAGTTTTCATTTTATGCTTCTGAACATCTAGAATCAAAAAAACAAGTTAAGTAATTTTACCCCATCATAAAGTTAAATAAATGATACCCCCAAGGACAACTACTTATTAGCAAAAATTGGTTGGGAGATTTATTTATGTGAGTTTCTTAAATTTAAGGTTTCTTCAAGTTAGACAATGCTTTAAAATCTCTGCGAATAGCTTACCTCTATTATGTATTCTGACTTTGTGACTAAAAAGAGAAACCTCAATTGAGGAACTCTTGTTAAGAGTTTTAGAGTCTCTAGGCATGGGGGAAATTCTGCATGTCCCAGAACAGGAGAGGATATGAATAAGCTAGTGGCATGAAACACATACCAGGACCTAGAGGAGCCAGAAGGGATCTACCATGGCCGCTGGGCAGCAGGTTTTCCAATATGTGAAGTATTTCCTTTCCCCAAACTGGCATGTGTATGTCACAGATTTTTAAAAAGTGGAAGTCGCTGGCTTTTCTTATAATGTATGTAAAAATGTAACTCAATAAAGTAAGATAGTCTCATCTGTGTCCATTTCACAAACCAAGAATAGCACTATTATTTCGTTTCCATTGTTGTACTTAACTTCATGTTTTTGTTTCCTCTCAAATGCACATCAGTTCTCTGAATAGTGATATTCATTGACTTCTCATTTGTGTTGGCCAAAAATTGAAAAACCCCCAACGATCCGTTAGTAAATTCTTGTGTACGTATGAATTCTTGTGTATATATAATTGTGAAATTCAAATGATATTGAGAGACATTTATCTTATCTTCTCTTTTAAGCATTTTGACTCCAAAATTATCAGAAACAGGTGTCTGTTGTATTTTAAAGTATGCTAGAAAAAGGTCTTTCATACCCTTATAATTTATTTATTCAGATTTCTCCTGAGGCCAGAATATTACATCACAACACTGAAAAATAAATATAAATTAAAAAAAGATTGGGAGGCTGTACCTCAAAATATAGTGATTTAGAGATACACAAAAAGTGGTTTCCCTATCCACTTTTATCCTTCTCTGTGTTTTCTAAATTGAATATCTATTCGTTCCATAATGGGAAAAATGGACTTTATTTCCAGAATAGAGTTGAGCACTTTTTTTCCTAGACTCAGGAGTAGAATTCAGTGATTTATCACTTATATAGAGCACCCAGTCCTCATCCCAAAACAGTGTCCTTTAATGCCTATCACCCAGTTAACCCATCCCCCACCCAACACCTCTCCAGCCGCCTTCAGTTTGTTCTCTATATTTAAGAGTCTCTTGTGGTTCGCCTCCCTCTCCCTTTTTATCTTTTTTTTTCTTCCTTTCCCCTATGTTCATCTGTTTTGTTTCTTGAATTCCACATGTGAATGAAATCATAATACATCTATCTCTCTGACTGACTTACTTTGCTTTAGGATAACACATTCTAGTTCCATCTGTGTTGTTAAAAATGGCAAGATTTCATTCTTTTTGGTTGCTAAGTAATATTTCATTGTGTATGTGTGTGTGTATATATATATATATATATATGACATCTTCTTTATCCACTCATCAGTTGGTAGACATTTGGACTCTATCCACAATTTGGCTATTCTTGATTGCACTGCTCTAAACATTGGGGTGCACATGCCCCTTCGAGTTAGCATTTTTATATCCTTTGGACAAATATCTAGTAGTGTAATGGCTGAGTTGTAGGATAGTTCTATTTTTAATTTTTGAGTCACCTGCATACTGTTTTCCAGAGTGACTGTACCCCACCAGCAGTTTGCAGTCCCACCAGCAGTATAAAAGTGTTCCTCTTTCTCCACATCCTTGCCAAAATCTGTTGTTGCCTGAGTTGTTAATTTTAGCCATTCTGACAGGTGTGAGGTGGTATCTCATTGTGGTATTGATTTGTATTTACCTGAGGATGAGTGATGTTAAACATCTTTGCATGTGTCTGTTAGCCATCTGGACGTCTTCTTTTGAAAAGTGCCTGTTCTTGTCTTTTGAACAGGGTCTATATACTAACCCTTTATCTGATATGTCATTTGCAAATATCTTCCCCCATTCCATTAGTTGCCTTTAGTTTTGTTGATTATTTCCTTCACTGTGCAGAAGTTTTTTTTTTATCTTAATGAGGTCCCAATAGTTCATTTTTGCTTTTGTTTACCTTGCCTCTGGAGGCATGTCTAGTAAGAATTTTCTGCAGCCAAGGTCAAAGAGGTTGTTGCCTGTTTTCTCCTCTAGGATTTTGATGGTTTCGTGTCTTTTTTTTTTTTAAATATTTTATTGTCAAATTGATTTCCATACAACACCCAGTGCTCTTCCCCACAAGTGCCCTCCTCCATCACCTCCACCTCTTTTCCCCCCTCCCCCCTTTCCCTTCAACCCTCAGTTCATTTTCAGCATTCAGTAGTCTCTCAAGTTTTGCATCCCTCTCTCTCCCCAACTCTCTTTCCCTCTTCCCCTCCCCCTGGTTCTCCATTAGGTTTCTCCTGGTCTCCTGTTAGACCTATGAGTGCGAACATATGGTTTCTGTCCTTCTCTGCCTGACTTATTTCACTTAGCATGACACCCTCAAGGTCAACCACTTTCCTACAAATGGCCATATTTCATTCTTTCTCATTGCCATGTAATACTCCATTGTGTATATATACCACATCTTCTTGATCCATTCGTCAGGTGATGGACATTTAGGCTCTTTCCGTGTTTTGGCTATTGTTGACAGTGCTGCTATGAGCATTGGGGTACATGTGCCCCTATGTGTCAGCACTTCTGTATCCCTTGGGTAAATCCCTCGCAGTGCTATTGCTGGGTCAGAAGGGAGTTCTATGCATAGTTTTTTTAGGAGCCTCCACACTGTTTTCCAGATGGGTTTGTGTCTTACATTTAGGTATTTCATCCATTTTGAGTTTATTTTTGTTTATGGTGTAAGAAATAGGTCTAGGTTCATTCTGTTCCATTAATCTATATTTCTGTTTTTGTGCCAGTACCATACTGTCTTGATGATTACAGCTTTGTAATACGGCTTGAAGTCCAGAATTTTGATGCCTCAAGCTTTGTTTTTCTTTTTTTTAACATTACTTTGGCTATTCGGGGCCTTTTCTGGTTCTGTCCAAATTTTAGAATTATTTGTTGTTAGCTTTTCAGAACTATTGTTGTGAAGAATAATGGTGTTATTTTGATAGGGATTGCATTGAATCTGTAGATTGCTTTGGTTAGTATCACATTTTAACAATATTTCTTCTCCTAATCCATGAACATGGAATGTTTTTCCATTTCTTTGTGTCTTCTTCAATTTCTTTAATAAGCTTTATGTAGTCTTCAGCATATAATTCTTTTCCCTCTTTAATTAAGTTTATTTCTAGGTATTGTATGGGTTTTGCTACTATTGTAAATGAGATCAACTCCTTGATTTCTTTTTCTGCTGTTTCATTATTGGTATATAGAAATGTCATAGGTTTCTGTACATTGATTTTATGTCCTGTGAATTTGCTGAAATCATGCATCAGTTCTAACAGTTTTTTGGTTGAGCACTTTTCTAATATCTGTCTTTGAGTCCATCCAAGGCTTCCATTCCTAAACAAGCATTGTTTTCAATAATGAAGTTTTAAAAATGAAAGTCTTGTTTTTTAATGTTACCCTGTTTATGGACATCAAACACGTTGTAGTGGATTCCTGGTCCACACCTTAATCCCCCTTCTGCTTTACAAAATGTGAATACTTTCTCTTCTCATTTATGTTCCTTAAGTTGGCATTTCTATTTAGTCTTACATGTGAAATCTCGTAAACACTTGTACACCTAATATCTGTTTAGTGACGAGTACAGTGATGAGCGCTGAGATATTTTCAGAAATGTGGTTTGGCATTGACTTTCATTCCTAGAATGAAACTGTTCAGTTTAAACTGTTCTTTCAAAAACTTGATAGCTGATCTCTATCTAGTATTTAATTTCCTGTTTTCTTGTTGTGAAATTCTCTGGCATAATAGCAATCCAACTTTTCTTTGGAATATGATGAAAATATTTCTCTGGCAGGTTTTTATATTCATTTTGCACATATTCCCTTCCAGAGATATGAAGAACTGTGATAATTATCTAGGTGATTCCTTTATTTTTCTAAACCAAAGGAATAAAATGTGGTGGCACTAATTCTTATTCATTCTGAGATGTTAGCTTTTCAAAACTATTGTTGTAAAGAAGAAAGCAAGGTTAAAAAATACTTTATTAGGAAAGCCTTCCAAAGAAGATATGAAATATATTACTAGTTAAAACATGACTGTCCTCTGAATAAACTTATTAAAATAACTTAGAAAATAATCATAAGTAGAGAAAGTAAGTGAATTTTGATAGCTGATTTTGATCAGTAACCCTTACAAAACACTGTTAGTTACATTATGCTTTATTAAATTCTAGTCCATAGAATCCTCATTTTAGGACATTTGGATTGTGAAAGATTTTGAACGGAAAATAGTTTTCTACCAAAAAATAGAAGAGATGTGTTAGTGAGAAAGGCTCAGATGTAGTTTGTTAATCAAAGGGGAACTCGATTTCCCGTGTGTTCATATAATCATGAGACACAAATGGACTTGAGAAATATTTGGCTTATGCCTGTTAAGTAGCTTGACCCCCGAACCAATCAGAAATAGACAGCTGCTGTGTTTTCAATTCACCCCAGAAAAGGTGTTTTCACACCACTATATTTATTCAAGTTTCTTTTGGGAAACAAAGACTAATTTAAATGTAAATAATAAAAGGTGGGAGGTTGTTAATAAGCTGCATTAATTCAGTTTCTTCTGACTTGAAATTTATGATAATTAAAGAATTGGCTGAAATTTTAGTTACTCTATTTAAGAAGGGATAATTAGGAAGCACAATGTAGCATAAATGAGTCTTTGGGGAAATATTTAAATTACTTAAAAATATATATTTTAAAAAGGTTATTTTAAAGCATTACATTAGCAGTTGTATCTAGAAGTATCTAAAATTATAAATGATTATTATAAATGCTTATAATAATTATAAATGATTAAAAAGTCATTAGTTTTTACTATGCAACAATTTTGGTTTTGCTGTAAAATTTATGTTATACATTGTGTTTATGAATTTGGTCTTTTTTCTAATCTAATTTTTCCACAGTTGTGAAGTTTCACTTTATTTCTGGAATTAAAGGATACTGGAATAGGGACACACAGGTGGCTCAGTCAGTTAAGCATCTTACTCTTGGTTTTGGTTCAGATCATGATCTCACAGTTCATGGGTTCAAGCCCCATATCATAGGATTATCTCTCTCTCTCACTCACTGTCGTTCTTTCAAAAATAAATAACTTAAAAAAATGGAGAATAATGGAATAAAGAAATAATATTTTGGAGAAAAATTTAAATCCCAGATCAGTATCACTAAGCTGAATTAGGCTAAACATAAAGAATGCAGCTTCTTCTAGATGGTCCATCTTAGGAAAAATACCAGGGAAGAGTTTTTTTCATTTTTTTGTCCCTTCTATCAGGTAGTCACCATGTTACTCCTTCCACTGTACTACAGGTCCAGCTAAAGACAATTGAAATGATCTTTGCTTCTGTTCGCCCAGCGATTTTTGTTTCTACTCTAAATTGAATGGGATCAGTAGGAGATGTAGTGGTTAGAAGAAGAAAACCAATATAGGAAAGCACAATTGATAATAATCAAATGGAAGCAGTCAACAAAGATGGTTTAACAATGAATAAATGTTTATTTTGGAAAAACAATAATTGTTTTTAAATAATTCAGGCAAACTTAGCATAGCCTACTTAATGAAAGCCAGCGGTTTTACTGCCAAAGTTTTGTAGCACAGGAGAATGGGTTGTGATGAGTTCATACAGTGTAATACTAAAATACTGCACAGCAGTAAGAAGGCAAACTACTAATATACATAGCAACATGGATAAATCTTAAAAACATGCTGATTAAAAGAAAGGCTCAAAATATCTTGTACAATTCTATTTATATGAAGTTTAATAACAAGCAAAACTATAATTTTAGTATAAAACTATACTTTGGGAGGAATATATTCTTGGAAGGGGGATGTAGAAACTTACCTGATATTGGAAGTATTCTCTATCTAGACTGTGGTGATATGTGGGTGTATGTCTATGGAAAAAAATCATCATATTATACACTTAAGATTCATGTAATTATGTGCATATGGCAACCCTCACTAAAAAGATGAATTTGATTACTATCATTTATCATATACCATGCTCAAAAAGTAACGCAACTTAATTTGTTAAAGTAAATCCAAATAAGGCGACCATCTTAAGGTTAAGATATAACATAAAATAAAGACATGCTAATTTATTTTTGAAGATTTGCATCTTCTATTTCATTGAATGAATGTATTATCCAGCTCTCTCTAATGTAGTAGCTTTTTAGTAAGATTGATGTCTTAGGTGTTTTTCTTTCTACTAAAATTAAAGAAATAGTTATTCTAAAACTCTTACTTTAGACAAAATGAATCTCGTTTTAAAGAACAATGCCCCCATTTTATAATAATTTTATTTTCCAGGTGGTTTGGGAACATTCCATGCCTTTCTAAATACAGCTGTACATGTAGTCATGTATTCCTACTATGGGCTATCTGCCTTGGGACCAACCTTCCAGAAGTATTTGTGGTGGAAAAAATATTTGACATCATTACAGCTTGTGAGTAATTAATTTTCTTTAACATTAGATATGAAACTTAACTAGAGTCACTTCTCTTCCTTGTGAATCAGTATACTAAATAAATAAAGAACAAAAGTTACAAAACAATAGGGATATAGTGTGTTTGGCCCCTATAATGCGTACCATCCTTATCCTTTCCCTGTAATTTAAATTTTTATCAAGAACTCTATTGAAAACAAAGTGCATGTGGTAGCCAAGAAGCTCAGACAGTTAAACCAGAATGTGTATCTTTATGCCATCTTTATACTATTTTATGCTTTTATATTAAATAAATTCATTTATGATTAAGACAATAGCAAAGTTATTTGAACCACAGTAGGCATAATATTAAATTAGAAGTTAGAAATTCCATATTCTAGATCTAAATGACTTTGAGAGAGGGAATGTAACTTTGAGAACATTAAAGATGTAGAGTGTTGATATAATATATATATATATATAGAGAGAGAGAGAGAGAGAGAGAGAGTTGACAACATTCTAAATAACCAAGTAAAAGGAAATAGTGAAATAAATTACTTTGATCCTTACTTTGGAATATTATGGAATCAAAAAAGTATTCACAATTGCTTTCTAAGATTTTTTTCTGACCATAAAGTAATATATGCTCATTGCAGAGAAATTAAAACATCTAAATAGCTGTCTTATATATATATATATATATATATATATATATATATATATATATATATGCCTGTTGCATGATTTACATTCTACTGCATATACAGTTTCATATTGGCCTTTTCCCCCCACTTAACATTATTCTTAAAAGTTGTAAAGACCTTTCAATAATGTGGCAAAATAATCATATAGAAAAAAGAATAGACATTTGTTTATTACTATTTCAAACATGTTAGTTACACAGAAATACACCTACATCGAATGTTGAGGGTATCACTTGAGCTTCCTAAGGTTTCATCTTGTCTGCACAATGAGAGGAATAGATACTGTACAAGAATGTCATAAAAGTTCCTTCCCATAATGCAAGGAAAGGTGATGATGATAATAAAAGAAACTATGTGAAAATTTTAACTGTGGTTACAACTGAATAGTTTATAGGTAATTATTATTTATTTTTATTTATAGATTTTTACTTTTCTAAAATTCCCACAGAACTCAGGTTGCCTCTTAATCAGGAGATGAAAGCTATCCAAAAAATCTGAACATTAGCCTAGAAGTGTTCCTCTTAAGACATATAATGTTCTGGAGTGAGGCCTTGGGCATTACCAGAAGTTTTACTCTATAATCAGTAATGTTCACTCCTTACAGATTCTCTGCTGCCTTTGACAGGATATATTTTTGTCTATACCTGTGGATGACAAGTGGCAGATTCAAGGACTCAGAGATGCTTTGGCTCCTCTGGAATTGCTGGGGCTTTCATTAGAATATTTGTAGTTCCCCAAAATTGAAATACCTTGTCTAACAGCAAGACAGAATATTTGAAATTGAAATTATTCTAGAAATTTAGACTATAAGATAGTGGTCCCTTGTGCATTTCATCAGTCAAGGACTCAAGTCAGAGATGTGCCAAGAAAACCTGTTCTGATGGTTCTTTCTCTGGGTACAAAAGGCCTCTTCACCTCACAGCGCCAGGGCATTTATGTCGGGCCCTGCTGGAGTTGTAGAATTTGGCGGGACTGAATAGTGGTTCCCAATTCCATTCTGTATTCTGACACTGTCCTACCCACTCTTACGTCCATGGAGGCTAGATAGATTTAAAGAAAAAAATCCCTGGGGCGCCTGGGTGCCTCAGTTGGTTAAGCGTCCAGCTTCAGCGCAGGTCATGATCTCGCAGTTCATGGGCTCAAGCCCTACGTCGGGCTCTGTGCTGACAGCTAGCTTGGAGCCTAGAGCCTGTTTCAGATTCTGTGTCTCCCTCTCTCTCCTACCCTCCCCTGCTCGCACTGTCTCTCTCTGTCTCTCAAAAATGAGTAAACATTAAAAAATTTTTTAAAAATAAATAAAGATAAAATTCCCTACCCAAAAGGACATTAAGTGTTTTTAAACATAGGCAAAGAATGCATTAAATAATTGCTCCATTGTGACTTCATATCTGAATAATATTTTTCATTCTTTCATCTGTTAGGTCCAGTTCATTATTGTCACCATCCACATAGGCCAGTTCTTTTTCATGGAGGATTGCAAGTACCAGTTTCCAATCTTTCTGTACATCATTATGAGTTATGGGTGCATCTTTCTGCTGCTCTTTCTCCATTTTTGGTACCGTGCTTACACCAAAGGCCAGAGGCTGCCCAAAACTGTGAAAAATGGAATCTGCAAAAACAAAGATCACTGAAATGCAAGCACAACATGAATCTATGAATGAGACTGGTATCTTACTTTCCTTGACAATCAAGAGCTATTTCCATGTGAAGTGCATTTTGTATATTTTTCAAAACCAAGAGCTTGTATTTTTATGATAAGTTATTGAGGTTTCTGATATTTGAGAGCCCAAAGCTCCCAGAAAACAGTCTTCTGATATTTAGAGCCTAAAGCAGGCGGTTTTTCAGCAGCTTTTAAACCTAATCTAAAGGTTTTATTTAATACGTTTTGTTATAGTGAAAGGAGGATATGAAACGATACAGTACTTTTCAAAGAAGTCCGGTATAGATGAGAAATATCATTAGATATTTTGAGCACGGACAGAGATCTATGCCGTACAATAGATTCCTTCTGCCAGGTCTGAAAACTAACTGTGGGCTTTTTGATTATATTCAGAAGACTATATATACTCTGGAATTCAATTCCCATTATAAAGAGCTAAAACTGGTGAACATTAAGTGAATTTTTGATTAAATTGTTATTTAATACCACTAACAATAATTTTTAATGGATCTCTTGTAGCCACCACCAGTTTTACTGATTTAAAAGCAACAGTTCTTTTGGTTAGTACATTGATGCACTTGACACTAAGTTTACGTTAATATTTTGAAAACAAGGTGATTTGTTCTGTGGTTTAATGAACACTGTGCTATTCCTGTTTTGTAGTTAACCTTGTATATTTCTGGAAAGAGGTGGAATTTGTCAGTGGAAAAAGAACTCTGTGGTTCAATGGGAAAAATCTGTTTTCGGTTGTATTGTAATGTCAGTTTCGCGTACTGTCATGGTTTAAAGGATTATCTTGGTTAAATGTGTATTGGTTAGATGTGTGAATGTTCACATCATTAGCACACTGCAGGTGCACTTAAACATAAATGATTTCAGACCACCTGTTATTCACAGGTTCCAGAGTTAGGTTATGATTATGAGTGAAGAAGCTAGAGGCAAATAGGGCAATTCTCCTGGTAATTTTTGGTCATGTAAGGCTTTCTTCATAAAGAGAGAAGGAGAACCAGTTTAATAGTTGTTATAGATACACAGCATGGAATGATATTTCCCAGAAATATGAATTAATCAATAGACTGGATTTCTTTTTTTCAAACCTATAAACTATAACAAAGACCTGAATTTCTTTTTGCCTACTTTTGTTTCTTTACAGTTGCTACTTCCTAAAATTCTGTTGTTCTTAATTTTTCTTGATGGCAAACCCAAACTATTGGTCAATAGAGTTTTGTCCCAGAAACCATGATATTTGGACATTTCTGAATTTCTTCCTGTTTTTCTTTTTGTTATATTTATAGTTGAATTTGAAGGACTGCCTATGCCTATATGACTTTAAACAATTAGTACTTATGGGATGGGCCTCAGTTATGTAACACACAGTGCTAGATTGTACAGCAAAGCCTGAGTTTTTCATCACTGTTACTCCTGTGGTTCAATTTGTCCCCCCAGGACATTAATCTATACTATGGTCTCTTCCACTTACCAGGTTTGCACTTGCCTTTAAATGAGCTTTACTGATTTCACTTGCTTATAATTTGAGAAGATGAGAGTTGATAAATGGGGGAAATAACTTATTTTTCTTAAAGAACAGAAAGCAGAGCTAAAAGAGCAGCTATAATTTATTTCTCTGAGGTCTCAGGATTCCTTCAGTGTTTTTCTGTTTGGGCTCTTCATATTCAACCTGTGCTAAAAAGAGACTATGTAGTAAGTATTGTTGCACATGCACATAATTCCCAAGAACCCAAATAGGGTAAAGACCAAAAGGAGGCACAGATACAAGACAAAACAGGGGAGTTTGGTTTTTGTACACTTTCCATATTCCTTTGTACCTTTCCTAGCCTCCCTGTAGTCTTTGAAATGTTTGACTTGCCAGAAAAGTAACAGCAACAGGTGATGGAACTGTGTTCTAAATTACCAGAATAGAAGTGGAGGGCTGGGGTGTTGCATGAAGAGAAATCACAGCTAGCAGAGGTATTCTCTGTGTAAACATCAGTAGGTCAAAATGAGTATCACTGGATATAGGATTTGCATGCACAGTGTTTTATTAAAGGGCTCTGTGGGTCATGTAGATTCTATTGGGGTTTCTTCCACTTTTCAAGACTTGATTGCCTTTGGGTTTGCTTACTTAACAAATAAAGAGGCAAGTTACAAAATCTGACATGAAGCTCTATAAATTCTTGAAAACCTATGTCTGTATTATAAATCAATACAAATACAAAATTTTAAATATCTATTTACAGTCTAAATGGAATTGAATTCTTAATGAAATGGACTATGTTGTTACCTAAATTATAAAATTATGAGTTATCATTTCCTCAGTTCTCTCTCATTTCTTTAAATTTGTAAAGGCATTGGAAAACTCCATGGATATTGTCAAAGTGTGTGTTTGTGTGTGTGTATTATAATAAATTTGTGGTATTGTGTGTGCACGCATGTGTCTTTTATTTTGGAATATAAAGACATATGTTTGCATGGGCACATGATTTTAATCCTCAATACTCATTTAACCAAAGCATTTTACACATTGGTTGCCCACTTGCTATATTCAGAGCCCCCGCTAGATATTAGAGTGATACAAAGATGTCTCTGACATAGTTGGAGCCTCCTGAAACAGACTGACAGGGCCAGGGTGGGGGAGTATGTAACCAGGCAGCTGGGTGCCACATGAGTGAGAGTTGCTCACTTAGAAAGCAGAGAAGGCTGTATGAAGGACTTAGAACTTGAGTTGTGTGTTTAAGGGGTATCCAATTGCAAAATGGGTGATGGGTTAGTGGGCAAGGTATTATAAGTAAAAAGAAATAAGAAATCAACCTGACAGAAACAAATAAAAACAGCAAGAACAAAGCAAGGCCCAGGGTAAGGAAAGTTTAGGGAATGGCTAAAAGACCAAGGCAGAGGAAGGTTTTTTACAAGTGAAACAGATGAGGCCAGAAAGACAAACAAGCCTAAGACCTTGGGGCCTTGCGGCTGTGACATCTGAGCTTGATTCCCCAGGAAAATGAGAGCATTCACTGTTTCTTGAGGAAGGTGAGGTTTAATCGAAGTGGTACCGTAAGAGTCATCTGGAGGGGTGGGGTGGGCTGGCAGCTTTAGATGCTACCTGGAGAGAGAAATCGGTTGACTAAAGGTGAGGGGAGGAAAGGCAGCATGTGTGACTAGAAAGAAAGGCAGATGTGAGAGGACTTCTGAAGGGAGAGTTTCATCTGGACTGACCATGGATGGGATGGATAGCAGGGCCCAAGGAAGTGTGTGGTGTGGAAAGTGGTCTGAGTCTGAAGCCATGGGGCATGGATGTTAGCTGCCCAGTGACCTTGGGCAAGCCAGTTAACATCTCTCAGCTGTGGGTTTCTCCATCTATAACATGAGAACAATAGGACAAGTTCTCCTTGCTGGATTGATGTGTGGCTTAAATGAAAGAATGTATTTAAAAGCCCTTTATAGTAACTGATGAAAATAAGACCATAAGCACAGAGAATACTGACTCAACAGATTTAAATGGGGAGGAAAAGAAAGTTGAGTCCCTAGTTCAAAAGAGCACAAAGCTTATGTTTGTCTCTACTTCAGGAGGAGTAAAGTATGTGATGATTGTGGAGGGGACAGGATAAATGGATTGAGGTGAAATTCTTTCTTTTGTTAAATTTTTAAAAAATGTTTATTTTTAAGAGAGAGAATGAGTTGGGGAGGGGAAGAGAGAGAGGGGGGCAGAGGATCTGAAGCAAGCTTAATGCAGGGCTCAAACTCATGAGCTGTGAGATCATGACTTCAGCTGAAGTCAGATACTCAACCGACTGAGCAATCCAGGTGACCCTTTATTTATTTATTTATTTATTTATTTTTATAATTTAAAAAAACATTTATTTTTGAGAGAGAGACTCAGAGCGTGAGCAGGAGACTGTCAGAGAAAGAGGGATACACAGCATCAGAAGTAGGCTCCAGGCTCTGAGCTTGAACCCACAAACTGTGAGATCATGACCTGAGCTGAAGTTGGCCACTTAACTGACTGAGCCACTCAGGCACCCTCCCCCACCTTTTTTTCTTTTAAAGAAACACCATAGCATGTTTCTTTATTCTAGGGATGACTTGAAGAGTGAAAGTGTTGCATAAACTGTGGGGAATGGATGTGCTTAGGGAAAGATATAGATTTCAAATATTTCCCAGTTTCCAGGAGAGCCCTTCTGAGGCTGGAAGCCATACACTTGTAGTGGTCCTAATTTGCATAATTGTTAGCCCATAATCATGTGGGCCTGGAGAAGGCTTACAGTGACCAAGGTGGGGATTTGCGAGAAAGATGCAGCAGGACAGGGGAGGAGGTTGAGAATGCCAGCAGGAATGGATGCAGTGATGCATTATGAGAACAGAGTGAGGATCTCAAAGGACAGTGGTGCTTACCAAACTCCTTCTATGTCTCATGCAGTAAGAGCCTCACAATATCCCTATCAGATAGATACAATGAGGTAGCAACAGATAGGGAAATTGATGCTTATGCCATTTACATAAATTGCCCAAGATCAGGAAATTATTGGGTGGTAGAGCTGGATGTCGAACCAAATCTCTTTGATTTCAAAACTCTTAACCATCATGCTATATGGCCAAGAAATCCTGACGGAATAAGGAAGTGAACTAATTCATAAGTTTAGGAATGATGAAAACCTAAAAATAACAGTTCCTTAAACAAAATAGAAATGCTTTCTCATACAAGGTCCCAGAGATACACAGCTAGAGTTGGGTTAGTTGTACTATAATATCAGAGACCAGGAACTTTTGGTCTTGCACTTCTGCATATGTGGCTTCCTTTCCCGTAGTCCCTTCATGATCCAAAATGGATGTTGGAACTCCAGCCATTAATACACATTTCAGCCGGCGTGAAGGAGGAAGAAGATAAGAGAAAGAATGTTCTCTCCATCTAAGGACATATAACAAAAGTGATACATCATTGACCAGAATTGCTACATATGTCACGTGTAAAAAGGAAATCTGAGTATACTCTTTATCCTAGGTGACTCTATCAAGCTAAAGTCGGAGATTCTGACTCTGGAAAAGGAGGTGAATGGGAGTGGTGGGAGCTGTAGTCTGTGGTCAGCATTTCAAGCTACATAGCTCTGAAGTGAGTGGCTGGTACAGGATATGTATGATGGTTATTGGAACTGAACAGACTGATGACGTGGTAGGCATGGTGGTGGATGGTTTGACCACATGAATGTTGAAGAACCTCAGAATGATGAAGACTTGGAATGAAAACTAGCCAGATGACAAAGTGCTCTGAATATGAGTATATCACCAAGAAGACAGTGGATGACAATAATGAGAAAAGCAATGTGACACAAGCCTCAAAATCTGGGCATGAATGGGACTCTTATTAAAAATTAATTTTAGAATAGTTCAGATTTATAGAAAAACTGTGTAGTGCAGAGAACTCCCATATGTGCGTACCCAGTTTCCCCTGTTATTAACATCTTCCATACGTAAAGAACATTTATTACATTTGATGGGCCAATATTGATAGTTTATTATTGTCTAAAGTCCATACTTAATTCAGATTTCTTTAGTTTTTACCTAATGCCCTTTTTCTTCACCAGGATTCCATTTAAGATACCACTGTATTTAGATGTCTTGTTTCCTTAAGCTCATTTTGGCTGTCATGGTTTCTCAGACGTTACTTATTTTTGATGATCTTGACAGTTTAGGGGGATACTGGGCAGGTATTTTGTAGAAAGTCTCTCAATTGGAATGTATCTGATGTTTTTCTCAAGATGAGACAGGGATTATTAATTTTTAGGAGGAAGACAATAGAGGTAAAGAAGTATTCTTAGATCCTGGGTACCTACTATCAATATGACTTTTCACTGTTGATATTAACCTTGGTTACCTGGTTGAGGTAATGTTACTCTTTTTTTTTCTCCTTTTATACTTCATTCTTTGGAAGGGAGTCACTATGCACTTAAGGATAACCCCTTCAGGGAAAAGTATCTACACAAATTATTTGGAATTCTTCTGTCTAGGTAAGTTGACTTATGCAATGATTTACTTACATTAGTATGGATCGTGAATATTTTCTACTTTGGGATGTAATCTAACACTGCTTACTTATTTAATTGCTCAAAGTCTTCCAGCTTTGGCCATTGAGAGTTCTTCTGGATGGTTCCTGTGTCATTTTGACATAGTCCCACTTTTTTACCTTCTGGCACTGCAAGATGCTCCACGTTCATCTTGCGTATTTCCTGCCCTAGTTCTAGAATCTGCCTATTCTCCCCGGGGGCCTGGTTCCTTTCCCTGGGGAATGGTATTAGAAACCAAGAGTTAAGTGTGCTCAGTGCTACTGGAGTGTCACTGCTTCTAGGCCCTCTCAGCTGCCAGCAAGAAGTTTCATGTGTGTATACTAACTAGTGCATACACACATCCCTGTAAATATTTCTGTTTGAAACCATTGGTTTATATATTTAGGAAACCATAAGTTCATATTGATATCTCCAGTTGTAATCCATTACCGCATGGATCATTCTAGTCTGTAGCCCCCTCCTTGCTTCTCTGTAACTCCCAACAGTAAAAAAAAAGAAAAGCCTGACTCTCACATCAGCCATCTATTTACTTAATAGTTCAATTATAATATATGCATATAGTGATTTCAGAATTGTTAACCCATACCACACTTTCTCAACTAGAGTTTCTTTTGTTTTCCACTTACAGACTCATTTCCAAAATTACTTAGGTCAGCACTTTTCCCCCTCACCCTCTTCAATGAGATTGTTTCATATATTTATAATACATTTAGATTCTTTTGTTACCATTCTATATTCCTTCCTGGGACTCCCTCACTTTCTAAATGATTTTTTAAATGTTTATTTATTTATTTTGAGAGAGAGAGAGAGCAGGGGAGGGGCAGAGAGAGATAATAATCTCAAGCAGACTCCCTGTTGTCAGGGACTGGTGGGGAATGAATCTGAAGAGGCTGAGAGATATTTTTGGCTCCTGAGAGCAGAGGGGAACTTCACCTTCCTTCTGATAGTATTTCTGGAGTAGTGGTATTCCAAGAGAAATGGCTGCATAGGCCATTTGATGAAACAGGGCCAGGAAGAGCCTGGCCCCCAAGGTCCTGATGTAGAAAGGAGCTGTTGAATCCATGAGGAGAGGGAGGGAAGATCCATCGATATCACAAGAGTCATCTCTATTTTTTTTAATTTTTAACATTTATTCAGTTTTGAGAGACAGAGACAGAGTGTGAGCAGAGGAGGGGGAGAGAGAGAGGGAGACACAGAATCCAAAGCAGGCTCCAGGCTCTGAGCTGTCAGCACAGAGCCTGATGTGGGGCTCGAACCCACAAACATGAGATCATGACCTGAGCCAAAGTTGGACGCCCAACAGACTGAGCCACCCAGGTGCCCCGAGAATTACATTTTAAATTCTTGCCTTCTAAGCAGTTGGTGATTGATAATGTATTGATCCTTCATGGTTTCTTCCACATCATATATGTGGAACCACACAGTATTTGTTGTTTTGTGACTGGATTATGTTACTTGCCGTAATAGCTTTCAGGTTCATCCAGGTCATAGCATGTGTCACAATCTCCTTCCTTTGTAGGGAGGAATAACATTCCACTGTGCATATAGACCACATTTTGTTTACCAGTCCATCGGTCTGTGCACACTTCAGTTGCTTCTGCCATTTAGCTAATGTAGCAAATGCTGGGTGTGCAAGTATCTCTTTGGGTCCCTTTAATTAGGTACCTAAAGGTGGAGTTGGTGGATCATATAGTATTGCATTTTTAGTTTTTTTGAGGAACTACCATCATTTTCTCCATAGCAGCTACACGAGGTTCAATTTCTCTGTATTTTCATCAACCCTTGTTATTTTCTTAATAATAGCCATCCTAATGCCTATTTTTTTTAATTATAAAAGTACATGTGTTTATTTTGAAAATTGGAGATAAAGAAAGAAAAAGAAATGCCAGAAGAAAGTTTAAAAAACTTTAAAAACATGTTTCATTTCAAATAGAAACCAAGTGCTGCTATGTAAGTGTAAAAAGAAGCTTTCCTTAAAAAATAAAAAGACATTAACAGAAAAGTGGGTAAAGTATGGGTACAAGAAGGTTGCCAGGGATGAAACATAAGTAGCCAATAAATATGTAAAAGGATTGATAGCAGGGGCTGGGGACACATGTTGGGACCCTGTCTAGTTCTCTGGCCACTTCCAACCAGTGAGGACACGGACTGAAGGGACCTTGCATGGTTCCTGCGGCAGAAGGGGTGTCAAGAATGCTTCTATTCTGCTCCGCAAGGACTAGAACCCAAAGTGTCGTATCCATTTAATGTGAGAAAATGGATGTTGGGCAGCCAGAGGATACATTTCCATCCCTAACGCTGAAACCAAAGATATATTTGAAATGCTCCAGAATTTCAAATTGAGCACTTAAAAAGCTCTGAAAACACAAGTGAGATGGTTGAACTACACATTTTGTGTCAGAGTAAGAATGCTCGGGCCTTTCTATGATGCACTCAGAACAGTCCCATTTGTAGAGCCTGGGAGTAGAAAGGTGGTTATCAGGAGCTGCAGGAAGGGAGGAGGGGGCTTGTTATTAATGGGTAGGGAGTTGCACGATGTGGTTGCACAGCATTATGAATGTTGTTAACACCTACTAAACTGCACACTCAGAATGGTGACGATAGTATCTACTATGTTGCTTCTTTCCCGTTTGCATTCACTATATCAGTCAGATTTGGTGTCAGAGTGACCCTAGTGTTTTGAAAGGAGTTGGAATGCTTTTAAAAATCTTTTATGACACTTTGAAATAGCTTACGAGTTGGATGTGGTTTTAAGGAATCGTTCAGGTTATTCTCTGGCTCCCTTCCTCCCAGCTCTTGCTGCTAAAATTTCTCTCTCACACATTCGCTGTCCCTACCTTACTGTCGACCTCATTCCTTCCTGCTTTCACCATCACCCCTGCTCTCCATTTCAAACCATCTCCACCGCTGGGACAGACCAGGTCTTTCGTGATGCCACATCTTATGGTGGGAAAAGGGCAGATCCGATGGATTAAGGGCTGGGTGTGGGAAGCTCTGTGCTCAGTCCTGCATTAACCTCTCCTCCATCCTTTTCTCCTCCTCACAAAAGAGCCAAACAAAGGTTCCTGTGTGGCTCTGTCGTTTAAGTGTCCAACTCTTGATTTTGGCTCAGCTCATGATCTCACAGTTGTGAGACAGAGCTCTGTGCTAAGTGTGGAGCCTGCTTGAGATTCTCTCTCTCTCTCTCTCTCTCTCTGTCTCTCTGTCTCTCTCTCTCTCTCTCTCTCTCTCTGTGTGTGTGTGTGTGTGTCTCTTCCCCTCTCCTGCTCTTGTGCACACTCATATGTTCTCTCTCTCTCTCTCTCAAAAAAAAAAAAAAAAAGAGCCAAACAAATTTCTAGCTCCTATTCCATCTCTCTTCCTTCCTCTAGAGACTTCCACCCTACTTGTGAAAGATGTTTGTGTGTGGGGTTCATGTACCTTTCTGTTCCTAAGGTTTTTCTGAGGGATCAACTCTGATCTCCCCTTTGTGTTTTCCCTGCTATATAAAAGAAAAATGAGCAGCAGACAGAGTTGGGCTGGGAGGGAGATCTTAGGGAGGAGCCCATTAACTAAATACCTCATTGTCTGTAGAAACTTTTAGAGAGCCCAACATGGGTGTGTGCTAGCTTCAGTGACAGGAAGTGACAGTGATGTTTCGCAGCCACCACTCTATAACACATTGCTTGGCAGCTCTCTGTGCACTACAGCAGAGAGCCTGCCATCTGGATGCTAACCTGCATCCTCTCACCAGTCAGTCTCTTCTGTATTAGCCATTATTCATTTGAAAACTTAGATCTAATTAGGCCTTTCTCCTGCTTAAGTCCTTTAATGGCGTCCCATTACCTGGAATATGATAAAGACTAAAACCTGTAACTTGCCCTGAGCACCCTATGGAGTTAGCATCTGCCCAGTCTTCCAGCAACCTAGATAGCCTCTCCTCCTAGCTGTTGGCTGAATAAAGATCTCCATACCCCTCTGGTTTCTCTAGTTCCTCTCTTAAACCTGGGTCTGGAACCTACTTGACTGACTACCCCCCTTACCTTCTGCTACCACCACCACTACCCCCAATATTACAGAAACTCCTTACTCTTGAACTGACTAACTGCTCTCCATTTTTCATTTCATATGTTTAAAGAAGCTTTCCCAACTACTCAGAGTATATCAGGTTCCCTGTTGTACGCTTAGAACTCTAGAATCATGTGCCTATTTTTAGACCACTTATGGTATTTTTCAGTATTTGTAGGATCATCTGATTCATATTTTCCCTCCTCCCTAGACTGTAAGCTCCATGAAGCCCATGAATATGTTTGTTTTGCTTCAAATTTGGCCCTGGGTGCTTAGCATAATCCTGCGAACAATAAGCGTTAACAATTTTTTTGAATAAATAGAAATGTAAAGATAAGGTGTGAGTCTGTTCTTTATCACATTGGGTCAGGTGTTGAGATGTAGGGGGATTAATTCACAACACTGTAATTTCCCCTGCATAGAAACAGATGCAGGAATCAAGCAAGTAAAGATAAAAACATTACTGTTAGTACTGAAGAGAAATGGTATGATTCATGTCATCTCTAATTAAAAGGGATGTCAGCTTCTTGGAGAGATGGTTGATTTCATGACTAGAAAAGGAAATATACAAGGTGAGCTTGCAGCGTCTTACAGTAAAAATAAAGGCCCTCTCTAAAGACTAATGGAGACATATTGAAAGGACACAAGAGCTGGTTTCAAAACGACTAATAATAATGAATCATAATTTGTCAAATAAGCAAAAAATTCATCAATCCATAATGATACTCAAAAAAGCAGGAAATGGGGGAAAAAGGAAGTGGAGTAAAGGAGAGAAAAGCTCCTATTTAGAGTGGAATGTCAGTTAAAAATGTTGAAGGAATGGCTGAGTGAGAAAACTGCTATTTGCAACCACCATTGTAATTACGGGTTATCAGTGGATGCTAAAACCATTGGGTATAAGTATGTTGGGGAACAGGATATTCATATGGTTTTGTGGCATCATTCTGCTGCTTATTTTTTCAGTATAAAGGAAAAAGATACCTTTAACATGAAGAGTTCAGGTGAGTCCCACCTTAATGAAGGGATTAAATTCAGCATCAGATAATGGGACAAAATGACTTATTTTCTACCTGATGTGATACAATTGGAAGCATACAACATCACCAATATGCCATTCTTGCTAAATATTTAAGTTAAATCTTCAGGAAGCATCGTTACTTTGTGGGTGTTCTGTAACACACTCTGGCTTTCTCAAATTTGTCAATGTCTTGTAAAAAGGAGGGAGATTATGCTAGATTTTGGAAAGTAACGAGACAAGTAAATGCAGTGTGAGCTCCTTAAAATAGGAATAAAAGAAATTTTGAGATAATTAGAGAAATTTACTTTTTTTTAAGTTATTTATTTTGAGAAAGAGAAAGAAATCATGAGTGTTGGGGGAATGGGATAGAGAGTGAGGGAGAGAGAAAGAATCCCAAGAAGGCTTTGCACTGTCAGTGCAGAGCTCAATCCGGGGCCTAAACCCGCAAATCGTAAGATCATGACCTGAGCTGAAGTTGGATGCTTAACCAACTGAGCGAGCCACCCAGGCGCCCCCAGATAATTAGAGAAATTTAAATATGGATTGTAGATTAGGTAATATTACTATATCAATGTTAAATTTCTTGAGGATAAAAATGATTTAATGGTCAGGTAGAGAAATGCCCTTGTTTTGGGGAAATAACTATTGAACTATGCAGGTTCAGCAGTGTGGAGAGGGAGTGGCAAATGAAGCACAATGTTAACAATTAATGAAAGTGGGGTACCTGGGTGGCTCAACTGGTTAAGTGTCAACTTTGGTTCAGGTCATGATCTTGCAGTTTGTGGGGTCAATCCCCATGTTGGGCTCTGTGCTGGTAGCTTGGAGCCTGGAGCCTGCTTTGGATTCTGTCTCTCCCTCTCTCTCTGCCCCTCCCCTACTTATGCTCTGTCTGTCTCTGTCTCTCTCTCAAAAATAAATGAACATTAAAAAAGAATCTACTAAAAAAACAATGAATGTATGTGGAGTATGTAGGTGTCATTGGACTAGTCTTTGAACAATGCATGTGGAGAGTATGTAGGTTTGAAATTTTCCCAAATTAAAGCTGGGGAGGTAAATGTTTGGAGAAGATGGCTTCAAGCCTGTTGACTAAGTGGGCTTGCTGAAACTTCCTTATACCTAAATTAGATAGCCTTACTTTGTCCTAGTCACTCGTGCACAACCACAGGCTTCTCCCAGTTCCTGTTCCCTGTGGCCCTTGCTACAGGGCCTATCCTTTAAAAAATTGACGTCTCCAAGTAGTAGGACAGATTTGGCAAGCTGTGTAGGCAGGTGGATCCCAAGGCAAACCCAGTAGAGCCTGAGCCATGCTTGCTGTGTCACCTCCTCAACTCACTGCTTAGAGAAGTTCCAAGGCCAGAAATACGGCTCTAGAGCAATGGTTCTCAACCAGATTGTACAGAAGCACTTGACAATCTGATGCCCAGGCCATTTCCAGAACAATTAAACCAGTCTTCTGAGGAGGAACCCAGGCATCAGTGGTTTTTGAAGCTCCCCAAGTGATTCCAACGTACAGACATGCTTGAGAACCACCACCCTAATGAAGTCCCTATCTGTGGAAATCGCATAAAGTAAGACTGGAGTACTCCCTCCAAACATTAGTTAGAGAAGAAAAGCAATCCACTGGGGTCCCTCAGATTGTGATAGAATATAGGCTCAGAAAGGAAAAAAAGCTCCTGGGAGCTTACACAATCTAGAACCCTTTCACCCACAACCACATAGCCCCTGCATTGCCGAGCCTCTGTCCTTGGCCACAGGATTGCAAAACTTATTAGCTTTAGCAGCTGCTGTGTAGACCTCATAGAATTTTCTGCATAGACAATCACGTCTGCAAATAAAAACAGTTTTACTTATTCTATTTCTTTTTCTTGCCTCGTTACACTAGTTAGAATCTCCAATATGATGTTGAATAAAACTGATGAGAACAGACATTCTTGCCATGCTGCTGATCTTTTATTCTCTGGTTTGGTGAAGTGTGTGTGTGTGTGTGTGTGTGTGTGTGTGTGTGTGTGTGTGTGTTTAAATCAGGAATGGATGTTGAATATGGTCAAACGATTTTTGTGTTTTTTCTTTTCCTTTATCTTAAAAAAAGAACTTTTAAGAACAGAAATCTCCAACATAACAGGAGTACCTATCATCCAGCTTGGCAGAAATGCAAATTCTCAGGCCGCCAAAAAGCCCTACAGAACAGAAACTCTGGGAGGAGGGCCCAGTAATCTGTGGCTCACCAAGTCCTCCAGGTGATTCAGCTACATGCTGAAGCTGTACGGCCACTCCTGGGAAGAGTAAGGAGGCTTAGAAAAGATAACTACATTGCGATGATCATACCTAGCATTGTAAACTGCAGTTCCCAATTATCTTCAAGTATTTGTTGTGTTCCAACTCCCAGTTGTCTCTTTTTAAATTTTTTAGTTGTAATTATTTTTCCAGTTGGTTGAATTGTAATTCAGATAATGTCCACATACTGCAAGTAGTTCATTTGTCTCTTAAATCTCTTAGAGGCTCTCCCTCTACCCTCTGTTCTGCCCCTTCCCTGCAGTGGCAAACACCTGCTCATTACAGACTCTCCCACATTCCAGCTTTGTTGGTTGTGGCCTTCCATATTCTTTCATCCTCTGCATTATCTAAAAATTGGCAGCTGGGTCATCACAGTGAGGTGTGGTCAGGTTTAGGTTCTACTTGTAGAGGGGGCAGGGGGCAAGGATCCATAGTAGATGGACTTGTGGTCCTTTTCCCTTTAAAAGCTCCTGGCCCAAAGAACCATCTCTTGGTTTCATTGATCTGCTCTACTGTCCTTTTGGATTCTATATTGTTTATTTCTGCCCTGATCTTTATGATTTCTTTTCTTCTGCTGGATTTGGGGTGCTCTTGCTGCTTCCCTTCTAGTTCCAGTAGGTGCTCTGTTAAATTTTGAATTTGCGCTTTTTCTACTTTGTTGAGATTGGCCTGGATTGCAATATACTTTCCTCTTAGGACTGCCTTTGCTGCATCCCAGAGATTTTGGATTGTTGTATTTTCATTTTCGTTGGTTTCCATATATTTTTTAATTTCTTCTCTAATTGCCTGTTTAATGCAATCATTCTTTAGTAGGGTGGTTTTTACCCTCCACATTTTTGGAGGTTTTCCAGACTTTTTCCTGTGGCTAAT
The DNA here is from genome assembly GCF_006229205.1 of Suricata suricatta. Classification (NCBI taxonomy): domain Eukaryota; kingdom Metazoa; phylum Chordata; class Mammalia; order Carnivora; family Herpestidae; genus Suricata; species Suricata suricatta. Next base: position 42,184,706 of record NC_043705.1, on the reverse strand, counting down.
TTCAAGGTTCATAGCATTGTGATCTGAAAGTGTGCATGGTATGATCTCTATTCGTTTA
>NC_043705.1:42174427-42184548 GCF_006229205.1 Suricata suricatta | reverse complement strand
CCTTCGGGACCTTTCTCTCTGTCTTCCTCTTCAGGAATTTCTATGATACGGATGTTGTTCTGCTTGATTGTGTCACTCAGGTCTCGAATTCTCCTTTCCTGCTCCTGGATTAATTTCTCTCTCTTTTTTTCAGCTAAGCGAAATAAGTCAGGCAGAGAAGGACAGAAACCATATGTTTGCACTCATAGGTCTAACAGGAAAACAGGAGAAACCTAATGGAGGACCTGGGGGAGGGGAAGAGGGAAAGAGAGTTGGAGAGAAAAAGGGACACAAAACTTGAGAGACTATTGAATGCTGAAAACGAACTGAGGGTTGAAGGGGAAGGGGGAGGGGGGAAATAGGTGGTGGTGATGGTGGAGGGCACTTATGGGGAAGAGCACTGGGTGTTGTATGTAAACCAATTTGACAATAAACTATTAAAAAAAAAAAAAGCTTCTGGCCCAAAATGGACTGCAGTTCTGTGATTACTCCATGCTCTGCCTCAAGCTGTGTCATTGTAACTCCTCTGTTCCCATCTCCTTGAGTTCTTCACTTTTCCTGGCCTAGTATGGAGGCCTGACTTGACATTTCTTATGGTCTTCATTGAACATTCCTTTAGGATGCTACTTCTGGTAACTTCAGCTTTGAACACAGAACATATGGGAGGTGCTCTCTTCTAGAATGCTGTCCCGGCCCTCAGGACACCTCTTGGAGAGTCCTCAGAACCTTACCAGAAGCTGTCAACTGGCCTGTTGGAAGGGGTCAGATAATACCATTTCTATGGTCATTCCTCTTTTGTCCCTCCTCCTCAGAGCAGCTACTTTCGGGAGACCTGGAGTCAGGTCTGGGATCTGTATTTTTTTTAGTTTTGAGGGTTCTGGTGCATGGACAGCCTTGGGGGCCACTTCATAGTGAATTCTTCATAGACATTCTCCCTCCTATTCCCTCTTTGGAGCTGGAATAAAATCACTGTCCTGGTGTTAATTCCAAGAGTAACCCAGTCAGAGATTTTATAGAGAGAGCTATGTAAGGAAATGTAGTCAAACAGGTTTGAATGACTACAAAGTCTCTGTTTAATTTTAAAAGAAAGAAGAAAGTCTAGAAATGGTATAACTGGGACTCCTGGGTGGCTCAGTCAGTTAGGCATTGGACTTTGGCTCAGATCATGATATCGCAATTCATGGGTTCAAGCCCTGCGTCAGGTTCTGTGCTGACAGTTCAGAGCCTAGAGCCTGCTTTGGATTCTGTGTCTCCCTTTCTTTCTGCCCATCCCCCATACTCATGTTTTGTCTCTTTCTCTTTCTCAAAAATAAATAAAGATTGAGGCTCCTGGGTGGCTCAGTCGGTTGAGTGGCTGACTTTGGCTCAGGTCATGATCTCACTCATGGGCTTAAGCCCCACATCAGGCTCTGGGCTGACAGCTCAGAGCCTGGAACCTGCTTCAATTCTGTATCTCCCTCTCTCTCTGCCCCTCTTCTGTTTGTGCTCTCTCTCTGTCTCTCTCTCTCTCTCTCTCAAAATAAATAAATGTTAAAAAATAATAAATAAATAAATAAAGATGAAAAAAAATTTTTTTAATGATATATCTAGTCAAGCAGGAAACCACTGTGTTTTATCCACTAAATAAAATCTTTTCATCCCCTCTCCCTCGGTATTCATAGTTGGTTTCTGGGTTGCCATGTAAATGGACTAAATTCCCAGTAACTTGTGAGTTGACTCCTGTTCCCTCTTTGCTCTGGGACAAACTCCTTCTTGTTTCTTTTTCTTACCCAGCAAAAGACCTGTGACAGTTATCCTTGTGGGTGGAGACGAGGTGGTGTGAGAATGTCTGCTCAGGCCATGGTCTGTTTCTGGATTGGAGTGCTTGTGACCAGGGTGTGTTCACTTTGTGAAGATTCCTGACACTTTCTACAGATAATATGTGTGTGTTTGTCTATATATGTTACAATCCAATGAAAAGTTGAGAGAAAGAAGGAAGGAAGGAAGGAAGAGAAGGAAGGAAGGAAAGAAGGAAAGTAGGAAGAAAGGAATGGAAGGAAAGAAAGGAACGTGTCAGGAATGAACAAAAGAAAACTATGAAGCATAAAATAATCATTCTAAGTAAGTAAAAAAATGATTAAGAAACATATATCCAAGCCAGTTTCAGTTCCTTGACTCTGAAAGAAGAGTGGCAGTGTTGTAGGCAAACACAATAACCATTGTCGCTTTCCACATAGCTCAACAATTACAGACACCCTGCCCCAACCCCTGCTCACAGACCTTCCTTGTTCCACAACGGCTTTTGCCACACAATCTCATTTGCATCTCTGCTTGGGCTTAGTAATGCTCACCCTGTCCCACTTCTCACTTTCTGCATTCCTCTGTTTGTTTGTGGTCCACAGGCTCTGGCCACGAGGATCATCTGTTGCTACCGCCAAGGTATCTTGGCGTGATTTGCCCCATTAAATACCTTACCTTGCAGGATGCAAACCCTGGTACTACTTACAAGTGTCTGGCAGTGAAACCCAGAAGTAGTGTCTTCTGAAAGTTCTGTTTATTATCCTTCTCTGTCTACTTTTTTTTTTCTTAGTAAATTGAGTTCTTTTTGGCTATATTAACTACATATGCTATTTTGGGGACAATTTGTGATGGATCTTTTTATTTTTTATTTATTTTGTTTATTTTTTTAAGTAGGCTCCATGCCCAGCATAGAGCCCAACATGAGGCTTCAACTCACAAGACCTGAACCAAGACCAAGAGTTAGATGCTTAACTGACTGAGCCACCCAGGCTCCTCTGTGATCAATCTTTTTGAAATGCAGATGATTTCATACTAGTTTTTAGGTTTTTCTTAAAAGCAAGCTTAGGTTCTCTGGTCAAGGTGATTGATCTACTGACACTGGAGTTTATCATTGGCCTATTTGAGAGCTACTCAAAAGTTCAGTAACATGTATTGATTTGCATTTTTGGTGAGGCTAAAACTAGAATCTGGTGCCTTTGGTAGTAAAATGGAAGACAAGGTCTTTGATAGATGTCTGGAGCTTAAGCTTATAGAGAGGGAACCAAGAATGGGGGCAAGCTCCTAATCAAGCTGTCCCTGGCTCAGGGCAGGCCGCAGAAATGATGTAAGTGAAATGGCAGGAGTGGACAGAAAAGCCTAGATTCAGAGGTGAAGCGTCAGGATTGAGGGCCAGAGGAACAGCTTAGACAGAGTAGTAAGCCCACAGGGCTGAAATGGGACAGTGGAGAAGTCCTTTCTTCTCTTTCTATTCTTCCTTCCTCTAAGCCCTCATTTCCTGTAAGGTTCCAACTTACCCAACTCTATCTCCCCTGACCTTTTGATTTAATATTTTTAACCATGAGCAATCTCTATTTGGATGTTTCACTGCATGTCCAAATCCCAACTTCTTTTGGATGTTGACATTTATTACTTGGGTGACATTTATGACTTGGGTGAATTCTCAAACACCTGTAAATATTTTCCCCATAACATGAACAAATATGGAGAGTCAAGAATGTCAAGGTAATATTGAGTAATGGAATACCTACTCCTACCTAGGTGGCTGCGTAGGCTCACTTACAACCTGGGTGACATACTCTTGCATACTAACCTCCAAGGTCAGAGTTTTAAGGTTTTGCCTTATCAAAATTAAAAATCTGTACATGAATCTCTGGAGTCACTGGTAAAGAGTCAAACTGTAAAATACCTATGGAATATAGATATCTGTGGGTACCTGTATGGGTAGAACCCACAAAACTGAACTTTAAACAAGCTACTTTGGTGATTCTTATGAAGAGTACAGTCCTTCCTCTTTGTTCCTGCTATGCAGACAAATCCCGTTACATTGTGACCAACAGTGCAGTCTTTCTGCCAGTCTTCCAGGTGTCATTTAGAGCCATGTTTGGCCTTTTCTTCTCTCTCATCCCTTATAGCTAATCATTCGCTAACTATTCACATTTCCACTATCCCCTCTATTGCCATGTAGTAGCTAGGACAATATATTTATTGAGAACTTGTGTATACAAGATGTGTCAGTTTTCTATTGTCAAATAACAGAGTACTATACATTTAATAATGAAAAACACCCATTTATTCACTTACAGTTTGGTGGGTCAGAAGTCTGGAGTGGGGTGGCTGTGCTCTCTGCTCAGCGTGTTAGGTGTCAGAAGCCTGAAATCGAGATATCAGCCAGGCTGAGGCTCTGAGGGGACGTCTGCCTCCATGTTCATTCAGGGTGACAGAATTCTGTTCCACTTCCAACTCCTGACTTCTGCAAGCAGCTAGAGAAAACTCTTCTCTTAAAGGGCTCATGTCATTAAGTCAGGCTCATCTAGACAATCTCCCTGTTCTGAGGTCAACTGATTTGGAACCTTAATATCATTGGCAAATTCCCTTTTCAGCAGCACCCGGGTTAGTGCTGAAAAAATGGGAGGAGAAGTAGCTACACTGGGCCTGGGAATGTTGGAGACCATTTTGGAATTCTGCCTACCATACAATAGAAGCAGAATTCTAAGAATTCCTCATGCATTTCCTTAAGTAAGTCTTTTAGTAGCCCTATTAAGCAGATACCACTGTTATTTCTATTTTTTGGATTAGAAACTGGCACATAGGAGTCTTGCCCAAGGTTACATAGCTGCTTTCATAATCCACTGCTGTTGGATTTTCATGTCTGTATTCATTCAACTACTTTCTAAATGGCTTTCCTGTCTCCACGATCTTCCTCCTGGAATTTATGCAAGTCAGACCAATGTTAGCTAAAAAATTTTTTTACCATCAAGTGGCTTTCCTAGATATAAAGAATTATACTTAGTTATAGCAGCAAAGAGGCATGGTTATGATGTGCAAGAAACTGAACTTATGCCCAAATATGAGAATCCATTCAGCTGTATCCTTGGCAAAGGTTTTATTATGCTTAGAACTATGATAGTGAGATTATAAGGGGCAGAAGGTGTGTGTGTGTGTGTGTGTGTGATTATAACACAAGGCATCTGGTATGGATTGTGTCTAAGAACAAAACAGGATAGAGGTTCAATAGCAAATTTTATAGGTTATACTGAAAATACAAAAGTTAGCTATTATATTGCAGAGTACATGCAATATAATTAAGACATATAATTAGAGACAGAATGAATTGATCTTTAAGAGATGAATAACTTATAAAGTTTTGTTTTAATTTGTTCATCCATTTATTCCTTTAACAAGTACTTGTTGAATGCCTATGTGCTAAGCACTGCATCAACCACATTTATTTATTGTTTTCTATTAGAGTGTTGCAGGCTTCCTAACTGGTTTTCCTGCTTCCATTCCACACCTACTCCCATTCCAATCCATTACTCATGCAGTGGGGAGAGTGATGCTTTAAAAAGAACCCATTGAGATCTTGACATGCTCTCAAAACTTTCCAATACATTTTCAACCAATTCGGAGTAAAATCCAAAGCCCATGGGCCATAATGTGACCTATAGAGCTTCTCTCCTCCCTGGGTCCAAACTCATCTCCTCATCTCTCCCTTTCACTCATTCCACGCCAGTGACACAGGCTTCCTTCCCATGATGCCTGGATGTGGCAAGCATGTGTCCCACCTCAAGCTTTCATGGGCTATTATTCCACCATCTTAGAAGGTCTGCCCCCAGACAGCTACTCTTTTGACTCAGATTGTTTACTTGGATGTCACCTCATCAGAGAGAACTTCCCTGGCCACCTGAGCCAAAATAGCATTCCTGCCTCCACCACCCTCTCCCCTTTCTTCTTCTACTTTTTTTTTCCAGCACTTAGTTATCCCTTGATATAGTGTATATATTTTTACGTATATAGTCGATTTGCTGTCTCCTCCCATCCTAGGATGTCATCCTCTGGCAATAGAGACTTTATTTTTTCTTCTGAAGTATTCCAGTGACTGGAAGAGTCCTTGGCACATAATGGGAACTCATACATATTGAGTAAGTGAATGAATGGATGTAAATCTTTATTTTTTTGTGGTATTTATTTTTTAAATGATGAAATAAAAACATTATTTAACAGTTTCAATGAAATAGTGTGTTTTTACATTTTCCATATATTTTTATCCTTCCTTTATCACCCATATCCGCAAAGAATATGATGCCCCTTTTAGTGAATAGTATTGATACAATTTCTGGGGGGAACATTTTCCAGTAGAGTGATGACAGTAAAGACCAACAGCTATGGAAATCAAGTCAAAGATTTTGCAACTTTTAAGAACCTCAGCAAATGGACTGTCTTGGTAGCTTAAATTCCAAGGAACACAATTAAATGTAGTTGCAGCACAATCCAAGTGGCTCAAGTCTAATGTAAGCAGTGAGTGACTTGGGTTTCAACAGAGGAGTTCTTTCAAAATGACCCATCCAACCTGCCAGGAGACATTTCAGGCAGCAGGAGGAATGAACGTAGCCGTCAACACTCTGGGCAACGAGAGCCTTGCTCCTAACCACTCCCTACTCAGTGACTGAGAAATATAATCTCCAACCCCACATTAAATACACTTGATGTCTGTGTTGCTTTTTACTCCACAGCCTGGAATTTCCTAACATCAGAGACAAGTTAGTTGGTGATGGTGAAATTGCCAATATTCACTGTACCTTATAAAGATGTTCTGAGGATGAGTCAAAGCTTCTACAGGATATTGATGGTGTCACACTTAAACACGCCAGAGGAGAGTATGTACAGAAATTTCCCAATCGTTTTTGCATGGTGCTGAAAGATTGGTAGATATCAGCTGCTCAATTTTAACTCTAGTCACAAAGACTGTGGCCTCTGATATGTAGATCATTTGAAATGTGTTTTTCCAGCAGAAGTAATTATCTTGTCTATGTCTCATGATGGACTCTTGGGAAAATGCTCAGATCGCAGGGCATGACATTTTGTATCAGATTGCAGTTTCACACACCTGGTGGGTGGTGACAAGTCCCAGATGGACAAGGTTCTGAAGTTGCATTTCTTCTTTCTCTTGTGCCTCACTGGAATCTTTTCTGATAAGGATTCACTCACTGGAGACAAAAATTACCTTTATATTATCTTTATGGCTTTTTCTGATTATGAAAGTAATACATACATGTCATCTCAGAATTTTTCTGGTCTTTCTAAAATGCAGCTAAATATATATCTAAAAAAGCAAATGGAGGAGGGGTGTTATAGAAGTAGGAGTCTCATCTTATCCTGGGCACTCCCTGAGGTGATCAGAAATGAACTTTTTTTCTTTCAGATTTGAACTTTGAACTCCAATTGTAGGTATGGAGTGGTGACCTCATTTGTCCCTTTAACAATGGCAAATTAGACAGAAATTCCTAGGGGAAAATTCTGAGAGGGAAAACAGAACTCACAGCCCTCTGGCAAAATACAGAAAATTTCAGGGTGATAAAAAATATAGAATTCCAATTCCAGGGATAGACCATCAAAAGAAAAAATAGATAAACTGGCACCCTTTTCCAGCTCTTTTTTTTTTTTCATTAAAAAAAAGTTTATTTTGAGAAAGAGAGTGAGAGAGAGAGAGTAGGAGTGGGGTAGGGTCAGAGAGAGGAAGAGAGAATTCCAAGCAGGCTCAGCTGTCAGTGCAGAACAGGACATGGCGCTCCACTCCATGATCACAGGATCCTGACTGGAGACCCAATCAATGAGCTCAAATCAAGAGTCCCAGGCTTAAACTGACCAAGCCATCCAGCAACTCCAAGCCCCCCCCCCTTTTTTTTCGTTTTACTTATTTTAGAGAGAGCATGCCAGTGGGGGAGAGGGGCAGAGGGAGACAAAGAGAATCTTAATAAGGAGGCTCCACACTCAGTACGAGCCTGATGGGGAGCTGAATCCCACCATCCTGGGATCACTGCCTGACCTGAAACCAAGAGTTGGATCCTCAACCTGTTGAACCACGCAGTATCCCTTTTTTTCCAGCTCTTTATTGCACCTAAGGGCTGTCGACCCTCCTTAGGGCTGAGCGACCTTATCCGGTGTTTCAGTGTCCCTCCACTAGTAGAGGCCGTCTACTCGTTTCATTTCACTACCCACTTCTCCCAATCCTATTATATTAGTAGCACTTGCAGGTTCACTGTCCATAAGGAAGGCTGACTTGGATTTGTTCACCAAGTCCACAGTTTCGATGACCGAATTATACACTCGCACTGACCCTCTAAGCAAAGAAAGCATGTGTACGCCGGAGTCTGAGGCTGGCCAGGTTCGCCCCAGGGCTAAGTAGAGACACCCCCACACGGTTAGTGCACATCTTGCTGTGCGCGCGGTGGAACAAGGGCGGACAGCCTACTCTGTCCCCGGCTTGTCTGAGCGCACAGCTCCCCCAGCCGCAGGAGTCTTGGAGGGAGACGTCGGCCCAGCCACCCGCCGCCTACCCCGGGGGCCCCGCGGTGGGGGAACCCCCGAGTCCCCGCCCCTCAGTTCCCGTCACGTGCCTCCGTGGCGCCCAATCAGCGTCCGTAGCGAGTAGGCTCGCGATTCAAACTGCTGCGCCGCCACCTCCGGTTCCGCGCAGGGGCGGCGAGCGCCGCCGCTGCTTACCGGCTATGGAGCACCGCATCGTGGGGCCCGGCCCGTACCGGGCCACCAAGCTGGTGAGTGACCGTGCCGGGGCTGAGCGCAGCCGTCGGCCGCGTACTGGTCAGTCCTCGCCTCTACAGGGCTGGCGGGGCCCGGGTTTGGAGGCGGCACATACTCTGGCCGGTGCGGCCGTTTCCCCGACGGTGAGCAAAGAAGGGCTTACTGGGTTTGAAGTTGAGCACATCGTGGGTAGGTTCACCTTAGTTCTCAGACTTCGGCCTGGTTCTCGGTAATAAGTGACGCTTTCTGATTTAACGCTTCCGGAACTCTAGGATGACCGCCCCCCTCCCCTTCCCCTTTTGTCCTCTGGAATCGAATGCCTGCCGCCGGGAGTGGAAGGACCCACCTAGTCCGAAACATCAGGGCCACCCACCTCTTTTAACACTCACCCTTCACCGCAACCCAGGCGGGCGTGTCTCCATCCTAAGTGTCTCCTGTAGTGACGCTTGCGGTTCTTTTTAACGGTGCCCAGGATGGTGGTAGATCTTGGCCGCTTTTCTGGCTCCCACCGTTTCTGGTTCTGGTTCTGGGAGCACCGACCTAAATTAGCTGTTGACCCGATGTTCTGAAAGAGCCTTTGCAGCCCCTGATGGTCCAGGGTGCTGTTTTTTCTCCTGGGGGAACTTCGGTGTTCAGGGTTCTTAGGTGTAGTTGATTTCTTTGTGACCTGGAGCAAGTAATTTTAGTGCTTTGCGTTTCAGTGGTTTACTGTAATGGAATTAGCAGTGACGGTTTGGTAATGACAGTGGCAGGTTTTTAGAAGCTAGAATTCTATGAAAGCCTACTGGTAATTTGGTAGGAAGGGGCCTAGCTCCTCGATCTTTTACCACTTATGGCCGAGTCTAACGTGGGAATTTGTTTCATTGTTCTCAGCAACCCGAAAAGGTAGGAACAGAGTGGGAGGAGTTGATGCACTCATCTTTGCAAACAATCTACTAAAGGCTTTCATAATGATTAAATTTATTTAAAAAATTCAGCAAATATAAATTTAGATTTTCCTTTGGGCTAGCCTCTAAGAGGTGTGGATGGTGCTGACAGGGAGCAAATAGGTTAAAAATTTTTTTTTAACATTTATTTATTTTTGAGAGACAGAAAGAGACAGATCATGGGGAGGGGAGGGGCAGAGAGAGGGACACACAGAATCTGAAGCAGCTCCAGACTCTGAGCTGTCAGCACAGAGCCTGACATGGGGCTCAAACCCACTGTGAGATCATGACCTGGGCTGAAGTTGGACAATCAACTGACTGAGCCCCCCGGGCGCCCCACACGTAGGTTTTAAAAAACGTGTTTTCATAGCTGCTTCCACTTCAAAGTGGCTTCTACCATTTGAAACCATCTGGGGTCAGGGCTATTGGTGGGTCCATCTTTAGGGATGAGATAGAGGTTGTGCTTCATCAGGAACTTTCAAAAACGTACTCTCCTTTGTAGAGGGAAAAGACACGTTACCCCCCCCCCACCCCCAGTTTATTCAAAATAGTTATTCAAGTGAAGCAGAGAGGCTCAGAATCTTGAAGTAACTAGTTTTCATCCTTCCTGCTTTAGACTGAAAAAAGTTACAACAGAATTGTAACTTTTTTTTTAAAAGAGGGGTCTTAATTCTTTTT
>NC_043705.1:42171586-42174327 GCF_006229205.1 Suricata suricatta | reverse complement strand
TGCTGCTATGAACATTGGGGTACATGTGCTCCTATGCATCAGCATTTCTGTCTCTCTTGGGTAAATCCCCAGCAATGCTATTGCTGGGTCATCCTTATGATTTTCTTAATAACACTGTCTTTTCTCTAGCTTACTTTATTATAATATACAGCATATAATACATATAACATACAAAATACAGTAAAACCCTGGATCAAGATTTGCAAGATAAGCAAATATTCCTAATAAATTTAAATGAGCAATGTCTGGCAATACGAGTTGTACATGATGCCACATGTCACATGGTCACAACTGAACCAATGGTTCCACTCTCTTTCTCTCTCACTGAGGGACTGTGGGTGATCATCTCACATACTCAGATGCTCGGTCTCAGGCCACAGTGTTCAGTAGAAATCAGTGATTTTTCAGAACACTGGACAGTGCCCACCACTGGCACTAGGGAATTTTTTTTGTCACTTCATAGCACCTAAGGACAGTCCTTTGCTTTTCCATACAAGAGTCAGCTTAGGAATGCTTTGCTTCATTCTGGGTCAGGCTGCCTGCGGATACAGACCCCTTCCTCTGCTGCCTTATTGCCTCATTAAATATAGTATATGACAAGAGTTTATTAATACTGTACTGTAGTCAACATCCGTACTAGTGTATACAATGGCCTCCAAGCAGAAAAAGACTCCATTGAGCAAATAGATAGCAGTGATTCCATTAGTGATCATGAAAGTCATCCTACACAACAACCCTCCTCTCTCTCGTCTCCCTCGCCCCAGCCACGAAGGTTTTCAAAGGTAAGCACAGGCTCATTTGTTTATTTTTCTTTATATTTTGTATTTTCTTTATTTTTTTTGGTATTACATTACAGTATTGTAATCATTCTTATATGAATACTTTTGGGTTGTGGAACCAATCACCTGAGTTTCCTTTATTTCTTATGGGGAAATTCACTTTGATATACAAGTGCTTTGGATTACAAGCAAGTTTCCGGAACAAATTATGCTCGCAAACCAATTTTGCTGTATGTGTTTATTGACTATCTATGTTATCAGTAAGACTTTTGGCCAACAGAAATGGGGAGTCAAAGTTATACACGGATTTTCTTTTTTTTAATGTTTATTTTATTTTCAGAGGATCTGAAATGGCTTCTGTGCTGACAGCAGAGATCCCGATGTGGGGCTCAAACTCAGGAACTATGAGATCATGACCTAAGTAAGCAAAAGTCAGATGCTTCAAGACATCTGAGCCACAAGACACCCCCAATGTTCAACTGCACATGGGTGGGCACTCCTAATCCCCACGTTGTTCAAGGGTAAACTGTATTTGTATGTGGGTTACACAAGTGAAAGCTATTTCAATGAAGACAAGTAAGTTGCTAATCAACTTCCACATTCATCATATAATGATTCACAGTCTGTCATCTGATTTTTGGCATAAAAATTCACCAAGTTCATAAAATGTTATTTTCAGATGAGACTCTGATGCTTTAGAAAATGAAGCTGTACATGGTTTGAAAAAGTATACCCAGACATGAAAGGGGGAAATAATGGCCTACTCTTGGAATACCAATAGATTTTCCCAAGCTTTTCTTGAAGATTACATTGAAGGTAATGTTAGGAGAAGGGGAAAATGATATGTGGGGAGCGGGAGATGGAAAGGAGACCTGGGGTAAATAAGTAGAGAGGACGGGTCACATACTTTATAATTTATCTGGTAAGAGGTGTAAGGCTCAACTGAATTATGCTTGGGGAAACATTTATACATTTTATGATGAGGGGAAAAGCACCTATAATGATGACAGAGATCACTGATAAATCAGAAAGTCTCACTTTAAAAACAAAATTTGCTAATGTTTTTTTGGGCTTATAAAATCTTAGTTTAGGATCAAGGATTTCAAATAGAATAAAGTTGACAATGAACTGACTACCTGGGAAATTCTGGCAAAACTGAGGTGCTTTCGTTAATGATTTGCATAATTTTCCACTGAACTTGATCAGGCTTGACTAAACTTGACCTGAATTAGCACTCCTTGGGGGATGACAGCCTCTGGAGTACAAAGAACATATTTCTTTGTAAATTCCTTTGATAATACTCTGATGTGACTCAGAATGAAACCGTGTCTTGTTACATAGGTACTCTGCATCCATGAAAAGTAGTGATTCATACAATTCAGTGAATGATATTAAAAACAGTTCCAGGGGCACCTGGGTGGCTCAGTCGGTTAAGCGTCCGGCTTCGGCTCAGATCATGATCTCACGGTTTGTGGGTTCGAGCCCTGCGTCGGGCTCTGTGCTGACAGCTAGCTCAGAGCCTAAAGCCTGTCTTTGGATTCTGTGTCTACCTCTTTCTCTGACCCTCCCCTGCTCGCACTGTCTCTCTCTGTGTCTGTCAAAAATAAATAAAACATAAAAAAATTTTTAAAAAAGAATTAAGACCCCTCTTTTAAAAAAAAAGTTACAATTCTGTTGTAACTTTTTTCAGTCTAAAGCAGGAAGGATGAAAACTAGTTACTTCAAGATTCTGAGCCTCTCTGCTTCACTTGAATAACTATTTTGAATAAACTGGGGGTGGGGGGGGGTAACGTGTCTTTTCCCTCTACAAAGGAGAGTACGTTTTTGAAAGTTCCTGATGAAGCACAACCTCTATCTCATCCCTAAAGATGGACCCACCAATAGCCCTGACCCCAGATGGTTTCAAATGGTAGAAGCCACTTTGAAGTGGAAGCAGCTATGAAAACACGTTTTTTAAAACCT
>NC_043705.1:42147193-42171486 GCF_006229205.1 Suricata suricatta | reverse complement strand
TTAATCTAGTTTTATACATTAACTTGAAAAATGAACTTTGCTGGTTTAAGACTTCATTAACTGTAGGGAAGATAAGGGCGCTGGTAAACACTCATTTGACTTGAACATAAGATGCTAATGATGATGGAGGGCACTTGAGGGGAAGAGCACTGGGTGTTGTATGGAAAACAATTTGACAATAAAATATTACGAAAAAAAAATCATAAGGAAAAGAAGATATGTTTACAGACTGTACTGTATTTGTAGACAAAAATCTGGGTATAAGTGGACCCATGTGTTTGGAACCCGTTGTTTAAGGGGCACCCATAGTTCATCATTTTAATAGAAATAATGAGGACAAAGAAAATTACTTTTTAAAAGCTCCTGTAATTTACTGATTCTTTGAACATAATTCTGAGTTATTTATACCATTTGATGCAACTGGTAAACTTTAAAACACAGCTGTCACTGAATCTGAGAACTAGAATGGACATGAATAATTGTCTAGTCCTGTTCTGTCATTCCGTTGAGACCTAAAGGGGTGAACTGACTCAATTAGGTTTGTCCTGATGGTGCGTGGCAAGGACAACTCCAGCTAAGGTTTGGTTGTTGCTCTGCTCCTGGGCCAGGTGCTACATCATTGTAGCACTATTATCACAATATTTTTGGTACTAAGAAGGAAGGAAATGGAATAAATATCCTAGAGAAAAGAACAGGAAGCACATTTCAACACTCAGTGCTGTATTTTGTAGTTTGGCTCATAATATGAAGCAAAAGCAATTGTTTGATTCCTTGTTTCAGATCTCTAGTTTAAGGGATAAATAAGTAAAACAAAAAAAGTGTTGTAATCATCAAGAAATCTGTTTTATCCCCTGTGCTGTAAAGATGATCTCTTCAAATGTAATATGTTGTAGAAGAAAATCACATTCTCAAGCTCTGTCTCGTTCTTTGTTGACATATTTTCCTTCTAAGTGTGACTGAGAATTGTGACTTGTTTTACAGAGAACTTAATTCTACCTTCTTGACAGAGTAACTAAATAACAACATAATTGTTTTTGGAAATAAGTGGGAGCAGAAGCCTTGGTTCTCACTAGATTTTAGAATCCTAAAGTGTTTCATGGATTAAGTAAATATAATCCATAATGATAAATGCCATTAAAAATCAACATAAATTAAAAATTCTTGAGGTGCCTGGGTGGCTCAGTCAATTAAGCGTCCAACTTTGGCTCAGGTCATGATCTCACGGTTCATGGGTTCGAGCCCTGCGTGGGGCTCTGTGCTGACAGCTCAGAAGCTCAGAGCCTGGAGCCTGCTTCAGATTCTGTGTCTCCCTCTCTCTCTGCCCCTCCCCTGCTCATGCTCTGTAACTCTCTGTCTCAATAATAAATAAACATTAAAAAAATTAAAAAAATTCTTTTTGTAAGTTACTTTTGATAAAGATGTCTTATTAGGAAATTTCTAGTGCATAATGAAAATCAGTTGTCCACAGAGTCAATGAAAATGTAATCATAATAGATTGGTTTTTTTTCTGCGTGGGGAATGCATTGAATGAAAAGCTCATACAGAAGAATGAAAGTATGAGAATTCAAAAACATTTTTTTGAAAAAAAAAAAAAAAAGGAGAGTGTAGACCTTGACCTACCAGAGATTTAAACTTAGTATTAATTGACTGTATAACATGGCACAGGAAACCACTAGTAGCACAGTGGGATAAAAAAGAGGGTTCAGAATAGAATCAAGAAAGATACCATGTAAGATAACTTAATATTTCAATTCATTGAAATAAGGGTACCTTCCCTCCAACCATAAAAAAATTCTAGAAGTAGATTAAAATATTTAAATTTTTTTAATGTTTTATTAATTTTTGATACAGGAGAGACAGAGCATGAGAGGGGGAGGGTCAGGGAGAGAAGGAGACACAGAACTGGAAGCAGGCTCCAGGCTCTGAGCTAGCCGTCAGCACAGAACCTGACGCGGGGCTTGAACCCACGAACGTGAGATCTGACCTGAGCCGAAGTCGGAGGCTTAACCGACTGAGCCCCTAGATTCAAATATTTAAAAAATTTTTCTAAAATATTACAGGAAGACTTTGATAAATATTTTTAATATTTCAGGATGGAGAAATCTCCAACTTCGTTCCCCTAAAGGAGAAAACCCTGAAGCTATAAAAAAAAAAGATATATTTGTTTCATTAAAACATCATCATCAACAGTGAAACCTTCATGTAGCCAGAAACTACATAAACAAATTGATAAGCCAGGAGAAAACATTTCTAATATATTTTCAAAAGGATTAATATACCACATTTATTCATTCAGTACACTTTTATTAAACACACGTATTTTATATGTCAGACATTGCCCTCAGTTGTGGGGTGTACTGAAATGAGCAAATTAGACTCACTTTCCTGACTTTGACTTAAATGCCAGATTTAATCATTTAAAAAATTAAAAGACTACCTAATAGAAAAATGTCAAGTGTCAGATGTGTAAACGAAAATTACTAAAGATGAAGATAGCAACATGCAACAAGATTTAAGAGATACCATTTCTTGAATGCAGATTGGCAGAAACAGGATAGTAACATCTAGGGATGGGCAAAGGTAAGGCAGTATGCTCATATACTGCATCTGATTTAAATATGCTGATACTCTCTAGAAATCCATTCTGTCAAAAATAAATAAAAATATTGGTCCTTTAGGCTTTTAAAATAAGACTATTTTGAAACAACAAACTGGAAACATACATGTCGTCACTTAGAAAACAGTTAAGTAAATTATGGAGCTCACTCATTCATAAGAATGGGCTAGATCTATAGGTTTTCGCACAAAAGACGTCCATGCTATGTTCAGTACAAAAACAAGTTGAGTAATGTGTACAATAGGATTGATCTTATTTCTTTAAGAAGGAAGCAAACAACAGCAGTAATAATACACATACATAAAAAAAGGAAAAATCTATATATGTATGTATATGTTTGATAGATATGTGGGATTGGAGAGATACTGGGCAGGCTTGTATATACTTCTGCATTTAGTTTATTACAGTGTATATTATTACTTACCTAATTAAAATAAGCAGAGGAACTGCTCACCAGCTTGAGTCAGTTAATAGGCATATTTACTTCTGTTTTTGAAATATTGAAATATTGGAACTCACAACCCATGTCTTCATTCCATATTAAGTAATGTATAACATATTGTGTATTAAGTTTAATTGATAATTACTATGATAATTCAATAAACACAATAAATGCAAATCTTTTTTATTAACACTTCCCACTCCCAATATGCTTGATCAGGAGTAACATGAAGGCTGGGTGTCAGCAGAGAATAAAACAACAACAATGATTAAAAATATGTGGATATTGTCTAAAAGTATGTTTATATTTATAGCTATAAGGTGCTATAATGAGTACTTGCTGAAGAGACCACAGTACAGATTCCAGATTATATTCTGAGACTAAGTACCTGAGGGACATATGCCATTTTGCATAGCTTCCTGGGGTCTTGATTTTGCTCCAGTTTCTTTCTAGCCTTAGAATAGATTGAGCCCCAAATTTGTTGTAAGGGATTATCCAAGGGGCCCCTGAGTGGCTCAGTCCACTGATTTCGGTTCAGGTCATGATCCCAGGGACATGGGATTGAGCGCCATGTTGGGCTCCATGCAGAGGATGGAGTCTGCTTAAGATTCTCTCTGACTTCCTATGCCCCTCTCCCCCACTCATGCTCTGTCCCTTTCTAAACAAACAAACAAACAAAAAAAAAACCAACTATAATTACTAGAAAAAGATTTTCTGATTTCAGTGGGTGAAAAGTGAATATTCACTTTTGTGCAGTGATACAGAAAGAGAAAAGTAGGAGAAGGGACAATGGTTATGAGAGTAAGACTGAGTTTTTAAGACTTTTAGAAGGACTGGCAGGAAGCCTAGGGTACTAAAAAGATGTGGTGTAATTATGTAGGAAGGATACCATATGTGAACATTTCATTTAATCTAGGGAAGACTGATGAAGGGGCGGATGTCTAGATTTTTTTTTAAGAGGAAAATATTTTGCAGGATTTTTTAACATGTTTTGACATCAGGACTGTATCTTTTCTCTCCATATAATGCTTTTCATGTAGCAAACAGTACATATTTGCTGAGTGATGTAAAATCATACTAGAGCTCCAAGGAGTGAATTATGCGTATTGGGCTTGGGTTTACCAGTATTTTTGATCATATGTTTGTCATTAATGTAAAATCCATTAAATTCACATAATGGGACAACTTGCTAGTCATATCTCCAGCAAATACTTATTGAATGAATAAAATATAATTTTTTAAATATAAAATACAGTTTTAAATTTATTTTTCTATCAAGTGTGAAGGTTATAAATAAAAAAAATCTCAAGGCTGTCATTAAGACTGTCTTCTAGGTGGAAAAACGCATTCACTGTCAAATATTTGAGATGTAATAACCTTTAACAAAACCAATTGATTACTACACGCCTTTCTCCCTTTTCCCCCCAGTGGAATGAAACAGTTG
Organism: Suricata suricatta; assembly: GCF_006229205.1. Classification (NCBI taxonomy): domain Eukaryota; kingdom Metazoa; phylum Chordata; class Mammalia; order Carnivora; family Herpestidae; genus Suricata; species Suricata suricatta. The sequence goes on along the minus strand of NC_043705.1, from coordinate 42,166,983 downwards.
AGCTTTTTCGTGCTAGGATGCCCTTACGGAAACACCGCTGTCGTTTCAAAAGTTACGAACGCTGCTTCACGGCGGCGGAAGCCGTGGATTGGCTGCATGAGCTGTTGAGGTGCAGCCAGAACTTTGGCCCCGAGGTGACCCGCAAGCAAACGGTCCAGCTGCTGAAAAAATTCCTCAAGAATCATGTTATTGAAGACATCAAGGGAAAATGGGGTCAGGAAGATTTTGAAGACAATCGTCACTTGTACAGGTAAAGGCGACAAGTAAACTTTAAAGGGGAGGACAAGTGGCTCTGGTCAGTCTCTTGAAACTGCCTCGTGTGAAAGAACCTCTCTTGTCCACTTGAGTGCTGCTTGTCCCTGGGATTTGTTGAGGGAAGACCTGAGCGTGTTGTCACAGTAAAGCCCATTGCCATGTTCTCGGGTCTGTAGAGTGCCTGGCCATGTTTTGTTGCAGTGAGTTTTCAAAAAGGACATCTTTTCTTGCCTTTTGCACATCTGGGAGGATGCCCACAGTGGTTCAGTGCTTTTAGAGAATATAAAAGGGTGAAACAGCTCTGGGGTGGGGCCTCTCTCGCAGGGAGAGTTATGATTCAGGGGGCTAGTGGCACAGTGGGTCTGATCTTTAGGCACATCTCAGAGCCTGTAGGAAGCATTGTACTAGAATTCCCTAATGTACACCTGCTTCTCCCCAAATGTTTTGGCTTATGTATTAGTGCTATTTTGTGATTGGACACTTACCACCCGATCACCCTAAGAAAAACATGCTTGTCTCTGGGCTCAGACTTTCATTCTCACTACATGCTAGGTTGTTTTACTCCTGGAGGCGGAGGGGACCTACCTAAGCATCCGGGACGGGGAGAATACTAAAGAGGAATGAAGCTGTACGTGTCGTGAAAAGAGGAAGTGTTGAGTTATTGACAGGCCCACCAGAGGGCTGAGAACCTGAGAGGGATTAAAAGAAGAAGTGGAGAATATGGACCCTTATTATTTGGTTTCTTTTACTTCAAGAGAAAATTAGGCATGCTCTTTCACTACATTTAGTAAGGGAGTTTGGGGCCCCTGGGACTCCTAACTTTGAGCAGAGAAACCCTATTTCTTCCCTGAACTATGTCTTTGGCTACTTTGTGGACTAGCTGCTGAGGAAGGTTGCAGAGCAGAGTGAGGGTGGCCACTGGCACCAAGGCTAAGACCACACACTATTGCACATTTAGCATTGAACTTCTTTATGGAGTTTCGTCGGCAGTCTCCAGCTTCTAGACATTGAGACTGTGGTGGAACATTTAGTTGTTTCTTCACTTGGCAGTTATTTCTGGTGTGCTCATCCAACTTTTAATTAGGATCTTGGGTGATTTGAGCTTATTCTGAGACTGTAGCGCTTGTTAGCATCAGGCAGTGTAAACTCCAGCCCTGGTTCTGCATGCCATACTTCACTGGGGATTTGTAAGTGTTCTTTTCTCTTGGGAAACTGTAATTGCTTTACCCCGTCACAACTTAGATAGAGCACTTCTAAAAGATTGTCCGGATGAGTAACTTCCAATCTGTTCTTTTGTGACCTTACATTGGGTAACATCCATTGCGTCCCAGGAGGCTTTCGGGGTCCTCAGAAGAGGGAAATGGGAGTATGCTCTAGGAGCCCAACCCCCTGCGCTGCCAGAGCATGCTTCACGTCCGGGTGAAGACTTCATCAGGTGCTTCGCTTGAAAACTCAGGCAGAGTGCATTTGTCCACTAAATAGTGGTTTTCTCTTCACTTTCTCTAATACTTGTGAATCATAAAGGGAGCAGGATTTTCTTCCGTTGTTGACCAGCTGAAAACTCATAGCTTTCCATTTGCCTGAGTGGAAGTCCTATAAGTTAACCAGTGGTGTTTGCCAATTTCTTACATTACTCTGGGATGAAATCTATTCAGACACACAAAGCATTTGTTAAGGAGCATGTGCCCTGAATTGAGAGTGAGCTAATGAGTGTGGCGGCAGCTGTCGCCACGTGCAGCTTCCGGGACCGGAGCTCGGATCCTCACAGCTGTGTGCCGGGGCTCCAGGGGCGGGGAGCGGGGCGGCGGCTGCCCTGCCTGCTCTGCTTGTACCTGCTTTCCTAGCAGAGTAGTCCTGCTGCTGGCTTGTAATGGAAGCGGATGAAGGGGATGAGGAGCAGAGGCAGGTGAGATTTGAAAGCAGGTGGAGAGTCAGTAAGGGGGAGAAATTCCACAACATGCTTCTAAATATCAAGCTTTAATGGATGGGAAGGGCCTAAGTAGTATCAAGGAGGCTGGAGCGGACAGCCCAGGATCTTCCTGGCACGTAAGGAGCTAAGGTAGTCACAATCGATGATGGGCTGACTTACCACATTATTGTCATTTAATTCAACATCTGTCGATGTAGTATATTATCCTAAATTCACCGTCTGTCGATGTAGTGTACTATCCAAATTTTAAAGATTAGGAAGTTAATAAGGCCAAAGTTAGTAACTTCTGAAGAGTCAACTCAGCTGGTAGTAAAAGAGTTGGGATTTGAATTGAGGTGTGTGTGTCTGAAGCCTGTGTTCTTGTGGAATGCTGTATTGCCTCCATTTCCATAACATGAGGTTATCTTAAGTCATTAAATTAGTGATTGGATGAGTAAACACACACAGTAATAAACAAGATGCATTTGATGTGGCCAACTTGTGTTTATATACTTATAGAAGCTGTCTTCAAGAAGTCGTCAAAGGATGACTGGATGGCTCAGTTGGTTAAGCGTCTGACTTAGGCTCAGTCATGATCTCATGCTTCATGAGTTTGAGCCCAGCATCGGGTTCTCTGCTGTCCATGTAGACCCTGCTTTGCATCCTCTGTCTCCCTCTCTTTGCCCCTCCTCTGCTCAAGTGCTCTCTCTCTCAAAAATAAATAAATATTGCAGAAAGACAAGAAGTTGTCAAATAAAGGAAGGTAAACATAATCAACCTAAGCACTTACAAATAGAGCAGAAGGTGGGTGGTTTCTTGGGTTTGTGAGTTAGAGAAAGCTACATGAAATACCAAAGGCTCTTATAGCATTTTTTTGAAGACAGAAAATACACACACACGCACACACACACATACACAGTATATGTGGGAGAATTTTGTAACAGAAATCGTAAGTTAACCTTTTATTTTGGAATGTGTCAAATCTAATTTCTAGTTTTAAAAGACTGGTGTCATATTTCTTCTGTGACCACAATTACATTTATTAACCATGATTTTTTTTCTCGTGAATCAAAGTATAAGAAAAGAAAATGAAAGGAAATAGTGAATTTTAGTGTGTGAGGAAGGAAAGCAAGACCCTGATATCTGAAAGTTCATCGTTGTCAAAGATGTTGCAGAGAACTGCCCAGAGCTCATTACCAAACTACATCTTTCTTGTTACTAATGCCAAAATTTGGAAGGAGTTCTGAATTTGCTGCTACTGCAGACCCTTTTAGATTTCATCGAAGGGGCTACATTGTTGAGCCAGATGCTGCCATCTGTGTCTGACAAAGTTTCCTGGTCCTGGACCTCTATTGAGGAGAGGCAGTGATATATATTTGTATGAGAAATTTCAGTTTATGAAGCAGTTTCCCTTCCATAATCTCCTTTGATCTTCACGGCAACCCTGGGAAGTGGACAGGGTGGATATTTCATCGGAAGAGAACCAAAGATGTTTCTCTTTAAAACCTCTAGACCAAACCATCTAGTTAAGGAAATACCATACTGAGCATCGAATGTGTCCATTTATTTATGTGAACAGGCAGTTATATAGGAGTATTTAAACCTAATGTAATGAGTCATATAAATATTGAAGTGGGCATTGTGATTGCTTATTTGGGGTGATTTAATGAGAAAAATGTTTGTCCTGTTGTGGATTTTTAGGAGGATGAGGTTTCTGGTCTGGTGAGCTACCTGGGCCTTGACCTGTTCTCATTACCGACGCTAGCTCTGCTGAATAGTGTAAGTGGGAAGGTGTTTGCTGCTCACAGACAGAAACTTACTGGCTCGGCTTTAGTGCTTGAGATCTGATGTGCAGGGAACCACTTTTTAAAAAAATTTTCCCTCCCCTCCCTGTCCCCTTTTTTTCTTCTTTTTCTTTCTTTGTTTCTACCTCTTTATGTGTGTCTCATTCATGTTCCCACTTCTTTGTCTTCATTTCCCTTTTTCTTTCCGTTCCCTTTCCTTCATATTTGCTTTTTTTTTTCCTGGCCTATCTCCAAAATACTGATTTTAATTTGAAACAAGAATTTGTTACGTAGATATTGCTAGCTCTACTGAATAATGTTACTTTCACATTCTTAATTTAAAAAAGCAAGAATCGTGCTGCCCAGTTTTAAGACTTACTACATAAAGCTACAGTGACGGAGACTGTGTTATTGGTGATGGAGTGGATGCTTACATTGGTGGTCCAGGATCACACACAAACTTGGCCGCTTGATTTTTGACAGAAGTGTAAAAGCAGTTTAAAGGAAAAAGAGTAGTCTTTTAAGCAAATGGTGTTAGAACAATTGGATATATATCCTCTATCTTCAAAAAAATGAACCTCAGATGCAAACTGCATACTTTATGCAAAAATTAATTCAAAGTGAATCATAGATTTAATTAAAAAAATTTTTTTACATTTATTTGTTTTGAGAGACAGAGAGAGACAGAACGCAGGTGGGGGAAGGGCAGAGAGAGAAGGAGACATAGAGTCTGAAGCAGGCTCCAGGCTCCAAGCTGTCAGCACAGAGCCCAACACGGGGGGCTTGAATTCGCAAACTGTGAGATCTTGACCTGAGCTAAGTCGGACACTTAACAGACTGAGTAACCCAGGTGCCCCAGATTTAAATGTAAAAATATAAAAAATTTAGAGAAACCAGAGATCTTTATGTCTTGGGGTTAGACAGAGTTTTTAGACATGACACCAAAAGCGTGATTCACAAAAGAAAAAAACCAAGATAAATTGTACTTCATCAAAATTCACAACTTTTGTTCTGTACAAGACACTATTAAGAGACTGAGAAGATAAGGTCCAGATGGGGAGAGACTTTTTGCAAGCCACATGTATGATAATGGACTGGTATCAAGAATATATAAAGAACTTACAAAACTCAACAATAAGAAGACAGCCCAATTCGAAAATGAACAGAACACTTAAATCGACATTTCATTAAAGATAACTTGAGAGCTACTGACTTCTGAAAAGATTTTTATCATTGGTATTAGGGAAATGCAAACTAAACCATACTAAGGTATTACTATATCTCTATTGGAATGGTTAAAATAAAAATACATATTAATGGCCAGAGAAGATGCAGAACAATTAGAAATCTCATCTGTTGGTGGTAGGAAGCTTGGATTGATTATCACCGTGGAAAGCAGTTTGGCATTTTCTTTTAGAATTGAACCTATACATACTGTATAACTCAGTATTCCCATGTTTGGGCATTTACCCTAGAAAAGTGAAAACTTATTTTCACACAACAGGTTGTACATGCATATTAATAGCAGTTCTATAGTAATTGCCAGTAGCTGAAAACAAACCAGATAGATGTTCTTCAGTGGGCGAATGGATAAACATTTTACATCTATACAATGGAATGCCACTGTGTGGGTGGGCGGGAGGAGATGTGACTATAAAATCAGAGAAGGAGTTTTTGGGAAAAGTGGAACTGTTCTGTTTCCTGATTGTGGTGGTTATACAAATGTGTACATATATTAAAATTGGTAGAATTGTGTGTTAAAAAAACATCAATTTTACTGTTTGTTGATAACCTTTTTTTTTTTTTTATGCTGGAGATTTGAAGATCTCCATTTGTACCTCTGGCTAAAGAGATGTGAATTTACATTGTTTAGGTCTGTGGCTCTTTAGTCACATCCTGGGGTCCTGGGAAAAAATTTTCATTATCCCTCTGAATGGAACACTTAGGGACCTCACCTTCAAATTAATGGGCTATTAGCTCCCTCTAGTGGGCATCCTGTATTCCCATAGTAAACTCAAAATGTGTGTGTGATTTTTTCTTTTGTTTTTATTCTTTTCGTCAAATCCTGGGTCGTTGTCCTGTGATAATTGGATATGTTTTGTAGTCTTCATAGGCACCTGTTTTTTCATCTATACAATTACAAGATGGCCTAGATTTTTAAGGACTTTTAAGATTCTAAATGTTTATGATTCCAAATATTGAGTACTTATCCCATGTGTTTGTCAATCTAAGGCAGTGAAGGAGATAAAAAAAAAGAAATGTAACATGATTCTTTCCGTCCCTAATTTGGCATTCTCTAGAGAGGTAGAGTATACATATATGAAAAAGATAAGTAGCAAAAACAAGGTGTTATTTAATTAATTAACCAAAATGAACCAGAACATATAATAAATTATAGGTGGTATACTGATAGTCCTTGGGTTGACACACATGTTTTGTTTCACTGGCCTAGTGTTTTTAGTCATTAAAATGTTTTCATCTCATTTTTACTTTTCAATTTTGGGTATTTGGGGAAGATAATACTATAATGTGGTTCAAAATTTACGAAGTTTTATAGAGTATATGCAATGAAAAATCTCCATTTCACCTCTCTTCTCCAGCTACCCAGTTCCTTTCCCCAGAGGCTCCTCACAGTATGAGCTTTGACGCAGTGTCTTAAGAAATTGTGAACCTGAAAGTCTTTTGTTGGGCAGACCCACTGCAGTTGCTACTCTGGCTGCCCTTCCCTTCCGTGGTACCACACTGTGTCATGGTGATGTTTCTGCGGAGCCACTGCAGGATTTGTGTTTGTGACCCACTGGCTGTGACCTCATGGAGCAGGAGGTGGGGGGCGTCAGCCTGGGTCCTGAAAATGCTGTGGGATCTGGCTAACGAGAAGGGATGGGAAGGGAGAGGCTATTTCAGGCGACAAGGATAGCAAGACTGTGGGGCTCTTGGTCAGAAATGTCTGCGTGGGCTTTCCTAGGAGAGGAGAGGAGTCTGGCTTGGCTGGAGACATTTTAGGTCGGGAAGTCAGAGGGAGAAGTTTGGTGCAGTTTCTTAAATATCTGGCTGTGGAGTAGATTTTAACTTAAAATTTATTTTTAATTGAAGTATAGTTGACATATAATATTATGTTAGTTTCAGGTGTATGACATAGTGATCTGATAGTTACATATATTACAAAATGCTTACCATGGTTAGTATAGTTGTCACCATACAAAGTTATTACAATATTATTGATTATGTTTGTTATGCTGTACTTTTTATTCATGACTTATTTTGTAACAGGAATTTTATACCTCTTTATCTCTTTTGCCTGTTTCACCCATTTCTCTCCCCTCTCCCCTCTGGCAAACACCAGTTTGTTATTTGTCTCTATTAGTCTGTTTTTGTTGTTGTTGTTTCTGCTTTGTTTTCTTTTCAGGTTCAGTGTGTAAGTGAAATCATGCAGTATTTGTCTTTCTCTGATTTATTTCACTTAGCATAATACTCTCTGGGTCTACCTGTGTTGTGAATGACAAGATTTCCTTCTTTGTTATGGCTGGAATCCTTCCTTTCTCTCTCTCTCTCTCTCTTTCATCTGATTAATCCATCTGTTGATGGACACTTGGGCTGCCTCCATATCTTGGCCGTTGTAAATACTTTTGCTATAAACATAGAGGTGCATTTATCTTTTCAAATTAGTGTTTTTGTTTTCTTCAGGTGAATACCCCAGTGTGGAATTACAGGGTCATATGGTGGTATTTCTTTAATTTTTTGAGATACGTGCATACGGATTTCCACAGTGGCTGTACCAACTTACATTTCCACCAACACTGCCTGAGGGCTCCTTTTTCTCCACGTTTTTGCCAATGCTTGTGATTTCTTGTCTTTTAATTGTAGCCATTCTGATTGGTGTGAGGTAGGATCTCATGGCTTTGATTCACATTTCCCTGATGATTAGTGATACTGAGCATCTTTCCATGTGTCTTTCGGCCACTGCTATGTCTTTGAAAAAATGTCTATTCAGGTTCTCTGCCCATTTTTAGTTGGATTATTTGAGTATTTTGCTATTGAGTTGTAGTTCTTTGTATATTTTGGGTATTAAACCCCCTATTGGATATATCATTTGCAAATATCTTCTCCCACTCAGTGGGTGGCCTGTTTGTTCTGTTGATATTTTCCTTTGCTACGCAAAAGCTTTTCAGTTTGATGTAGTCTCGAAAGTTTATTTTTGTTTCCCTTGCCTCAGGAGATATATCCATAAATATGTTGCTAAGGGTAACATCCAGGAAATTACTGCCTATGTTTTTCTTTGAGGATTTTTATGGTTTCAGGTCTCACACTTAAGTCTTTAATTCATTTTGAGGGTTTTGTGTGTGTGTGTATGGTGTAAGAAAGTGGTTTAGTTTCATTCTCTTCACATTTGCCTGTCCAGTTTTTTCAGCACCATTTATTGAAAAGACTACCTTTTCCCTGTTGTATGTTCTTGCCTCCTCTGTTGTCTATTAGTTGACCCTATACGCTTAAGTTTATTCCTGGGCTCTCTGTCCTGTTCTTTTAATCTATATGTCTATTTTCATGCTAGTACCATACCGTTTTTATTACAATAACTTTGCAGTATAGTTTGAAATCTGGGCTTGTGAAACTTCCATCTTTGTTCTTTCTCTGGATTACTTTGTCTCTTCAGAGTGTTTTGTGGTTCCATACAAAATTTAGGATTACTTGTTCTATTTAGTTCTGTGAAAATTATCATTGGAATTTTAATAGAGATTGCATTGAATCTGTAGATTGCTTTGCATAGTATGAAATTAAATTTTTAAAAAATTTAAAAAAAATTTTATTTATTTTTGAGAGAGAGAGAAACAGAGCGTGAGCAGGGGAGGGACAGAGAGAGAGACACACACAGAATCCGAAGCAGGCTCCAGGCTCTGAGCTGTCAACACAGAGCCCAATGTGGGGCTCGAATTCAAGGACAGCGAGATCATGACCTGAGCTGAAGTTGGATGCTTAACCGACTGAGCCAACCAGGCACCCTTTTAAAAACACTTCTTTAAGTTTATTTATTTATTTTGAGAGAGACAGAGACAGTGTGCGTAGGGGAGGGGCAGAGAGAGAGGGAGACAGAAAATGCCAAGCAGGCTCCTCTTGGCCAGTGCAGAGCTGGTATGTGGGGCTTGAACTCACAAAACCATGAGATCTTGACCTGAGCCAAAACCGAGAATTGGACGCTTAACCTACTGAGCCAGCCAGCTGCTTCTCAACATTTTAATCATATTAGTTCTTCCAATCCATGAGCATGGTGTATCTTTTCATTTGTTTCTGTTGTCTTTAGTTTCTTTCATCAGTGTCTTAGAGTTTTTAGAGTGTGCTTTTTACCCCCTTGGCAAAATTGATTTGTAGGTATTTTATTCTTTTTGGTTTGTGGCTATTTTGAGGTTCATTTATAATATCCTAAATATATAGCAGGCTTTATTAAGTCTATGGTCACTTAAGTTAGAACACATTTTAAAAACACGACATTTATATTCTCCCATCTGCATGGTTTATGTTTATGATGTCATATTGTACATATTTTTATGAATCCCTAAATTAAGTTTCTAGATATATTTGATTTTACTACTTTTGTCTTTATTTAACCTTCATACTGGCTTTACAGGTGATTGAGGTAGTACCTTTCTCTGTTTGCTTTTACTTTATATTTTTTTCAATTCATAATTGCCTTATAATTAATGGCCTTTTCCACTTAAAGAAGTTCCTTTAACATTTCTTGTAAGGCTACTTTAATGGTGATGAACTCCTTTAACTTTTGTTTATCTAGGAAATTCTCTGTCTCTCTTTCAATTCTGAGTGATAACCTTATTGGGTTGAGTAATCTTAGCTGTAGGTTTTTTCCTTTCAGCTCTATGAATATATTATACCACTCCCTTATGACCTACAGTTTCTGCTGAAAAATCAGTTGATAACCTTAGGGAGTTTCTGGTGTTTATAACCACAGTTGACCCTTGAACAACACAGGGTTTGACTGCATGGGTCTACTTAAACGTGGCTGCTTTGCAGTACAATGTTATAAATGTATTTTCTCTATGATTTTCTTAATAACATTTTCTTTACTCTAGCTTACTTTATTGGAGGACTACAGTATATAACACATATAATACACAAACTATGTTAACTGGCATCATCAGGTACAAGGCTTCTGGTCAATGGGGGGCTATTCATAGTTAAGTTTTGGGGAGGTCAAAGTTAGACTTGGGTTTGGGGTGCATGAGGGCAGTGAGTGGGGTGTCAGTGCTTCTAACCCCCACATTGCTCAAGTGGTTCATTATTGCTTTTCTGTTGCTGCTATTAAGATTCTCTTTTTAGGGTCTCCTGGGTGGCTCAGTCCGTTGAGCGTCTGACTTTGACTCAGGTCATGATCTCATGGTTTGCGGGTTTGAGCCCCTCGTCGGGGTCTGTGCTGACAGGTCAGAGCCTGAAGCCTGCTTTGGATTCGGTCTCTCCCTCTCTCTCTGCCCCTCCCCTGGCCATGCTCTCTGTCTCTCTCTCAAAAATAAAAAATCTTTTTATTTTTATTTTTAGGCATTTTAATTATTAGGTGTCTTATTGGGACCTAGATCAACATTTCTTTCCCCAAGTTAGGGAAATTTTCTTCAAATAAGTTTTCTGTGCCTTTCTCCCTCTCTTTTTCTGGGACCCTTATAATATGAATTATAAGTATGCTTGTACCATAGGTCCCTTAATGTGATGTGGTCCCAGAGGTCCCTTGGTCTGTCATCAGTTTTTAAAATTGTTTTCTTTTTGCTCATCAGCTTGGATACTTTCTCTTATCCTGTATTCCAGAGTGCTCATTTGTTCATCTGCATCCTTTAATGTGCTCTTGATTCCCTGTAGTGTGTTTTTCATTTCAGTTGTTGTATTCTTCAGCTCTGATGGTTCTTTTTTTAATATTTTATCACTTTGTTGAAGTTCTCACTGAGTTCATCCACTCTTTTCTCCAGTCTGGAGAACCTCTTTATGAGCATTACTGTGAACTCTTTATCAGGTAGATTGCTTATCACTGTTGTATTTAGTTCTTTTTCTGAGGTGTTGTTAATTGGTTCGGAGGATGTGCCTCTGTCTCCTCATTTTGCTTGACTTTGTGTGCATGTTTCTGTGAACGAGCTGGTTTTGGCTGGCTGAGTGCAGCCGGAGCTGGAGCAGCTGGAGGGCTCTGCAGTGCGGACATGCCGGTGGGATGGCTGGAGCTCGAGCAGGCATGGGCCGGGACGTTTCCCAGTGTGGACAGTGCGGTGGCAGCCTTGTTGGGCTGGCTGGGGCTGGGGCAGGTGTGGGCGGGTGGGGGGGGCCCACCTTAGCAGCACAGCTGTAACTGGTGTGATCTAGGGGCCCAGGGCTGAGGCAGCGGGCTGGCTAGCGTGCCTTGACCCTGCCTTTCTCTGTGCTGGTAAGGTAGGGGAGGGACAAAAACAATGACTGTTGCTGGTAACCATAGTCTAGAGAGTTTGAGCAGTTCCCACACTGTTCAGTGGGTGCTGTATGGTTAGTAAATGCGATTCCTCCACTTACAGTCTAGTTAGTTGCCCTTTCAACTGCTTTTTTTTTTGCCATGCCTCAGGTGATGCGAATCTGCTGACGGCCCTCTGTTCCTATCCCTTCCTTCTGCAGCTTATAAGGTCGGGGGGTGGTGTTCTCATCGTCCCCTTGTCCCTGTCTCTTCTGCCCATTCTCTGTGTGGTTCCTCTATCCTCTGATGTGCAGAAGCTGTTCACTGACCCTCAGTTCTTCAGGAGGAATTGCTGTATATGTCAGTGTAGATTCTGTGTGTCCCTGGGAGGAGGTGAGTTCAGGGTCTTCCCATGCTACTGTCTTGGACCCCTTCCCTCACCCCTTCACAACTGGAATCTTTACTGATGTTTAGCGTTTTACTGACGTCTGGAGTGTAACTCTAACCTTTGTCAGAGTACCTGTCAATCTGTAAGTCCTTGCAGTTCTTCCAATAGAACTGTGGTTAGCATGAACATGCTCCTATGTCATGGCTCTGGGCATGTAGAGCCTCGGGAGCTGGATGAGTCCCTCAGCGTCTCTGTACCCACACCTCCCACAGAAGTCAGGAACGAATGTTCAGGTTACTGCGGCATTGCTGTGGGGTGATGATGAAACACATACTGGACATTTCACCTCTTTTGCTGCCAAGCATTGTAAGCTCCTTTTCTGTTTTGTGAGATTCCTGTTTTTCTGATCCTTAGAGGGAGGCAGGGCCCGGTCTTCCTGGTAGAAGCCAAGGTCGGTGAGATTCTCCCTCTTTGTGCCCCCAGCAGTTAGAGTTTGGGGACCTGTCCTGCCCTTGGCGGTCAATACGCTCCTACCTAGGACTTTGAATCTCAAGTGAGAGATGCAGAGGGGAAGGGACAGCTTGGGATTTCTTGGGACAGCAGTGGCAGCTTGCAGGAGCAAGGGCAGCACGCAGAGGCCGTGGTGCCAGCAGTAGCTGACACTAGACTGTCCCTTGTGGTTCCTGCTGGGGGTGTGCTGTGGCTTCATTTCTCCCTCACATTTTCCCCCCTCCTTTCTGATGCTAGTTCTCTAGCTCTCCTATTGCTTTTGTGACCTACTTGGATATTTTCAATTATTTTTTGTGGTTAAATTAGCCATAATTGGTTTTTGCAACCCATAACTCAGACTGCTATGACAGGCAGTGCCTGTTGAAGGAGCAAAACTGGGAAGTTCTTTTGGGCCGAGGAAACGGTGCCACAGTGCTACAGTTACGGTGTGTATAGACTGGCCGAAAGGTAAGCCGCGGTGCAGTCTGTCCGAAGCTGCGGGGATGGATTCCAGCCGAGGACCCAGCTGTCCAAGCGGTGCAGGAGCAGAATGCACGACAAGTAAGCAGTAAGCTGGTTGCACGTGGCCTTGGGCAGAGGGTTCTTTCTATACCAGTCTCAACTCATTCTGAGGTTACGTTATTGCTGCCATCTTTGGATGGAAAACATGCCAGGGAAAGTAGGTGTGTTAAGCAGAGTGTTGAATAGACTGTTCTGACTCACAAAAGGCATCTACTGGTTACTGACAAACTTTTGTGACATCCTATTTTAGGCTTCTGGGTGATTACCTCAGGTTAATTTCAAGCGTATGTTTTATCTTTCTACCCTGGCCATTGTGTGTGGTCATATTCCCGTGTTTTGAGTTTTGTGTCACATTTCTTTTTCCCTTGGCTTTGTGTTTGTTTATTTCACCAATTGGTCTTCAATTCTTTTTTCCTTTAATCCTTACCCAAGTTTCCTCCCTATGAATTCATAATGCCTAGTGATTATCATTAATAGAGAATGGAGCTTCATCAGTAGAGAATCCAGAAAAATCAGTGAACATAGCCCACTGAGCACTCCCCTTAGAGGAAGAGAAAGTTTTTTGGCCAGAGAAGGTAGGTTGAACAGGAGTAGTTCTTAAATACCGTTGACCAAGAAACAAAATGATCCCCTGGGAATCTACCAGTTTTTGTCAGTTACTCCGGGCCAGGAGTTTCTGAGAAGAGTGGGGACTTACCTTGAGGTGCAGGCTGTAAGAGGGGACATGTGAGGGGTGCACAAGGGTGGGGCTGGCCACTATCTGAATTTGATAAGCCTGCAAACTAGCAGTGGGAAAGGCCTGACAGGTGTTTCACAAGAGTGTAAGAAAGCATAGTTTGTTTCAGCATTTAAAAAAAAAATTTATTTATTTTGAGAGAGCATGTGCAAGCTGCTGAGCAAGTGTGGCGGGACAGAGAGAGAAAGAATTCCAACCAGGCTCTTCACTGTTAGCACAGAGCCTGACGTGGGGTTTGAGCCCATGGACTGTGAGATCATGACCTGAGCTGCAGTCGCACGCTCAGCTGACTGAACCACCCAGATGCCCCTGTTTCAGTGTTATTATGCAACTGGTGACCAGTCAGCATTTCACCACTTGTGGAAAACTGGCTTCTTCTTGGCGCTGGTCTTTGTTTGTTAAGGTCCTTGTTAGTTAGATCTCAGGTGTGCTGTTTCTCGCTGTAGTCTTTTGCTTCCCTTTCTCTTCTCAGGCATCTAGGAGTACCTACTCTATGCCAGGCACAGTGCTAAACACTTTGGATGTATGACCCTTGCTTCAAAGAGCCCCAGTTTAGTTAGGAAAACAGGTAATTCTGAATTCATTATCACAGATGTCATGATTAGTGTGTGTTGTCAGAGGACCAAGGAATCAACTCTGCTTGCGTAAGTCAGAGAATGTTTTGCTCCAGAGATGACGCTTGAGTTCAGTCTTGATGCGTCAGCGGGTGTTTGCCAGGCAAAGGAGAGGGGTCATTCAAGGTGAAGGGAATTGCTTATAAAAGTGGTCAGAGCAAGTGAGCTTGAAAGCTATAAGAACGTGTAGGGTGTTATTAGGAAGGGTGTGGTGGAAGATAAGGCTGTGAAAGAATTTGCTTTCATCTGTGTCCCCCACACCTAGCACAATGCCTCGTATTCATGGAGAAAGAAGTTCAAAGGTTAGTAAGTGAGGAGGTCCCTTTTTACTGAGAAGGAGTTAAGCAATAGTCACTCCTCCTGTTCCTGAGTTAGAGTGGCTCAGTCTTTTCCCACATCGAGTGAGCTGCAGTTAAGTATAATGTGAAGTCAGTAATGGAAGGACTGTAACAAACAGCTTGGAGTGAGACAGGCCTGGGTCTGTTAATTCAAGTTCTCTGAGAAAAGAATAAGATGCTACAATGGGACTAGATGTGAAAGGAAATTAATGCTAGTATTTGGGGTATGTCTGGAAAGGTCAAAAGGGGAAGGGAGCAAGGGGCTGGGACTCTGCTGCAGGTGTGATCTCTGGGAAAGCAGAGCGGAAAGAATTGGGCAGGAAGGACCTAAGACGAGAGGATGCAGTTCTGAGAAAGTCTTGGCCAGGCTGATGGGGAGTCTGTGGAAAATGGTTGCTTTCTAGAGGAGTCCTCTGTCTCCTGGTAGCATTGTCCTGGCTCCGTTTTCCACTCTGTGCTCACTGATGCGCTGGAAGCATCATGCCGAAGCACGAAAGGTTAGAGTCCGAGGGGCTGTCTTGGAGGCTGCTGGCCCCTTGAAGGGAGGTAGGAAACTGTGTGCCTCCATGGCCGGCATAGCCAATCACTGGTGCTACACACATCTGCTTCTCTTCACGTGCCTATGGGACTTTCTTCCTGAGGCGACATGCAGGAGATGGAAATTCCTGGGAAGAATATAAGCCTTGTTGCTTTAGCCAGTCTTATGGCTACAGTTGGTCCTCATCCTCTCTCTTTCCCACTGGCCACTGTAAATTTCCTCACCCTCAGCTATCACCTTGACAAGCTCTGGGTATCTTACCTCGTAGCATGACCCCAAAGTTCATTCCTGAAAGTGTCTGCACCTTTCACAGCCTACACTTCTTAGGCTGATGTTTCTGTCCATACCCATTTACAGTTAGAGTGGGGCAACGAAGTACCAAGAGGGGCCATGGGTCTTCTTGCCTCCACAGGCGAGGAGCAGCCCACCCTCCTCCTGCTGATCAGGGTCGGTTACCTCTACCATGGCAGCAGCCTCTCTTCTTGCCTCTGCTCCCTGCCGCAAGGAGTCTCAAGTGCACTTGCTATGTCTCCTGGCAGGAAGACTTGCTTCTCTTCTGGGGGCAGGACCTTTAACTGCAGAGCCAAGGGTTTTGGGGATGGGTCACTGCGAGGGATGGTCAATAGGACTGTTCTTACTTCCACTCCTAGATCTTGGACTGTGTGCTCTTGTGGATAGGGGACACAGTACCATATAAAGTCCTATGACTTAATTTATATATTGTTCCACTGTCCTGTCTGCCCAGCTTGTCTCCAATACAACAGTCTTGATCACTGCAGATGTATAATAACTCTCAAAATCAGTTGGTGGAAGTCCTCTTTGTTTTTTTTTTCAAAATTATTTTGTCTATTCTAGTTCTTGTGCTTGTCCACATAAATTTTATAATCTCCTTACATATTTCTATAAAAATTTGTCAAAAAATTTTAATGTTATTGTATGAACTCTGTAGGTCAATTTGGGGGATTTGACAAATTAACAAAATTGAGCCCTCCAAATCATGAACATGGCGTAGCTCTCAGTTCATTTGGGTCTTTAATTTCTCAGCCGTGCTTTGTAGCTTTGCACGTACTGATGCTGCACAAGTTTTGTTAGATCTAAGTAGTTCATGTTTTTTTGGTGCTATTGTAAATAATGGTAGTTTGTAAATCCCACACATTTCTTTAAGTTTTAGATATTTTCTATATTTTCTTCCCTTGTAAATGGAATTCCTTTTCTAAATAGTTATTGCTAATAAGGTAAGAGTGTCTCTCAGACCAGATCACATCTCTCCCTTCCTTAAAAACAAACTCACTCTATCCTTTACTCGTAATAGAATCTTTATTCATATGGAGTCAGGAACGATTTCTGATCTCAGAGGTGAAGGCTTCCTTAGTTTGGCAACTGTTTTTTCGAGCTTCATCTTTTATTCTCATTCCCTCAAATACTTTATATTTCTGATACACCTTTAAGCAGTACTGTGAAATACAATCATTTACAGTTTTTCAGCATTTACATGATATTGTACCATATACCGTTACTAGTCATGAACAATACATTACATGGGTACAGAGCACACTGGAACCCAGCAAATAGCTACAGGTTTGCCTAATGCATGGTGTCTTGGTATATGTGCTGCCAAAGCGAGCACACGCCTGGTGTCTTGGAAACCACAGTCTCGGGGAGGTCAGCTCCTATAATAATCACTTTCCGCCTGGCTTTTCAAATTGTACAGAGGCTTAGGTGACTAAGGCAAAGAGGCAGTCTGGCAAAAGTGGTAGATTCTGCAAATTTCTGCTGATGCTAAAGAAACAAATTTAGCGTGTATTATAGGAAGAACTTTGTTAGTGCACTGTGTCATGACTCACCTTTATGAAGATTTATAAACTATGTTTTCTTTGCAGTTCAGATCCCCTAGAATATTTTAATTGATTGATTAGTTAATAAATTCTAATTTTAAATAAATTTGTCAAAAGATATTAAATTCTTATGGAATAGTTTATTACTGTTTATTTTATTTTTAGAAAGACAATGCATGAGCTGGGGAGTGGGGCAGAGGAAGGGAGAGAGGGAGAGAGAGAATCTGCAGCAGGTTCCATACTCAGCACAGAACCCATGAAGGCTTGATCCCACGACCCTGGGATCATGACCTGAGCCCACATCAAAAGTTGGACACTCAACTGACTGAGCCACCCAGGCACCTCTGGAATGGTTTATTTTTAATTGCTTTTTTTTCAACCAAAATTTGGCAATCGAGGTGGCAATGTACGACCTGGATTGCTGTTGTGTTGGATGATGAGCTGGTGCTGATTCCTTTTCTGGTCTCCTTTATTCAGTGTACAACTAGATTATTTCTAAGGGACTTTATCATTTTGGAATCCAAGATCATATTAGGATTAAATTTAGAATTTTAAAAGCAAAGACCAATGTAGCCCACTGGAGGGAGCTCTGCTCTTTTTAAATATTCTCAATTGTACTTAAAATATATGCCATACAAGAGTATATAAACTCTATCTAAATAATTTATATAAGAATACTAGAATGAATATGTTTTCACTGACAATTCGCATTTTCTTTTCCAAGAGGTCATCACTCTCTTGCCTTCTGTGTTAATCATTTTCTTGCTTCTCTTTATTGTTTTAATACTTATCCTTATATTATTTTGGCTTCTGAAATATTTTTCTGTTTTGAACTTTATATAATAGATATTGTTTTGGCTTCTGAGATATTTTTCTCTGCTTTGAACTTTATATAACAGATATCAAAGAGTATGTATTCTTTGCTTTTATTTCTCATGATTTTTGAGATTCATTTGTGTTGGTATATTTGATTATAATTATGGAATTTTCTCAACCAGTTTATGTTTAATCAGTATACCACAGTCCGTTTATCTCTTCCCCTCCCACTGGAGATTTGGGTTGCTTCCAGTTCTTTGCTTTTATAAGCACTGCTGCCATGAACATTTATAGACATGTCTCCTTTTGCACATTTGTAAGAGTTTCTCTAGACTCCCCAGAGTTACACAGAATGAAATTAGTTTAGAGGAGATTGCATATTTTGTTCAACTTTACTAGGTAATGCCAACATAGCATAGTGGCTGTGCTAAGTTTTATCCAGTAGTAGAAAACATTTGATATTGACTGACTTGATCTTTTGCCAATCTGGTTAAGTATGAAATGCTGTCTTGTTGTGATTTTATTTGATTATTGATGGATCAAGTGCCTTTTATATGTTTATTCATCATTCCTGGTTCCGCGTCTGGAAATGCGTGGTTGATGTCTTTGGCCTTTTTTATAGGATTTTTTTCTTATATACTTTTAGGAGTTAAAAAAAAAAAGTATTCTGGATATTAATCCTTTTTGTCCGTTATTTGGATTGCGAAGATCTCCTACTTTTTTCATTTTGTGTTTTGACAAGCAGAAAGGTTTTTTATTTTAATGTAAGTGTCAATCTTTTTTTTTTATACTTTTTGGTTTAAAAACTTTTTTTAATGTTTATTTTTGAGAGAGAGAGAGAAAGAGAGAGAGAGCAACACAATGCAATTGTGTGGGGCAGAGAGAGAGGGAGACAGAATCTGAAGCAGGATCCAGGCTGTGAACTGTCAGCACAGAGCCCGACGTGGGGCTCAAACTCAAAAGCTGTGAGATCATGATCTTAGCCAAAGTTGGACGCTCAACCAACTGAGCCACACAGGTACCCCATTTACTTTATGGTTTTGTATCTTGCTTAAGAAGAGTCCATTTATTACTGAAAGTCAAAGAGATATTTTCTTCTATTATATTTTAAATTTTAAGGTTTTTACTGTGATTTTTATTGATGGTGTGAATTTGGGATTGTTCTGGTATTCTGTTTCTGAGAAATAACCTATAAACAATAGTGGCTTCAAGCATTTTATTATACTCATAATTTTTGTGTGAAGAATTGCAAAAGAGCACATTTGGCAGTTTGCCCATTACCCATAAGGCATCAGTTGGGCTGCACAGTTCACTTCCAAGATGGCTTCTTTATCTGCTTAGAGTTGTGGTTGGTGCCTTTGTGCTTCTTGGCTCCTCTCTCTCTTTATGTGAGGTTTGATCCAGTAGGGCACCTCCACATGGGTTATACTTTTCATGGGATGATGGTGTTAGGGTGGCCACTATTTTTATGTGATGGCTGGCTTCTGAGAGGTTATGTCTCAAGAATGAGGGTCCCAAGAGCAAATATTTACAATAGGCAAGAAGAGGAAACTGCCAGGTAGCTAAGGTCTATGCCTGGAGTCAGCAAAACATTACTTCTGCCATATTCTATTTGTCAAAGCTGCCAAAGGGCCTGTTCACATTCAGTCATCTCATCCTGTTGATTATTTGACCACATCAGAGTTATACTGGGGAAGAGTCACATTGGGGAGAAGTCACATTGGGAAAGGATGGACAATACTGTTGTGGCCCTTCTTGCAAAATACACTTTGGGCACTAAGGCATTCATTGCCAAACTACATTCATCCCCTGCATCATGACTTCTTAAATTTATCCCATTGTGGCATCGCATAGAGGAATCTCAGCCCATAGCCCTTCTAAAATGCAGTTGAACATGTGTCTACCATTCCTTGATTAGGGCCTAGTTCTGCTTTCTGTGAGTGATTGTTACATGGTTCCTGGCTCTTCCCTCTGAAGTCTTGGCTTGGCACACTTAGTCATTTTTCCTTTTCCATAAAAAATGGCTCATGTTTACAGCAAAATAACTTTGTCATATACTTCCTGCTTACAGAAGCTTGAGATTCTTGACTGTGTCTTTTGCATTTTGAATGCTTTCCTTTTTAGTTCACATAGATGGTGATTCTGCTAGTGTTTTTTT
>NC_043705.1:42107215-42147093 GCF_006229205.1 Suricata suricatta | reverse complement strand
CCTCCAGTTTGTTTTTCACCTCACCTATAGCCTTTTTTAACTCATCAGTTGATTCTTTGATGCTTTTCTCAACCCCAGCGATTAATTTTATGACAAGTTTTTTAAAATTCTTGATCTGGTATGTTATCTAGATCTGTCTTGAGCAGTTCTGTGGCTGTGACTTCCTCTTGGAGGTTCTTCAGGGGAGAGATCCTTCGTTTTGTCATTTTTGCTAGTTTTCTGTCTCTTGTCACTTTTAGAAAGCTCGTTGTGCACTGTGCACCTGTTAATATTTCTCTGTTAAAGGAGGCCTATTGACTGTCCAGGGCCTGTCGTTTCAGGAAATATTCTTTTAATGGTGTCTCTCAGTTTCTCTTGGTGTGCCTTTGAATATTTTATTTCCCTACTCAGCAGTATTTGGGACTTGCTGTCTTGCACACTTTGGCTTGTTTCTTGGTGTAGCCCTAAGAAGGAGAACAGACAGACACACACAGAGGGAACAGTAACACAGAAACGCACAGACGAATCAAACAAACAAACACATTAACAGGGGGAAAGAAATAAAGAGAATGGAGAGGAATGAGACGGAAAGAGGAAAATAAAAGAAAAAGAAAAAGAAGAAAAAAATTAAAAAAAAATTAAAGGGGGTCAGAGACAACAAAGGACAGTGGACAGTCTAAAAGTGTATGACCAGTTGAGGGGAGAGGTAGGGATGAGATATATTCTCCTATATAAAGAAGAAAAGAGAAAAAAAAAAAGGGCAAAAGGAGAAAAGAAAATAAGGAGTAAAAAATTTAAAAAATTTAAGTAAAAAAAGTAATAATAATAACAAATACGTACAGAAAAAAGCGAAAAGAAAAAAATGAAGAAAAAAAAATTTAAAAAAAAGCAACAACAACAACAACAACAAAAAACCAAAAACAAAAATGGCAGCTCCCCCTCTTGGATAGGCGTGGTTTGATGTGGTAGGTCTTGGAGGCTGCTCTCAGAGGTTCCTTCTTGGTATCTGCAGAGATTAGATAGGCAGGCGTCCCACCAAGCTTTGCTGAACTGTGAACTGTAGGCCACTCTAATGAGTCCGATCTCCTTTTGCCGCGGTTGAGCCAAGTTGTATTTTCAAGGCCTGCCTTGGTTCAAAGTTCCAGTCCATGCACTTTTTATGCTACCACAGATGAGATGTTTTTGTTTTGGTTGTTGGCTTCTTAGGGGGAGGAATCAATTTGCCTTGGCTCAGGCTGGGATTTCTGATGCCCCTGCCTGGGGCGAGATGCGCAGCAGGAGGTGATGTGCCTGCTCACCGTCGCAGACCCAACCCCCGGCAGGGATCACGTTAACGTTGGGGGAGGAATGAGGGCATAGCTGTTGTCGGAGGCAGCACCGGGAGCTGCTGGAAATGAGCTGGGAGCTCCTGCAGCCTGGACGTGCACCCAGGTCTCCACTGCCACCAACTCTGCAGGGATCGTGTAGAGGTGGGGGCTATTTTTTTCCCCTGTTGGCACCTGGGATTCAGGGTTCGCGCGGCCAATGCTAGGAGCGAGATGCACCGTGGAAATGAGGTGCGTGCTCCCGCTCCCAAAATCGAGGTCGAAGTGAGCACCCCTGACACTGCCACTGCAGTGGTGGCCAACTCCTTGCCAAGTTGGCGCAGGGCTGGAAGCTGTTCCTTCCCTTGCGCCAACTGGGTTCGGGATTTAGGCTACCCAGCAGTTATCTATGGAGTGAGCTTCTCCAAGCGCAGTTAAGCATTCTTTACCTCTTTCCCAGAGACAGTACTGTGAGCGTGTTCAGTCTCTCTGTCTCTTCCCTTTGTCTTTTGGGCTCCACGCGCTTGCCCCGCGTTGGGCTAGGGCTGCCACCTCCCCTGCTCGTCTCGGGCTGGCCCGTTTTCCAATCTCCCCAGTTCGCACTCAGTCACTCAGGTATCCTTCAGGTTCTCTTCCTTCTGGAGTCCGTATTTTCTCCTTCCGCTCTCGCAGATGAGAGTAATGTCCTTCTCAGTTCGATCGATGGGGCAGATGAAGTTTATAGAGCTCCCTTCCTCTCCGCCATCTTGGCTCCTCCCCTCTGCTAGTGTTATTGTCTTCAAAATGCTGTGGCTTTTCTGTGAATTTTATTGTGATTTATTCCATTAGACAAAGGTCACAAAGTGTCTTTGAAACAGACTCTTTTCAACCTGGGCTACTTATAAGTCTGCCATGGTACAATACAATTCAAGATTCTTAAAATCTAACTTTAACCAAGATGATCTGTAAGGTCCTGCCTTAAATCTTTTTAAGGTTATAGTAAAAGTTTTATAGCCACACACATGACTACCCAGGGACCATGTTTTACTAGAAACATCTTGAATTTGATATTGGTCATAAGACCATTTTTACTTTGAGAACCTTTTGTTGAGAGAGACTGGGGATGAGAAATAGTTTCATTTTTAATCAAGTCATGACTCTTTTATGTTTTCTCTAAATTCTGCTTAAAATTTGAAGTGGTCCTTCTTTAGTTTATCTCCGTCCATCCCTTGTTATCAAGACTGAAAGAGACCAGTTGGCACTTTGAGCATTCATCCTGGAAAAGTCCTTATCCAAGTCCACCGTTATTGTTTTCCATGTCACTGCAGGGGACAATGTTGACTGGAATTGATGCCAGTAGGCAGTGTGGGTCTTTCCTACACCTCCGACCTCAGCCTCCTCACAGTCCTTCCATGCCCCAGTAACAGGTCTCTCTGAGGCCCTTCAGAGGTCCACTGACTGCTTATTCTGATACAAATAAATTTCTGTTCAGCTTACTGTTGTGTGTAACAAAACCTGCCCAAATGTAGTGGCTTAAGACAGTTGTTATTTTTACATAATTTTGTGAGTCAGGAGTTTGGGACGTGTTAGCTGGACAGCGGTTGGGACTGCTAAGGCTGGGAAATCCACCTCCATGGTGACCTCTGCATGCACAAGTCTGGACTGCCATGCACCTTGACCTCAAGTTTCTTTCCATGCAGGGTCTCATCTTCTAAGGCCTCTTTTTGATGGTTAGGTGCCTCACAGTATGCTGGTCTCAGGGTGGTCCCACTTCTTTACATGATGGCTAGTCTATAAGAGGGAGCTTGGCAAGAAGAGCAGGAGCTCTAAGAGGCAGGAAGGGCATTCCAGGCCAGGTAAGGGCTAGTGCCCAGAACTGGCGAACTCTTTCCCCGCCCCCCCCCCCACACTTGAAGTATAAAATTTATTTCTTAATGGTCTGAAGCAAGTATAGGCTGTAGAACAGGCACACTCTTAACTCTTGCCATCTTCTAGTTATCAAAGCCCCTGAGGGGTCTCACCCAGACTCAAAAGAGCAGAGAAACACACTCTATCTTTTGATAGGTAGTGGCAAGATCACTTGCAGAGAAGCATGTGGGTGGGAATTGCCTTTGTAAAACATCTTTGGAGGTGCAGTTTGCAGCAGGAGTGCAATCTCACATTTCCCGTATGTGGAACTCTTGGATCAGAACTCTTTATTGAACGGTCCATACTTTCTCACTGATCTGTAATGTCTGGTCTTTCATAAACCAGGTTTCCAAATAAATGTGTATGTTTGTTGTAGGTCATCTGTCCGGGCCCGTGATTTTCCACTGGGGCCATTGTTCTGGGACAATGTGTGGAAATCATTTTGGTTGTCACACCTGGGAAGGTTTGGCACCAACATCTAGTGGATGGAGACCAAGGATGCTGCTGAACAACCCACAGTACACAGGACAGCTCCCACCACCAGATTATCCAGCCCCAAATGTCAGTCATGCTGAGGCTGAGAACCCATAGCCCTACTGTTTTACCTTAATTAGCCTTGATAGCTGGTAGGGTCAGTCACCTCACTTTGGTCTTCTTCCTTAAGAATGTCTTGATTACTTTTGGCCTCTTGCATTTCCACATAAACTTGGAATCAGTTTATCATGTTTTATTAAAAATTTTTATATTTTTATTAGAATTTCTCTGTAAGTATGTGTCTCCATGAGGAATATTGACATTGCCATTTTCCTGTTGAATATTGATATTGAATCTTATTTACCAACATGATATATCTATCAATTTACTTCATTATTGTCTTTCAATAGTTTTATAATGTCCTTTAAGTAAAGGGCTTGCAAATCTTTTGTGCAAGATGGTTTGTTCATTTGGCCAAATAGTTGTGAGTCTTTTAATAAGTTGCTTTCCTCTTTTGGACCTTGATTTCCTTAAGTAAAGCATGTGACATTTGGATTAGATCATCTCTGACAGACTTTGAAGATGATATGATCAAAGTGTTAGAATTAACTGGAAAATGTTCAGTGCACACAATAAAAGCACTCCAGGAGAGGGAGCTTTTCTGCATTTCATCTGTGGCCGGGCTGCGGCAGAGACACCGCATCTGCTGTTGACAGCTGCAGGTGTTACGGCAAAGGCCTCATCTTCCCAGGGCGAAGGCAGGGGTACTCCCTGGTATCTCTTCAACCGCAGTTCTCCACATCAGAACTGCAGAAACTTTATTTGTCTTTAGTTTGATTTAATGATTTCATTTTTTTTCTCATTGGCTTTTCAAGTAAAGCGTAGTCATTGGATATTTTTTTCAAAGAAGATGAAACTGAACTTCTTTATTAGCCATCCCTTTTTTAATGTTTATTTATTTTATTTATTTTTTTACTAAAATATTTTAATGTTTTTATTTCTTTTTGAGAGAGAGACCACGTGAGCAGGGGAGGGCCAGAGAGAGAGGGGGAGACACAGAATCCAAAGACAGGCTCCAGGCTCTGAGCTAGCTGTCAGCACAGATGCTGAGGCTGGGTTCGAACCCGCGAACTGCGAGATCATGACCTGAGCCGAAGTCGGACGCTTAACCGACTAAGCTACCCAGGTGCCCCTAGCCATCCCATAGCAAGTCTATTGTGACTATTTTTGAAATTTTCCTCTATAGTGCTTATTATTTGTGATACTTCTGATTCACCTCAGTACAAACTCTTTTGGTAAACTATAGGCCTTTAAAAATTCTTTACTTCTGTCTGCATTTGCCTTCAGATTAAGATCTTTATAGTTTATTTGGATTATTTTTCCTATGAGTATCATGGATGAGATTTTTAAACCTTTATTTTGGCTTAAGTAAATAAAAAGTAAACTACTGACATCCATTTCAACATTAAGAACTAGAGTTTTTTCACTGTAATGCAGCCTATCTTTTTCTAATAAACTAACAGGAAAACTTATTCTGAAGAAAATATGTATCTAGTTACCTTCCTGTTGTTCTTTATCAGGTATGGTCTAGACTGACTTAAAGAGAGTTAGTGTATTTAGGCTTCTCTGTGTCAGTCCAAGGAGGGATGCTGCCAGTGACTTGGAGGTAGAGGGACAGAGGAGGGATCACAAGGCATAAGGACATTGGACAGCTTTCACTGTCCAATGTCCTTATGCCTTCCGTCTCACCGTCTTCCGTCTCACCGTGAAGTGTTCCGTATGCAAGGGAAAGAGGGTTGATTTAACCTTCTTTTGAAATAGTTACAAAAATGAACATTAGGCTAAAAGATTCGTGTGCTGATATACTCTGTCTCAGCAAGTATCACTTAGGATTCATCTGTCCATATTTTCTTTTACACATGTACCACCCATACATTTCAGAGAGTTGTGAGGAGCTAAGGATTTCCAGCTGGGTGGAAGAAATGGCTTGCCCCAGCAGCCCAGTAAGAACATTTTTAATCATGAAAATCATTTACTAAGAGAACAAATTTTATTTGTTTAATGTGTCACAGATTCGGTTCCTGTTTTTCTTCATAAATGTTATCAGGTAGCCATAATGAATGAACGTTGAAAAAAATCATATGTTGGGTACAGTTAGCCATGTGTAGTAACTTGAGTGTGAATTCATTTATTACCTGATGTTTGGAATTATGTAAATTTTCAAGGATACAAGAAATGGGACTATTAAAGTATCTCTGTTTCCCATCGACTGCAACAATAGAGATTTCCTTCTTGGATTTTAGATTTCCTCCTTCCTCACCTCTGAAACCATATCCAAAGAAATCTGCATACCAAAAAGATGTTATAAAGTTTCCAGAGTGGAATGAGCCCCCACCAGGGACGTCACAGGAGAACATCCCCGTGAGGCCACTTGTGATGGTAAGTGTGTCACTAAAAGAGTGGGTGGGATGGTGGGATGGCGGGAGTGCTGGAGGCGGAGGCGGAGGCGGGGGCGGAGGCGGGTGGGGGCTGGTCTAGAAGCTACCAGAAACAGGATATGATCTGTGAACCTCCAGCTTTAGTCTTCTTTCCACGGGTCCCTTAGGAACAATGGTCTGAAAGTACTGTAAAATAACATCTTATGTGTCAATAGATAAGAGAACAGCTGTTAAACTTTTTCACTCTTGCCTGTTGACACTTTGACATATATACAGTAGCTATTTTCATATGTTCAGAGGAAGCAGGTTTCTGTTACAACTCTCTTATAAACTCCTTTTCTCTGTGTTTTAGAATTTACTCTTTTTCTCCTTTGTTTCCTCCTGAAATTTTTTTTAAAAATTTTTTAATGTTTATTTTTGAGACAGAGACAGAGTGAGAACAGGGAGGGGCAGAGAGAGAGGGAGGCACAGAATCTGAAACAGGCTCCAGGCTTCTGAGCTGTCAGCACAGAACCCGATGCGGGGCTCAGACCCATGAACCGTGAGGTCATGATCTGGGCTGAAGTCGGATGCTTAACCGACTGAGCCAGCCAGGCGCCCCTGAATTTTGTTTTATTACCAATGGAAAGTGAGAAGACTAGGGCGTGAAGTATTGTGGAATGACCCCTGACGCCATATGCGAACAAAGGTGGACTCGGCCAGTTTTGGAAAACCTAAGCGTGTTGTGGAGTAAACTAATCTTTTGGATATACATTTTCCTTCAAATATTCCCAGTAGAAGACTACCGTGATTAAGAAATTTTAAAAAATAAATTACAAAGAAGGACTTTTAATTGGCATTTTTCAAGAGTTGTATTCACACCTGTGTTTTAAGTTAGTCTAGTCTAACAGGATTAGATGTCCAGTTCATACGTATGTTTGCAAAGATGGGATGTAAACATTTCTAGGCAATGTAACTAAAAGAAAAAGCGTTTGTTTTTTTAAAAGGGATTGTCTTCTCGAAGAGAATAGCTAAGAAGCTTAGGCTTTATCAAAGATAATTCTAGAAAGAGAGTGGCACCAATGACAGAAATAAGGACTCCTTTAAGGGCTTGTAGGTTTGTCAGGATGGTGATGAATTTGGTTGTAAATATGATTGGTGTGGGGCACCTGGGTGACTTAGTCGGTTGAGTGTCCGACTTGGTCATGATGTCATAACTTGTGGGTTCGAGCCCCACATCAGGCTCTGTGCTGACGGCTCGGAGCCTGCAGCCTGCTTCAGTTTCTGTCTCTGGCTCTCTCTGCCCCTCCCCTGCTTGTGCTCTGTCTCCGTGTCTCTAAAATAAATAAACATTTTTTAAAAACTAAAAAAATATATGGTTGGTGATAAACCTGGCTCATCTTAAATGGAGGTG
Organism: Suricata suricatta; assembly: GCF_006229205.1. Lineage (NCBI taxonomy): Eukaryota > Metazoa > Chordata > Mammalia > Carnivora > Herpestidae > Suricata > Suricata suricatta. Next base: position 42,139,618 of record NC_043705.1, on the reverse strand, counting down.
TCTCACAAGCAGATGGAGACAATGATCCTGGAACTTAAAGGCAGGATCATATTTGGAGGTCATTAATTTATTCATTCACTAAAGATACAGTGAGTGTCCACTGTGGGCCATGCAAGTGCTAGGCTCCACAGAAGCAGTCATAGGTGATATAGTTTTCACTCTAAAAGGCTCATAGTCTAGTAAAACCTACAAATAAAAATAGATAATTAGAAAACAGGGTCGAGTGACTTAGGGTATCTGAGGACTTTTAATTCATTCCTAATAAGTATTTAATTAAGGTCTAGTTGATAGTTTTTGTCCCAGAGAAAATTAAAATATAAGCTCCATGAGATCAGGTACATGTTTTTCTTTTAACATTTGCATTTATTTTTTATTATTTATTTATTAAAAAATTTTAATGCTTTTATTTATTTTTGAGAGGGGGGGGCAGCATGAGTTGGGGAGGAGCAGAGAGAGAGAGGGAGACAGAGAATCTGAAGGAGGCTCCAGGCTCTGAGCTGTCAGCACAGAGCCCAATGTGGGGCTCGAACTCATGAACCATGAGGTCATGACCTAAGCTGAAGTTGGACGCTTAACTGACTGAGCCACTCAGGCGCCCCTTAACATTTGCATTTAAACATCTAATATGACCCCTCTGGTAAACTGGTCATTCAACAGACTTTTTTTTCATTATAAGGTCATCCAGTGTTGTTTATACAAAGGATTTACAATCCCATATTAAATTAATGTATATTTATGTCATTGATAATGACAACTTCTCTTTTCTATTCCACTTGGTTCTATGAAGTTGTAATATTCCTGGTGTCACCTGTGAAAGACCAAATGCTCATTAGCATACTTTAATGATCCGGTGACAATGACTTCTACTCTTTTCAATTTTCTAATTTTTCAGGAGCCCTGCGGTGATATGCCAGTATCCTAGAGTCATCAACCATTTTTCCCTAAAGCTTATCCTTTCCCAGTCATCTGTACCTATATTTATTTTGATCGTTTTCTCGGCCTCTCTTGTAATTCCCCCTTAATTCAGGTGGTAGAGGTTTGAGCTCCCTGCTCATTGTAATTCCAGCAAAGCCTAGGCTGCTGCTCCTTGAGCATTGTCCAAAGGAAGAATGGCAGAGACAGATCTGTTCCCCACTTGGGCCTTGGTGTAGGTAGGTTCTAGAATGATGAGGTGAATAGTCAGTAAAGAAACTTCATCTTTCTTAAAGAATTTCAGCTCATCATTCATTTCTTCTATTTTATTTTCCTGTTTCTATCTTTGCTCCCTCTTTGCTTGGTGGTTTTTGTTTTTGTTGAATCCTGTCTTTTCTCTTTCCTACCCACTTAAACAAATGAAAAAATATAATAACAATAAATAAAACTGATGTGTTTGCTGAGGGGCAGTATAATGTGGAAAGTAAGATTGTGGACTCGAGCCAGACTACAGGGTTTGAATCTTGGCTCCTCCATTTACTAGTTATTTCGATTTATTTCTCTGTTTTAGTCATTGTGTTTGTGTCTCAGTTTTCTTATTGGTGAAACTGAGATGATAATAGTACCCTCTGGGGTAGGCTTGTTGTGAGAATCAAGTGAGTCTATGTCTATAAAGTGCTTAAAATGTTGTCTGGCTCACAGGTAGTCAGTAACGGTTAACTACTGCTGCTGTGATTCGCTTATTCAGTAGCATTGTTTTCAGGCAGAGATGAAAGAAAATAAATCACCAGTGATGTCTTCTGGAAAGAATTAATACTAACATTTTTCTTCTGTACCCTTTTTTTCCTGTGCATATTGCCCCCCCAAATGAGATCATGTTGAGCTTTTTGTAGCCTTTGTTCTTCACTTAGAATAATGTTTTGCTTCTTTTTTCATGTTATTATTTTTAAGTTTGTTTATTTATTTTGAGAGATGGAGAGAGAGGGAACACAAGCAGGGAAGGGGCAGAGACAGAAGGGAGGGGGGAGAGAGAGAGAGAGAGAGAGAGAGAGAGAGAGAGAGAGAGAATAGGAATATCCCACACAGTCTCCACACTGTCAGCCCAGAGCGTGATGAGGGCTTGAAGTCATGAACCGTGAGGTCATGACCGGAGCCGAAACTGGAGTCAGATGTTTAACCAATGAGCCACGCAGTCACCCCCTTTTTTCATGTTATTAAACACTTGACACCATATTTAATATCTGTATCTTGTCTGATATAAAAGTAATATATTTTATGTATCTAGTCCCTAACTGTTAGATATATACCATGTTTCTAGTTTTCTGGTAAGCGATGTAACGGGCAATGTCTTTACAGATAAATAGTTGAGTATCTCTGTGGTATTTCTTTATGGTAACCTTTGGAAGTAGATTTGCCAGGCAAATGGTCCACTTGGTTGTCGACTTTATTCTGTAATTCAGTAATTCTCCAAAAACAAAATCATAAAACAACTTTCTGGCTCCTTTCATCCAAATTTATAAGATTTTTCTTTGATGATACTGTTGTAAAAAACTATTATAGAAAATCTTTGTCAATGATTTCTTACATGTTTTTTTCTGTAAAACCTCAACATTTCTCTTTGTGATCATAAAAAGGAAGTTTTGAGAGTGAAATATCTAGTAGCCTATGGGAGAAAGGAGATACCAAGAATGTTGCACTGGCAAAACTGTGTGATTTTGAGCAAATTATTTAACCTCTCTGAATTTTAGTTTTTTTTTCTACTATCTCCAGTTGTCCTGTCTTGTTTTTCCTGCTTTCTGCAGTTGCCTCAGATCTGGGGGCTGCACTTCAACATTGTCCTTATTTGATTTTTGCTTATTAAAAAAAAAAGACTTCTTGAAAGTAATAGATTTTAATTTTGTTTTAAACAATCACTCAGTTCGGACAGTGTGTGAATATGGATAGGTGTTCTTTGACTTAATTTTGATTTAATACAATTTTATTTCATGTCTACCTCGTTGATTAGTTGGAATTCCCACAGGAAAAAATAGCTAGTCAGTGTCATGTTTCTTGCCATAGTTCTTTTGCAATTTATGAATCCTCATTTATAGTATGACCTGATCTTTAACAGTTATACTTCTCTGCATTCAGTATAAAGAAAGTGTATGTTTCTAGTTAGTATTTAAATCAAATTACAAATAACCAAGTCAAAGAAATTTCTCATACCACTGCCTATTGAAATATTTATTCTCTTTTCCTTCCCACCTGCCCCCAATTAGAACTCGGAGATGTGGTACAAGCGTCACAGCATTGCTATCGGAGAGGTGCCGGCCTGCCGTCTGGTCCACCGCCGACAGCTGACGGAGGACAACGTGGAAGAGATCTGGAAGTCTATGACATTATCATAGTGTGTGCATTTCATATTAATGAGAACTTTGAGTGCTTTTTTGTAGTTTGCTTCTCTTCTGTTCTCTGCATATTTAATATTCTGAAATTATGTATTAAAAGCTTAATTTTGCTTTATTTGCAGCTATGCTGCTTAGCAAACATAATTTAAATGAATTATGGGAATTTTCTCTTGTCATTTATATGACAGTTAAGAATAGGAGTTTAAAGGTTCTTAAAGCTTTCTAGTGACACTGAAGTTCTATATTTAATGAAACACAGTGTTTAATTTCATCTAGATACTTGCTGTACTATAGGTAAATGATTTTATAGAGCATTTTCTTTCCCTCAAAAACATGTACTACTTGCAGTTTCCCATCATTGGATAAGCTATTTTCTCTCTTTATTGTATCTTATGAAATCATTTTCCTGGCATTTAAGGTGTTATGATATTAAATTAGTGAAGTAATATGTTAATGGCCAAAGGATCTTTTAAATTTATTTTATCATATTTAGTTTCTATCCTTTTTGCCAAAGATTGTATAAATGCCTGAAAGCAGCATATTTTGAAGATTGATATTTTTACATGCCAGGTTTTTGGGTAATAATGATTTTTTAAAAAGTAATTAATTATCATATATCTTTTCAGTTTACAGAAAGTCCTTGGCCTGGATTCTTTGGAAGAAGTCTTAGATAGTAAACTGGTCAACTCCAAGTTCATCATCCATAATGTATATAGCGTGAGCAAACAGGGAGTTGTCATCCTTGATGACAAGTCAAGTAAGTGCATAAAAACCATTGTGGTCCCATTTGACCCACTATGCTGGCTGCATAGGTCCCTCAGCTTCTTTTTGACCATTCCCCAAACCCTCAGTCAGTGCATCTCCTCGTTATGCATAGCCTTGTCTCACTTTCATGCCTTTGAAATGATTGTGGATTAAGGACATGTCATAGAAAGGTGAATATCCATGAGTCAAAACCTCAGCACAGTCCATCCAGAGGCTAGTTCAATGTTAACCACACTGAGAATTAAGTGGTTCAGTATTATTCACAGAAAATCCCTGAAAAGTAAGTAAGTTTAAGACCTGAGTGCTTAAGTCAGTTTGCAACTGGGTCTTGGAGACTGTTATTAGGTTTCAGGTGAGTGTGATTGATTTTAGGTTCTCACTGATCTTTTTATTATAGCATCTCTATGGTAGATTTTCCAGAATAGTCTTGGTTTATGTCATTTTTGTTGTTGTTGTTGTTTTTAATAAAGGTAGTTCTTTAAATGCTGAAAGTGCTTCAATTTCTTTATACCTTTTCTTCCAAGCCATTTTACAGATCAGGAAAAAAAGCCATTAGGCAGCTGCCTATCCTGGGTTTTTGGAAAAGTAAGGTTACGGTATGCATGGTGGGCCAGAATCCCTGAACTGATTTTAAAGCTTCCTTCTCTTGGGTCAGGGATGGACCAGAATTAGATGGTTTTTTTGAATGGTTCTTCCTTTACTTCTAACCCTTGGTCCTGGAGATAGCTGGAACTAGAATGACCTTTGGAAGTAGGAAGATGGTATAGTACATTTGGGTTTTTATAAATTATTATTTAATTTAGGGCTGGAGTCTCCTGGGACCTCTACTAGAAGGAGCCTTAGCTGCTGTGAGAGGGGAAGAGGTTTTTCGAGGCCATTGTTCCTATCAGGAACAGTGTGTCATTGAAACTTGAAACACTTCTTTTATATAGCCGTTTGGTTGGGAATGGAGGATATTAAGGAAATAAATGAATTTGTGACCTTGTGAGTTGTCAGATTAATATCAGCATATAAAATTAAGTTACATAGAATGATGGAGGTGTTGCCTTTGAAATATATCTAAAATCCTTCCGCATTCTTTGTTGCAAACATGAATACTTTCACCTGCCACTTAGATGACAGGTTCTTCAGAAAGAAGAGCCTCAGGTTCATTAGATCTCACACAGTTCAATCAGCATCTTTGCAGTTATAGAGACCGGGGAAGGGGAAGCATTAGTGATGGTCCCTCATCAGAGGTCTGTGCCAGCGCCAGGAGGGGAGAGACTCAGGAAGAAGGCTCAGCTGGGATTTGTGGCAGCAGTGTTAACAGTTATTATTTTAAGGCTGTCCGAAAAGGAATAGCCTATATTAGTATATCAGTAGAAGTTTCTTACCCAAAAACATTTTGAAAATTGAAATGTGTAAAATGATACTTATATTGGACGTTGGACATACAGAATTTACCTTTTTTGTTTTAGGTGTTTGGTGAACCGATTTCACAAATATAACTGATAATTAATCTTTTTGCTTTTTCTGGTTTTTCTTTTCTTTCTTTAATCCCTAGAATAACTGATTTTGTGAGTTTGTCTCTTTCGAATAAACTATCAGATTTCTACTTTTCACCAAAGCTTCAAAAAGTGCATCTTATCCTTAGAGAAATTTGCAGGCATGATCTTTATAAAAGCATATATTGGAGCACTGCTGCTAAATAAAAATTTCCATTTTTTAAAAACATTTGGCTATATTAATAGGTGATTTGTGGTTTGCAATTAGCAGATATGTTCATATTATTTGGGTAGGTTATATATTCTTATGATAATATGTATGTACATAATTCTTTGAGTTATATGCAGTTCAGTAAAATATCTTCTTTTTATATTCATTTCTCTGCAGAAGAACTTCCTCATTGGGTACTGTCAGCTATGAAGTGTTTGGCAAATTGTAAGTACTAATTATCCTCCAGTTTTGTGAGATTAACAGAAATTAGTGCCCTGACTTAGAAAATATTTTTGCTCAATGGCCTGAACATTGACTTGACACCTGTGAGACTGACAGTTACTTATTTTGGGACTTGTGTGCTTTTAGTGATGAATTTGCAACTGCGTGAAAGGGCCGAGTTATAGAACATTTTTAAAAGAATCTTGTGCTGTTTTTTCTTTGTACTTATAATCACACTACAGATTTATTCAAACTACTTCTTCTGACTGTTTTGTCATAGTAAAGAAAAATTAATAATATTGAATATAATATTGTACAGATAGTTGCCTGTTGAAAGTTTATACATTTTCATTTCTAAAGCATATATTTTAATTAAAACTAGAACTACCCTATGACCCAGCAATAGCACTGCTAGGGATTTACCCAAGGGATATAGAAGTGCTGATGCATAGGAGTACATGTACCCCAATGTTCATAGCAGCACTGTCAACAATAGCCAAATCATGGAAAGAGTCTAAATGTCCATCAACTGATGAATGGATCAAGAAGATGTGGTGTATATATATACAATGGAGTACCACATGGCAATGAGAAAGAATGAAATCTGGCCATTCGTAGCAAAGTGGATGGACCTCGAGGGTGTCATGCTAAGTGAAATAAGTCAGGCGGAGAAGGACAGAAACCATAGGTTTTCCCTCATAGGTCTAACAGGAGAAACCTAGCAGGAGACCATGAGAAGGGGAAGGAGAAGGGGCGGGGAAGAGGTAGGGAGAGGGAGGGAGGCAAATCATGAGAGGCTCTTGAATACTGAAAACAATCTGAGGGCTGAAGAGGGAGGGGGAAAGGGGAAGGGGGTGATGGTCATGGAGGAGGGCACTTGTGGGGAAGAGCACTGGGTGTTATATGGAAACCAATTTGACAATAAACTATATATATATATATAAAAAGAAATGCTTAAATACAGAGGACAAACTGAAGTTTGATGGGGGTTGGGAGAGAGGGAAAAATGGGTGATAGGCATTGGGGAGGGCACCTGTTGGGATGAACACTGGGTGTTGTATGTAAGCCAATTTGACAATAAATTGTATTTTAAAGAAAGCATATATTTTATTCCTAAAACATATATCCTTAAATATCCTTATATTTACATCTCCGTTTGCTCAGAAGATCCTATCTACTATTGGCTTTTTATGGGACACCAGTTTAAGTGGGAAAGAAATGTTTAGACTAGTCTGACTGATAAGCAGGATGGCTTGGAAGGAGAAGAACTTACGTGTGGAGAAACAAGAAGGGATGTGTCAGAAATTGGATGTAAAATGAAGGGGCCTGGATTGGGGTGGTCCTTCTGAGGGTTTTCATAGGCTCACACAGTCCATTTCACAGGCATATGATATCCACGTCATCAGATACCATAGGCACTGTGAAAAATGTATTATAGTATCTCACTAACATTTTTTTTTTCTGGGGAATTTTTAGAAGGCTTAACCCAAGCAAATGATTTTAATGAGGAGAATTCTGGTTCTTTTGGCTGACTAATAATGGTGATATTTGGCCTATGAGACCTTTAAGCCTCACAGGTGGCCTGATAGAGGTACCTATTGGGTGGAACCAGCATGTTCAGAGACAGGTATAATAAAATTTTGAGTTAGTATATCCTGAATGATTTATTTAATTGGTGTTAGTTTTATTTAATTATAGAATGAAATTAAGATAACTAGGCAGCTTACTGTAGGTAATCTCAGTCATAATATGTGGACAGTGATTACATACTGTCATTCTGAATATGAATACTAATTATTAGCTTGTGTGAAAGCCAAAGTTCTCTGTATTTAACTATTACATTTTCATTGGTTTTGGTTAATATTTTTGAGCCTCTAAGATGAAGAGTGGTATTACCTTGAGAGAGTGCTTTTTATTATTCCTGCTCATCCATCTGAGGTAAATTAAATTTAAATTATGTCCTTGGCCAGAGTTGGCAATGATGAGATAGAAGACCTAAATGCAAAGTTAAATTACCCATTTCTAAGTTCCTGGCAAACCAAGAATTTGGCAATTGATGATACAGATACATTGAAAACAATGGTGATCAAAACATTATGAAGAGTATAATTTTTCCCACAAGTAAGATGTATATTTAAAGCCACAAAAACTTTTGTAGAAATATTAGAATAACTGGAATTATTTATCAATGGAGAAGAAAGCTGTAAAGGGCAACTTACTAATGTTCTCTGTGTGTGGTGGTATTATATTAGGTAGAGATTCTTGGGAACAGGGACATGCCTCACATGTATCAAGTGCAGTGGTTTACAGATAGTTGGCATATCCATAAAAATGCTTATTTGTGTGTCTAAGACAGAAGAGGTGACCAAGGGGCAGGAGCATCCTTTTGAATAGTTTTGTGAAATTATTAAGTTTTCCAAATTCTCCTTGGCCCCTTGAATTTACTTTGAGTCTATCAAAGTCATGACCTGTTCCTTATACTTCTCATCCATATTGAGTCTAGATTCCCATTACCATCACATGATAGAGAACAGAAAGGATAGGATGGCTGATTTATATGATATTTTGAAGGTCTCTTCCCTCCTTTTCTGTAAATTTGCTGCCTACCTCTTTCTCTGAGGTCCCTTGGTAGACCATGTGTGCATAGGCCTACATACTTAACTTGTTGGCCAGCTTCATAATTGGTCATAGGATGATGAACTGATACTAAATATAAAACCAGGTTAACTGTGTTTTTCTTCTTTATGCATCTATATTGCAAGGATTCAATTAAAAAATGGATACAAGTCTTTTTCAAGATCTGTCAGGAGTAACATTTATAAAAGTTATTCTGAAGTTCAAGATGATTAAGAAACAGAAGATCTTAGAAATATGGCCTCCCCTTATAAGGTCTACTATACATTTGTATGGAAACTTTTTTTGTACTGTTTTTGCATATTATTCACCAGAATGATGAAATGTTTGTGCAGGGATACAGCTGCTTACAATCAGCCACATGCTTATCTTGGGAGGGAGTAATTCACTGCTATATGGGTTACTGAGACATTAAACTAATTATTCAAATCGATGAAACTTGGGGTATTTCAAAGAAGGAAGTAATCAAAAATGGTGGCTCTGTTGGCTGCCGGGTTAACACGGTACCACACATAAGTCTTTCATAATTTTCATTATTTTAGTCAATCAAACTAAGTTATTTTATGAGAAATATACAGAATATTAAAAGGTAAGAGGGTTTTTAAGGGAGACCAACAAAAAGCCATTTTTACTTTGTCCCATTGGCCTTGAAGTGTGAAGGCCCAGAATGTTTATCTGTTCTGTTTTAGTTTGATCCTTTCTCTTTAGTTACAGTGCTGCTGGTGGAAGGCTTTCTTTCATGAAGAGTTTTTATTGGCTTTATCTTTTGCTCTCCTGAGGGTAGAGCTCTATTTGGAATAGTTGTTTAGTCTTGTGTTCCGCTGGCCCAGAACTGGCCTGTACACTTGCACTTCTCTCTTCCATGCTGTCACAGAAACTGAGAAGACTGGCCAAACTCTCCCTCATGAGGCCACTTGCCATTTCCCCAAGGCACGGGCATCTCTGGTTTGTCTCTCCACTTGGCAATGTCATTCTGTGGTCTGTGTGTGGATTCTTGGGGGCATTTGCTGCTATATCTGCAGAGAGCTAGGCATTTCTTCTTGTTCCTCTTTGGTCCCAGATACAACTGGATCTTTCCCTTGCTGTCTGCAGGGGATATGGCTGGGACCAAATTTTTCCAGGCTTCTTATTGTTACCCTAACTTTGGAATATACTCTGCTTGATACACTGTCTTTTGAAGGTTGGTTGAGAATCAAATAGGTTTTTACAATCAGAATGAATCACAGGACACAGTATAAAATCTCCTTTTTAGAATATCTTTAAGAAAAAGAGTGTAAATTTTTATTAGTCTGAAATAGTTTAGTTAGAGGTGGAAATTATTTACTCAATTCTGATTCTAGAATTTCATAATATAGCAATGATAAAATACTGAAAAGCTTTGAAAATTGCTTTATAACTTGTCTATTACATATGCTCGTTAATTATAATGTTGGTCAACTGTGTCAAGCCTAGGAAAACATCGAATATTTCAAAGAAAATAATCATTGTGTACATTTAATAAAAATGCCTTTCAGAAGGATATAAAAGAAAGGGTGGGCTTCTTTTAAAATGCAAAGAAGCCAGTGATTTTCCTCCTTGTTTTATAGTAGATTTAGATTTAGACATAAAGAGTATTTGTGTAAGCAAAGGTATAAAGTCCTTTTATGTAATGTCAATTTTCCCATGAAAACTTTTGTGATCTTGAAGATCTGTACACACAGATAAGGATTAGCATCCTTATAAGTGATCATCCCAGTAATGTTTCTTCTCTCTCTCTCTCTCTCTCTCTCTCTCTCTCTCTCTCTCTCTCTTTTTTTAACAGGGCCTAACTGCTCAGATTTGAAGCAGCCTATGTATTTAGGATTTGAAAAAGATGTCTTTAAAACTATAGCAGATTACTACGGTCACTTGAAAGAGCCTCTTCTTACATTTCATCTTTTTGATGCCTTTGTCAGTGTATTAGGTAAGTTGGAATATATAATGAATGTGTGTCTGTATTATTGATACTGAATCATTTCATTTTCCAGTGTCTTGAGATTTCCATTAGTCAAACCTCCATAGTGTTTCTGAAATAAAAATGGATGAGGTGTTTGCCTACTTACAGTCCTGTTCTATGAAGGAGGAAAAGAAATTGGTTAAGCTCTATTAAGAAGCTCAAAGCAAGGGCCAATAGTTTGTACTCCTTAAGAAAGAATAATATGCTATGTGTCACTTTTGTGCAAAACAGTGTACTTCTTTGGTAGAGAAGAATGTCAATTTGACATTTACTGTTCAAGTAGATCTACTACTCTGGATGTGCCTTCGTGAACAGTCATATATGGGAGACAGATTTTCATTTAGAAATCTAATTTCTTTTCATAAAGGAACAGGTTTCTGTAGGGCTATTTGTTATTTGTGACATGAAAAATAAATATAGTAATTTTATCATTCTTTGAAACTTGTTACTATTCTTCACATAGATCTAGATGTCAGAATTTACAGTGTCATAAAAGCAGGGTAGAAAGGGAAAAAAAAGACAATGTTATTGCTATAGACCTTTTTGACATTGTTCCTTTCTTCTTGAATATCAGATTTTCCTGTTGCTATTGTGATTGTTCAATAAATATTATTGTTTTATTGTTTGCCTTTAATGACTGATCATTATGTGGGTATCATACTCCGTTATGTCAATTTGTAGGCATTTGCATGCTCTTTTTCCTGGGTACTGTGGGGCTTATCTCCCTTCCCTTCCCTTCTCTTCCCTTTCTCCTTCTTCCCATCTTTCCTCTTGGAAGGTATGGATGCCACCACAGTGTCCTAACGAAATAACTGTCAGCAATGTTTGAGTAATTTACCTGAAATCATAGTACAGTACTTTAAATTTTAAGTTTCTGTAAGTTTTCTGATAAGAAACAAAACACAACTATAAATCATGTGCATAAGAATAAGTTTGTTTTTAGAGGGATTAATACTGGGAACAGATGAAAGGATTAGGCCTGTTACAGGAGTTTGAGACCACTGGGCCATTTTGGTATTTTGTTTTCAACTAAAGAGGATCAAGTGCTTGTGTTTTTTTGAATATCATACCTAATGATGAATACTTGCTGTTGTTTAACATGCATCTGGACTCATTGAGTAGATTCTTTTAGGCAATTGCTGCCATTCTGCCACTGGTAAAATAAGAATTCTAAAGACTGGAATAAACATTACTTAGATTTTCTTCTCATTTTCCATTTTCACAGTGTTCTGTGGTAAAAATAATCTGGTTTGGAAACAAAAGTACATGGAACATTTTTTAGAGAACAGATTCCAGTTTGAATCAGCTGTGTTTCTGATGTCATTGGTCTATTCTACCATAATTGTTCATTTATTCTCTGCTAGGAATTAAAGCTGATTATTGCCAAATTGATGTCAGAATCAGCTGCCCTCTAAAATATAACTTATACAGGGTTTAGGGTGGAGAAGGGTGGATAGATTGGAGAATTTATGGCAGTTAATTATTAGCAAGGATGGACTAACGTGTATGGGTAGTTAAGATTTATTATCCTTCTCTCATCCAGTCCTTCTCAAGTGGACATGTTTGAGACATTTTGCATTCAAAACCATATGCCTTAGATCCTTGTGTAGTAAAAGAAGAAATATAAAGACTTCTAGATTAACATAAATTTGATCATTATAGGATCAACGAAGATCATCTACTAGTGTAATTCTGTTAAGAGTGTGGGAAAGGGTGTTCAAAGCAGATATATAGGTTGAATCTGGGTGTGGTTGACTCACTTCTTCAAACCTTTTGAGTTACTTGGACTGCAGTAGGATGCAATTAGATAAGTAAGTAATAAAGTAGTAATCAGCATACTTTGTGTAGAAGCTAAAAATTCTATAGCATTTTCAGTGGAAATGATTTTCAGTTTAATTAATGGATTTTTTGAGGTTTATTCTTTTGCTTCTAGAATGAAATAATCCTAGCTTGATGCAATAGCTGTGACCTTGAGAGCAGTTTGTGATTGGTACGTTTAAAAAAAAAATCAAGGAGTTCTTAAACAAAAAACCAAAAAAAGAAACATTATTTTTGGGGAGATGTAAGAATGATTCTGTAATCACTAGAAAATGATTTAATTTGGGTTGGCAGTCTGACCAAACAGCATAACTCATTTCCAAAATAGCAGCTTCTTATTAAGGTAGAATTTGTCTGACTCTTAAATAAGGGGTGAATGAGATGGTGTGGCATCCTTCACTCACTTTCCATGTGTATGCTAGAATCCATTGAGTTGTGTTGCTTGCCCTAATTTGTCATATTGAGGGAAAATGGAGACACATTGGAAGCACAGAAGGGTTTAGCAGCAGGGATGGTATTTGGACAGTTGGGTGACTTGTGGGTTGTATAATGTTTGGATCTGAGTTCCCACACTGGTGATCTTTGGGCCAAATCTGACTTATAAATACATTTGATTTGATCTCTGTGTTATGCTTTGATTTTGTTTTGTTAATGTTTATTTATTTCTGAGAGAGAGAAAGAGCGAGAGAGAGACAGAGAACAAGCGGGGAAAGGGCAGAGAGAAGGAGACACAGAATCTGGCTCCAGTTTCTGAAACCATGAGATCATGACTTTGGGCTCAAGTCAGATGCTCAACTGACTGAGCCGCCCAGGCACTCTGACCTGTGTGTTTTAAAAAGAAAGTGTAATTAATTGCCAAACTTTAAGAAACAGGAAATTCACGTAAGAATTTGTAAATTTGTGAAGAGAAAAAGTGGAAAATGTGTCAGCTCTGGGCTTTAATTTTCACGGGCGCAACTGCTGCATCTGTGTGGCTCGTGCCACCACTAGAAGGAGCAAGTGTTCCAGGGACACACTCTCCAATTTGCAGTGCTTTCCATTGCTTCTCAGACTCTCAAGCCAAGTTCACTTGACTCTCTTTGCTCGTTTATCCCTTTTGTCTCTCCCTGCAGGCACTTGGGCTTTTGGCTCCTGGTTTATTTGCTCAGAGGCTGGAATACTGAGTAGCTCTTTTCTGCTCCCTACTTTCTAAATGTCAATTTTAGAAAATGTCATCAAAATTCACTGGATTATTGAACTAAATAGTTGAGATCTATGTTTTTGTTTTTGTTTTTTTTTAACCTAGAGACCTCTAAAGGGTCAGCTTTCCATCTTTGGTTCTTTTGACTGATGACTGCTAGGAGATCCTCTGGGGCTACGTGCTGTCTTGGACTTCTTGCCTCTCGCTCTTAGGTTCTTCACGTTCTCTCAGGGTCTGGATCTTGTGGTAGTTCTTAAGGGAAAACATATTTTTTTCAGAGGGTGCCTGGTTAGTGAGTTTGACCAGACCGAGGGCTCTTGCCCATGTTAATACAAAGTTCTTGCTAGTGGTGGTCTCTGCTCTGAGAACCCAGGGCTTATGGCTGGAGCTTTTGAAGATGTAGATGGGCCAAGGTAAGGATTTCGAATCACCTCCAAATAAAATAATGACTGTTATGTCAGTGGCCAGAATAAATTGGGGTTAGGTGCTCCTTCAAGATAGCAATTTATGGAAGTATCTAGATATACCTTGGCTGGAACAAAATACCTAAGCTATTTGTAAATATACCAGTAATCACTAGGATAGCTAATAAGATTTTTGGGAAAAGAAATTAAGACTTTTCTGATACCATTCATCAGGATAAATTCCAGCTGAATTAGAGAATTAAATGTAAAAAGCACATCTAAAATATAGTTGATACTTATCTGTTTGGGGGTGGGTGGAGGACTTTCTCAGCATAAAAGCAAAAGTCATAAAAGTGCTATAGCAGTTTGGGACTCTTCATGTAGGGAAGGACATCATCTTGTACGTAGGTGAATCTGTGTCTACTTTTAAGCATTCACAAAGGTGACTTGTGTGCCTTTACTTAAAAGCCACTAGAGAAATAGTCCCTCTCAGTATATCTTTGTTTAGGCGGGGAGTTCTTACCAATTGATGTGTTCTCTGAATTCTTTTGCCTTAGTATAAACCTTTTCCTTTTTATACCTCTTCTCAGTGAAAATGAAACTGACTTTTTTTTTTATTCCTTTAGTTGGTCAAAAACTTGGGTCTTCTTGAGTCTCTCATTCTCTGGCTGAACAAACATGATCCCACTGGCCTTTTGGGGAACACTGGACCCTTTCAAAAGTCTTCATATTTCACTTCTTTTTTGAAGCTCCTTGCTTATTGATAACATTGCATATGTTAGTGGAAATATCATTTCTGCTTTGCAAAAATAAAAATTTGTGTTTGTAATGATTTGAGAACAGAAATCTGATGTAACCGCTGGAGAATGGGAAGGAGGGTGACAAAGGTAGGTGTCATCCAAAGCACTGACAACTCTGAACCTGTCATGTGGTCTTCATGGCTGAGATGTCACCTAATCTCTAATCACATAGAATATTATTTTAATTTTATTTATTTTTATCATAAGGAACAGTGGGGATTTTTTTTAGGATTCAATTATTTATTCACCCATCCTTCATCTATCAGGCTAAATAATGACATGTTTCTCTGATTGAAAAAGTCTCAGAGATGAATTGTCTAAGTTATTTGGTGGACTGTTTATTATCTTTTCATTATTTTATTCTTATTTTACCAATGGAAACATCTCCAAACTAAGGAACTTGGTTGTTGACTGAAGTGTACCTTCTTTGATGAATCACTCTGCCTTTCTAGGCCCTGTTTATTTAATTGATAAATGGCAGTAATGCCTATTATACTTCTAGATATGAACATGAAACTTAAAGCAGTGGGTTATACTTGTTTTCCTACTAAGTTTCATTTTTTTTTGTTTTGAAAAATACAAAAACATTGGCAAAATGTATAAATTAAGATAGGATAATCATATGTTGCTAGCTAGCCATATTTTCTCTCAAATGATACCAAGATTATTTTATGTGAAACAACTTGTGATAGATCTTTATTATCTATGATTGGATAAGCCCTAGTATATCATTCTGAAATGCAAGAAACAAGTTACCACTGGGGCTACTGAAGCTTCCTGTCATTTTCTTGAAAAGGAAGACTTAGTATTTTTATGATGATATTGAGGTTGTAGAAATGATGAAAAATGAAAAGCTACTCTTTCAGCTTTTGTTGAGCAAAGTGAAATTAATCCAGGGGCATCTTGATGGCTCAGTCAGTTAAGCCTCCAACTTCGGCTCAGGTCAGATCTCATGTTTGTGGGTTCAAGCCCCGCATTAGGTTCTGTGCTGACAGCTAGCTCAGAGCCTGGAGCCTGCTTCAGATTCTGTGTCTCCTTCTCTCTCTGTCCCTCACCCTCTCATGCTCTGTTTCTCTCTGTATCAAAAATAAATAAAACATTAAAAAAATTTTTTAAGTGAAATTAATCCAAAGAATCAAATAGTTACATTTAAACCCTTCGGTTATAAAATGAGGAGAGCCTGCTAATATCCTTCAGAAGCTCTTAAAACCTAAAACATCTCCAAGAAGTTGAAAACCCCTAAGAAGCTCTTTTAAAATCAGTAATAATTTATGATTTTGAAGAATCCAATAGTACTTGTTGAAGATGTGTTTTGAGTTCAACTAAAGACCATCATGTGTATTTTAAAACTAAATTCTCTTGCAGTCATTTCCCCCTGAGTTCTGTAATGTGCTTTTGCCAAGTAACCTTTTATTGAAAGGAAGAAAGATAAGGTACGGTCAGCAATGAGAAGGAAGTTAGGAAACAGAAACAGAGAAATCAGATTAAACTGTTTTTGAGAATCTAAGTATTCCTACATGTGTTTGAACTCAGGAAAGCATTACGTAGCGCTCCAGGATTCAAAAGCAGACCTAAAAGTGAGTCCTGCTTTGACATTTGAACAGATTGAAAAATAACATCCTTGGAACTGGTTGCCAAGAAAGACGGAAGTATTACAGACACATCAAATCTCAGCTTTTCCCCCATACGTCTTCCCTTTGATCACATTCACACCACTTTATGGATCGCCCGTGTGCTAAGGATTTCCACTCCTTACTTTCACCCTTGATCTGTCTCCTGAGCTTTGACCAGAATATCTATCTGGCTGGCAGTGTATTCCTGGATGTTTGTTATACAAGAGCCTCGGTTCAAACTCAGGAGTCTGTTCTGTAAGCCACTGTTTCAGAAACTGTGTTTTGGATGTTAATTCTCTGTAGTAGAACAGTGTTGAAGAAAAAGACAAAATACTATACAGATATCAGAGTACATTGTGCATAGTAGGTATATTTATAGGACTTTGTTTTAAATGCCTTTAAATGTATATGTGTATACATATTGTGATGTAACATGTATTTCTTAATTTTCGTTGTAGTAAAAATTTTTTGAAAAAAAAAAACCTGCTCTAAATTTCATCTCCACCTACTTATGTAGTAAGATGATTATGAGGATTTAATGAATAAGAAAAGTCTCTGAGAAAGTGTAATATTGCTCAAATATTACTAGTAATAGTAGTTAATTTTGAAAGATGCTTATGCTATACATGGTTTGTCCTTTACACTTAGATAAAAAAAATACTTTTTACCTATGGATCATATATATTTTTTTAAGTTTATTGATTTATTTTGAGAGAGTGCAGGGGAGAGGGGAGAGAGAGAGAGAGAGAGAACACAAACAGGGGAAGGGTGTGGAGAGGGAGAGAGAGAGAATCCCAAGAAGGCTTGGTGCTATCAGCACAGAGCCCGATGGGCCACGGACCGTGAGCCACCCAGGTGCACCCTATGGATCATATTGTTTAGAGTTACATTCAGTTTTTCATTCTATGTGTGGTGGAATTAGCATGTTAAAGTGGTTTGGAAGTTTCTTAAGGGATACACACTACATTGTAGTTTTACTTCATGAGAGAGAAATGTTGAGTAGAAATGGTTTTACGTGTTCTCTTTGGTATAAAGGAGCTCGTTTTAGATTTCACTATGTTGAGAAATTCTCTTTTTACTGTCCAATTCTTGCCCCCAGTTGAAGAATGCAGAGAAATATTTTATTTGACTATCTGCATATGACATATTTGTGCATATTCTTTGAGCCAACATTTTTACTTATAGGAATTTATCCTTAGGAAATAATTTGCCACATGTGCAAGGCCGGTAATATAGGATGATATTGAGGTGTGCCTGCCCTAGACTGTGTAAGCTAACCCCCCACTCTGCCACTAACTAGCTGTGTGATCCGGGCAAGTGACCTCATCTCTTTAAGCCTAACTGTCTTTATCTGTAAGCGGGAATAATGATAGTTAAATACCTTTTAGAGTTTTTGTAAAGATTAAATGAGATGGTGTTTAGTGTTTAGAACACTATTAGGTACATAATAAAGTGCTTAATTTAATGTTAACTATTTTCTTCTATAAAAAATTAGTTTAATTAATATAAATATTAGCTGCTCTTAGTCTACTTTTTTATTCTGATTTTTAAACACAAAAATAGGCTCCAAAACCACTATCAAACTCTTAAAATTCCTTTCTGTATGAAAGGTCTTATACTTCAGTTCAAAAAGTATTTTGTGAAATCCATGTGCTTTTCCCTGTAGCGGAACTATCTGCTGTCATCAAGGTTAATGGCATGGAAGTGTTGCATGTCGCTACATTCTACAAAGATTTTATTTTATTTTTAATTCAGTCTTCTATTTTTATTTGGCACATACAGTGGTGTGATAAACTGGTGCACAGTTAAATGTCTTTGGGACCATGTTTCCCCTCTTGTCTATAGTATCTATGTTTCTAATGCTAAGGGAGTTCTAGGATTATGGCTTTTTATGATATTGCCTCTTTAAACATATTTAAAAAGAATAATTTATTAAGTATTCCCCTGCTGGTTTTCCAGACTTCCTACCAGTTAACATTTTTGTGATTGCAAATTGTAGCTTTGATGTGGTTGAGCAATGCTATTAGTCTGCTTTATTCCCTAGGTTTAATGTCTTTTAAAATATAGACGTACTTAATGGCTACTAGAGCTTAAAGACTTTTTCTTCACATTCCTGAAGATTTTGCTGGTATATTACTTAATGATATAACACAATGATGATAGATGGCTGACATAAACTTTTTAAACCTAATCCAAAATTAAATTTTTTCTATTTGGGACTCTTATAGTAGTTAAGAAAAATATATCTGTGAGTGTTAATAAAGGATAAAGAGAATGGTATTAATTCAAGAATGTAATCTTTTCTTTAGCAATTAATAATTGCTCACCATTCAATTTTATTTATTTTTTAATTTTTTTATGTTTATTTATCTTTTTGAGACAGCCAGAAACACAGCATGAGTGGAGGAGGGGCAGAGAGAGAGGGAGACACAGAATCTTTTTTTTTAAAGTAGTTTATTGTCAAATTGGTTTCCATACAACACCCAGTGCTCTTCCCCACAAGTGCCCTCCTCCATCACCACCACCCCTTTTCCCCCCTCCTGCTTCCCCTTCAACCCTCAGTTCATTTTCAGCATTCAGTAGTCTCAGGTTTTGCGTCCCTCTCTCCCCAACTCTCTTTCCCTCTTCCCCTCCCCCAGGTCCTCAATTAGGTTTCTCCTGTTTTCCTGTTAGACCGATGAGTGCAAACATATGGTATCTGTCCTGCTCCGCCTGACTTATTTCACTTAGCATGACACCCTCAAGGTCCATCCACTTTGCTACAAATGGCCAGATTTCATTCCCTCTCATTGCCATGTAGTACTCCATTGTGTATATATACCACATCTTCTTGATCCACTCATCAGGTGATGGGCATTTAGTCTCTTTCCATGTTTTGGCTATTGTTCACAGTGCTGCTATGAACATTGGGAGCACATGCTAGGGATCTACCCAAGGGATACAGAAGTGCTGATGCATTGTTTTATTTTTTAAACCAGATCCCTATCATTCCTGGATCACTTTCTTATTTTCTGGCAGGAAAAGTTCTTGTTCTTTCTTTCTCAGGTATTTCTTCAAGGATTCTTGCTTCCTTCGAGTAGAGAATAATATATAGAAGCCAAGACTTAGTACTTGATGTGTTCATTGTTATTGGAAATTGTCTATAGACAGAAAAAATTCTCCAGTGGCACGAAATAAGTGACCCTGAAATCTGATTTCCAAACTTTCACTGCAAGTACTATTTGGGAGGAGAATGGTGGTTAAATTGTCAGTGTGGAGAGTAATAGAACAGACATCCATGTGCCCACCACCCTAATTTAACACATATATGGTACAGTGTTGGAAAACATCCACGTCTTTCTCTATATCCAGAAGCAAAACTGCTAGGCTGTTTGGTATTTACATCTTTGCTCGTTTAAGCAAATTGCTTTCCAGAGTTGCAGCAACTTGCACACACATTAGAAATATATTTCTGTTTGACCATTTTATTAGCCAATATTTGGTTTTATCATGCTTTAAACTTTTTTTTAATTGGGAAAAATTTAATTACTAAGCATCAAATGCACTTTACATTGATAACTACAGTGCTGAAATTGTGACATTTTTAGTATCTTTCTCAAAAAAGTGTAGTGATTTTTTTCCCCTAAGAAACAAGGAGATCCAACTATATACATTAACATATGGCCAGTCTAGGTCATTATGGGTTATTTAATGGTAATCTCAACAGGTTTTCACATTTTTCATCTGCAATAAAGTAGATTGTGAACTTCTTGTATTATTGAAGTTTTAGCAAAAATTCCACGAGTTGATTTAAAGGAATGTCAAATTTTTGAATGGCAAACTCATAAAAGTATACATTGGTATTATTTTATGCTTCGAGCTCATCTAACTGGACAATACAGGCAATTTTTCTTTCCTCATCTCTTGGAAAACTATTTCGGCAATAAGTCTTGTGTCTTCTTAACTATTACTTGGTGGTTTTTAAGAAAGGTTATCAGCTCTGTGGTTAGTTTTCCACAGTTGTTAAAAATATGTCAAAAGCATTTTAGTACAGTTCATAAGGGAAACACTTGTTTTTTCAAAGGCTACAGGAACAGCAAAGACATAGCACTTCTTATTTTTATAAGCACAAACATTTAAAGCTAGTCATGCTACAGGTAAATCCAACATAGTATTCAAAGTTCTATAAAAATGAATAAAAAATCATCTTTACTTGTACTGCTCCAATAGCCAAATGTTAGATCTGCATTAGAGATGCCCTGTAGCAGTTTGACAGTCCAATTTTATAGTTCACAGTCCTTTTTGGCCGATTGATGTCCACATGCCAGATAAATTCAGTTCATAAAATGGAAATTAGGGCAAAGACTCTGTACAACAAAGCACAGGGGTATGCTACTAGAAGTGGCTGTTCTTCCATGGCTAATGCAGAAATAAAAATTTTGGAAGCAGATAAACGGCACCATCCAATAATTCTAGCAGTGAGAATGATTCTTACCATTCCTGCAAAGAAAATATCACTGCAGACCTGGAAAGTAGGATCATGGGAAGAAGACAGTATCCCAGGACACTTGCCACACAGTCAAATGAAATACCTGTCATACTCATTAATTTTAGTAGACAAAACATTCGTAGACGTCCAAATGCACTGATGCCACAAACTTAGACAAACTGGATTTTGCTGGCCAATAACAATGTGGCTCCAAAGGCAAGGCAAAAAACCATTGGTTGTGCCAAATTGGTCACATTCATGATGCTGCCATCTGCTACTTTTAATGGATGTAACACTGTTCATGTTCTTTTTTGCCATATGTTTTTTGGTCAGAATTGATACCTGATTCTTCTAATAAAGGTGGCTCATCCTCAAAGTCGTTTCCATAGAAAAGCTAATGTGTCAGAGTATATGCCTGAGTTAGCTGGAAAATTGGCCCAGTTTGTGACTGTTGTGGCTGCCTCATGTCTAGAGGGACAAATTTGCCTTGCTGCGAGGAGACATAGCCAGCATGCTGTTTGCTGCAGGGTCCTCCACTTCTTCCATAATTCTAGGACTGCAGTGATTGGTCTTCGATGCTGTAACTTACCTGGTAGAAATATGTGTTTAAATTATCAAAGCCTGACATTGCAAATAATCAAACATGTCAACTCTCCAAAGCCCCCAAATGTGGCTTAAGATCCCAAACTGGCCCTGTTGCTACATGTTACAAGGCCAAAAAACTGCTGGGCTTTTTAATTTTTGTAGTCTGATGTGTGTGAAAAGGAATCTTGTTGCTGTTTATTGGTCCTATGTGTTTCTTCTGGGGTGAAATACTTTTTCCGTCCTTTACCCATTTTTTTTCTCTTGGTCTGTCGTTCTTCTTTCTGTCTTTCTTTCTTTCTTCCTTTGTCATTCTAAAAATATATTCTAAGTACTAATTCTTCATACCTTATATCTATATCTTGCAAATATTTTGTAGTTTGTAGCTTCTCTTTTGGTTTTAATCAAAAGGTAAAAAAAAAAACCTTTTGTATTCTCTTTTGGTCAAATTAATTTACTTGTGTATCTTAAGAAATCTTTCACAAAGGGATTCTGTACTGTTAACATTTTTAAGTTTTACATTTTTCATGTTTGGGGCTCTAATTTCTCTTGATTTATTTGATTTTTTAAATGAATAAATATTTTAAATTTATAAAGTTGACTTTATTAAGGTAAAATTAACATACATAATATATAATATATACCCATTTTAGATACACTTGAGTGAGTTTTGATGAATGTATACTAGTGTAATTAGCACTAAATTAAGATAACAGGCCATTTCCATTATTCCTGAAGCTTCTCTTATGCCCTATTTTAGTCAATCCCCAATGCCACCACTGGAACCAGACAACCAGAAATAGAAGC
Source organism: Suricata suricatta (assembly GCF_006229205.1). Classification (NCBI taxonomy): domain Eukaryota; kingdom Metazoa; phylum Chordata; class Mammalia; order Carnivora; family Herpestidae; genus Suricata; species Suricata suricatta. Next base: position 42,117,356 of record NC_043705.1, on the reverse strand, counting down.
TTTTTATCCTATAGATTAGGTTTTCTTTTTAAGAGTTTCATCTAAGTGGAATTATACAGTATGTACTTTGTATCCAGCTTCTTTTGCTCCACATAGTATTTAGGAGATCTCATTCATGTTGCAGGTACTGTTACTTTGTGTGGCTGAGTATTCTACTGCTGTGTTATATACTACAAACCATAATTTGTTTATCCATGTAAATAAACTTGTGGATTGTATCCAGTCTTGAGCCATTGTGAATAAAGATGTATGAACATATATCTCAACTTCTTTTGAGTAAATATTTAGGGGTGGGATTGCTGAGTCATATGATAAATGTGTATTTACTTTCATTATGAAATTGACAAGGTATTTTCCAAAATAGTTGTGCCATTTTGTATTCCCATCACTGATGCATGAGAGTTTCAATAGCCCTACATCCTTGTTAACATGTGACACTCAGTCTTTTGATTTAGCTCACCTAGTAGGTGGGTAGTGGTATATCTTTGTGGTTCTTAGCTGCATGTTTCTAATGACTAGTTATATTGAGCATGTTTTCATTTGCTCAGTGTCTTTTCTTTTATCTTTTGTGAAGTGTCCATTGAAATACTTTTTTTTTATTGGCTTGTTTGTTCTCTTATTATTGAGTTGTAAGAGGTATTTGCATATTCTTCCTATAAGTCCTTTCTTCTGTTATGTATTGTAAATATTTTCTCCCAGATTGTGGTCTTCTTTTTCCTTTTCTTAACAATGTCTTTGAAAAAGTGGAAGCTTTTAGTTTTGATGAAGTCTCTTTTATCATTTTATGGCTTATACTTTTTGTCTCAAGAAACCTTTGCTTACCTTTAAATATTAGATTGCTTCACATATAATGTTACCACCTTACCATAATATTCTTTTATTTTCTCTTTTCTACCCTTTCTGATATTGTCATCATCCATTTTGTCTGATGTATTCTTTTATAGCATCTGTAATAAACCCTACTGTATGTTATTTTTTCTTTAGGTTGGTATTTTTCTTTTAAAGAAATTAAGGAACACAAAACAAGTTTGTTTTATTCACATAGTAATCTTTTCTGGGAATCTTCATTCCTTTATGCAGATGCAAGTTACCATCTGGTATCATTTTTCTTCTGCTGGAAAAATGTCCTTTGGCATTTTTTATGGTATAGGTCTCTTGGCTATAGATTTTTAGGGAGAGGTTTGGGTTTTGAAATGTCTTTATTCAGACTTAATTCTGGAACGTATTTTCAATGGATATAGGAATCTAAGATAATTTTCTTTGTTTAGCACTTTGAAGGTGTCTTCTGGATTGAGTAGATTCTGATGAAAAGTCTATGGTCACTACTTATTTTTGTTCCTCTGTTTGTAATGTGCCTTTTTCCTCTGACTGCTTTTGAGATTGCCTTTATCACTGATTTTAGGAATTTAATTGTGATATGATTTTAAGAGGTTTTTGTGTTTATTGCCCTTTGACTCATTGAATTTCTTTATTCTGTTGATTTATAGATTTCACCAAATTTGGAACATGTTTAGCCATTATTTCTTCAGACATTTTTTCTGTGCCTCCTTCCACTTTTCTAATGACACAAATTTTAATTCATTTGATATTTTCCCATGGGTTGCTGCAGCTCTGTTCATTTTTTCCCCCTACTTTTTTGCCTACTTTGTTTCTATTTTGGCTAATTCATTTTACTGTGTATTTAACTTTTCTTTTTTCTTCTTTTGAAGTGTTAATCTGCTATGGTTCTCATCTAGTGAGCGTTTCTTTTGAGGATAAGCATTTTTTTTTATCTCTAGAAGTTCCATTTGGTTCTTCTTTTTATCTTCCATTTTCTCCTTACTGTATTTATATATTTTTAATAATATGAGAACATAGAATATCTTTTATAGTACACTTTTCTCCAAGTTCTTTATCTGTGGCTATTTTTATGATTATCTACCAGTTTTTCTCCTGCTACAGGTCATACTTTTCTGCTTCTTGGCATGCCTAGTAATTTTGATTGTACAAAATGTTTTTCCTTGTTGAGTATCTGAATTTTATTGTTGTCCTTTGAAGAGGGCAAGCTTTGTTCTCTTAGGCAGTTAATTTAATTGAATTTCTGCCTGATTCATTTGTGTCTTATTTTTAAAGCTATTTTTAAGGCCATATTAGATTAACCTTTACTGAAGGGAAGTTTGATCCTACTATTGATGCATAATCCAGCTGGGCTTTCTATGGAATCCCTTCTATGATCAGCAGGGTTCTCTTTTACATGAGCTCTGGGAACTGTCGGCTCAAAGCTCATTGGTTGTTTTTTAATGTTGTTGTTGTTGTTGTCTTTTTTAGAGAGAGAGAGAGAGAGAGGGAGAGATAGTGTGAGTAGGAGAGGGACTGAGAGAGAGGGAGACACAGATTCCGAAACGGACAACAACAGGCTCTGAGCTAGCTGTCAGCACAGAGCCCGACGCAGGGCTTAAACCCATGAACAGTGAGATCATGACCTGACCCGAAGTCGGACACTTAACTGACTGAGCCACCCAGGCTCCCCTCACTGGTTATTTTTTATATGACCTCCTAGAGTTTTGCCTTAATTACGTCTATGCATTTCAGTGTTCATCAGTGTCTCAGGGGATTTCTGTGCAGGTTTATGGAAACTTTCTGTTTTGTGCCCTGCAGTTGGAACTCTGCTTTGCAATGTCCAGCTGACTCAGCCTCCACAAGTTCCATTCTGTCTCTTCCCTCTGCTTGAGATCTCTGTCTCTGATACATGTTTTGGAATGTGCCTTTGGGCATAATGTGGGGGAAATTGCAGAGCTTATTTGTTTTGTTTCCTTTTCTCAGGGAATATGGTCCTCTCATTACCCCATGTATAGAAGCTGTTACTGCATAAAATTTATCCAGTTTTCTAGTTGTTTGTGAAGGGAGGCTTAGTCTGGGCCTTGCTATTCTATCTTGTTTGGAGTCAGAGTTTTCTCTAGTTTTAATAAGGTAAGACACTGTCATTTAATTTTTTTCCTGACATACGGTTATTAGGTTCCAAATTCCATATTTGAGCAGACGATTCTTTGCTTGCTGATTGGTGATGACAGTTCTGTGATACATCAGGTTCCCGTGCATACTTGGGCCTGTCTCTAGACGTTCAGCTTTGTTGTGCTGATCTTTTATGTATTCTTATGGTAGCATCATACTGTTTAATTACTACAGCTTTGTAGCAAATCTTGCTTTCATGTCAGGTAAGTCCCTACTCCCAGTTCTTGCCATTTATGGACATTTCACAGAGATAATTTCTGTGTGTTTTTCCCAATGAACTTTTTACCTATTTGAATTATTGATTGGAGTTGGAAACAAAAGTAGGTCAGTTTTCATCCTTGAAATCTTATGTTCAGCCACATAGTTGCTATATCAGTTAGCAGATAAAATGCTGTTAAAAGGTAAGCCTTTTGCCTAAAGAAGAACTTTCACCTAGGTTTTAAGATGGTAGCATTGTACCTTATACATTAATAGGCAATTCTAACAAAGACTTCTAGAATCTTAGGTTAACAAGGGACCAACTATCAAATGACTATCAAATGTTGTGATAATTCTGTCATTGATGGCAACAGAGGCATCCACATTTTTTCAGCTAAAATGTCAAGAAAAATTTAAGAGTTATTATAGGTCCTTCTATCATCAGTAAGCCAGACATAGCTGTTTTTACGTAATAATATTGTGGGCATGAGATTTTTTCCAGTGACCCAAAGAGTCATAATTGTGAGACTCTTTCAGAATTATGCATGTGAAGTTGACTTAACTATTACATGCAGATGATGTTTACAAATGTTTGTATTTTTTCCCATCCTCTGTGATAGGGTTATACAGCTGTTGAGGCAAACAGGCTTGAGGAGGCCATTCTTAGATGATCTGTTACTCAGTAATACAGTTCTCCTGGGGCATCATGGGATTTTACTTTTTCTCTCATCACAGAGACCCAGAGCCAAATTCACATCTGTGTACTAGTGCACAATACGTTTCTTAACTGGCTTTTTAAGAAAATCTAGCCCTATTTTCCACCTTGATATTAGTCTTAGTGCTTTAATTTAGTAATGGTAATCGTAGTAGCAGCAGCAGCTATCACCAATGCTATGAAAGTTGCAGCTCACCTAGGCTTTCCCCTATAGCCTATGGGCTCCCAGTTCAGTACAGTGATTTGGCTTTATGATTGTCCACAACAATTTACTGCTGGGTTAATTGGGACTCAGGGAGGTTAAGTGACTTGTCTAAGTATATACAGTCAGTGAGATCGGGGACTTAAGCCAGATATTCTAGCTCCAGTCCTAGCAAGGGATGACTCGTTCTGATTCCTTCATTCTTACATTCATTCATTCACATATTCACCACAGAAAATATTTATTAAGCACCTGTGATCTACCAGGTAGTATTCTACCTGTTGGAGGTATGTCAGTAAATAAAACTGAAAATAATCTCTGCCCATGTGGAGCTTACATTTCAGTAAGGCAGAGGGGAAACAATGGTAGAGGACAAAAAAGTAAATTCTGTAGTATATTAAGAGGTGCTGACGTATAAATAGAAAAAATAGAGGTGCCTAGGTGGCTCAGTCAGTTAAGTGTCTCGCTCTTGATTTTGGGTTCATGGGATTAAGCCCTGCATCAAGCTAAGTGTGGAGCCTGCTTGAGATTCATTCTCTCTTTCTATCCCTTTCTCTGCCACCCCTCCCCTCTACTCATGCACGGTCTCTCTCTCTCTCTCCCTCTCTCTCTCTCAAAAAAAACCGGGGAATTAACAGTACCCATTTTTATACCTTTTGGAAAGTAGAAACAACTTAATTTTTAAACTTTATCTGATAAATTGTTAAATTATGTCAAAATGACAGAGTATGTTCTAAATCTTTCAGAGTATGTTGTTTGGAACAATGTCCTGTTCTTTGCCTCCCTTCCCAAGAAGCAGTGCTATAAAGGACAGCCAAATTGCAAGATCAACTTACAGAATATACTTAATTAGGAATTTTAGCTGTAGTTAAAATCTAATGGTATTGTAGGTTTAATCAGTCCCTGCAGTGCTTTGTTTGTGTGTTTGTTTGTTTCCTTCCTCTGGTAAAATGCATTCTGGGCTCCAGGAGGAGGTGGCCGGAGCCTCACAGTGTCATGTTCCTCTTCAAGCTTCGGGCGAAAGCAGCTCTCCTTCCTTCTGTGTTTTGGAGTGTTGGGCAGGAGCCTCCCTCAGGCTGTTGATGGTGGCCCCTCCACGGCCAGTGCTGGGACATTGTTGGGGAGAGATTTGTGATTTAAGGGAGGAAGGGATCAATAGCGTTGCTTCTCTTTTTGCAGGAGGTGGGAAGTTGACAGTTGGAATGAACCGCACAGGGGTCTCAGCTGGGATCAGTGGTGGAAGGAAGGGGAGTCCCTGGCTTCACAGGGGGGCCAGGAAGTTATTGGAATGTATAATGAGTCAAGGGTGGACTTTGTCTCCTAGTGTGTAGGTTTGTGTAGATTAATTCTTGAGATAGATTTACCAATACAATCTCTCTCACTGCAATTTTCATAAAACTTGAAATCATGGCCAGCTCCAAGTTTGGGATATAAACAACTGGAAGTTTAGAATTTAGACTTTTTAAAAAAGATTTGATGGATGTAACTTTTATGTGTTAGTTTAACAGTATCCCAACAAAGAAATTTGAAAATTAAAAGAAAATTGATGAACTTTTGATCTTTTCCTTTCTGCTAATTTTTTTAAAGATTATTATTGTGATTTTCTTCATAAATATCATACTGGACATATTGTTCCATATCTTCAAAATTTGCCATTTTTAATAGCCATGCGATACTCTGTTGACAAATAGGTATTTGAATGTTTACTTCTATGCCTTATACTTTACCAGGAAGTAAGGCTTGCCAAAGGAAATGCATTATGCTTTCAATTAACTTGCTGTCTCTTTCATAAAACAATATATATACATGAAACATAATAAGATAAGGTAAAATCTGTCAGAAGTTGTTTATAATTTTGAAAAATGAAGGGCTTTGGGGCTAATGTGATAGAAAGTTTCATGGAAAAAGTTGAAGGCTTTGTGGATAAATAGATCTAGAATTTAATTAGTTCTTACTAATTCCACTTCTCCCACCATGTTCAGACCGACATCATGCCTCTCATCTTCCTCCTTCTGTGTTACGCCTTACAATCTCCTCTGTCTAGAGCTGCCCAAGTAAAAAGTAATTTAGGTTAATGATTTCCCTGCCCAGAACCCTCCCATGGTTTCTAAGGTCACTCATAATAAAACTCTAAGTCCTTAATGATAGTCTACAAGGTTCTGCCTGGTCTGGCTCTTGCCTTCCACTCTGACCTCCTTTCCTACTTGCACGTTGTCATATATTCCTCTCTCTTCACACTGGCCTCACTGCTTCTCCTCACACACTCCAAACATGATCCCACATCACAGTCTCTCTAATTCCTGACCGCCTTGGAAATATGTCTCTCAGATACTTCCCTGGCTTGTTCTCATTTCCTTCAGATCTCTGCTCATATTTCACTTCCTTAGAGACCTTTCCCAAAAAACCAGAAATGTTTTTCTGAGCACCTCCCATCACTCCCCTGCTCCTTTTCTTTTTCTCCATAGCATTTTTCCACCTGCCATATATATGTACCTCTTTCTTATTATCTGCTGGAAAGTAAGCTCCATGACATCAGGCAGGGATTCTGTTTTTATTCCCCATTGTATGTCCTCTTCTAAAATAGTTCCTGGAATATAAGCAAGGCTTAATAAATACATGTTGAGTAAATGAAAGAAAGAATTAATATATGACCATAAACCGTTTTTCTTTTCATAGATTTGATTATGTAGAATTGAAAGAAGGTTTAGTGATAAGAACCAGTAGCAGTATTTTCAGTGAACATCTAGGATTGAACTTGGTCTATTAAAGTGCCCCTTCTACCTCCTTTTCTCTCCCATGTCCATCCACTGCCTTCAGGGCCAAACCCAAGCTTCTTAGTCTGGCATTCAAGGCCGTCTTAGATCTCATCTCTGTCGACCTTTCCAGCTTTACTTGTATGCCAAGCCTGTGCTGTATCCTAGGGAATAACTTATAATTCCCCTACTGTTACCCTTGTAGGTGTCTCAGGAAGCACCTCTCATATTTTGGCATATACTCTTTTTTAATGGGTTTCTCCTCATAGCACATCAGCTCTTCAAAGTGAGGGACCTGGTGTATTTTCATATTTCCAGGACTTTGCACAGTTCTTGGCACATCATAGATGGTCAGAAATACTTACTGGGTGCCAAAGATGATTTTGCCTCTAAGACAAACCAGCAGGAACTTGAAAAGGTTGGATATGGAACAAACAAATTGATGAAAGCAGTTTCTTCTCATTACAGGGTTTGGATGTGGATATGTCTGGGGACAAATGTGGTTGAAGAGAGCACAGTATTAGAAAACCGTGATTTTTAGCACAGTATTAGAATACTGTAGTTTGGATGAGGAGAGCTGGCATATAACATGATTGAATCAGTACCCTAAGCTAGAAAAACCAGCTTACGTGCGAGGAAGGGCTATTGGACATGTGTCGTTTGGAAAGAAGTGCAGCCATCTGGCAGTGGTCTGACTGTAGGCATATTGGACCTGTTGTTCATTCTGTGAGAGTCCTGTTAGATAGTGACCCTGCTCATCCTGGGGACATCATACAAGGGGGGAATTCAGAGCAGCAGTGTCTTTGCTCATGCTGTCTTGGTCCTCTAGTAACTGTGAGTGCTGAGGGTTAGGTTAGCCTTAACTGACTGCCCTTGGTTCGGTGGGAAAGAATACTATGAAAATCTGGTTCTATCTGTTAAGAGTATAGAGAGGGAAACGGCTGTATTTGTTTTATATATTTGTCATCCTTAGTTGATGGTTTGTATTTTCAGTGTCGATTCATTGGATCTATAATAATCTGACTCAGCACAGTTGGATATGTATACATTTTCTATATAATTTTAATAGCACATGTTTTGAAAAATGTAAACATAATAGAGTCAAGTTGGCTATTGGTTTTAGAAGATTAAAACTTCTTTCTAAATCAGGTTTGTTACAGAAAGAGAAAGTGGCTATTGAAGCATTTCAGGTTTGCTGCCTGCTCCTGCCACCTGAAAACAGGAGAAAGTTACAGCTGTTGATGAGGATGATGGCAAGAATCTGCCTAAATAAGGAGATGCCACCCCTGTGTGACGGCCTGGGTACCCGGACACTGGTAGGTTGATCTCTGACATCTAACTTCACGAGTTTTTGGAATACAGTCCACCCGAGTAGAGTTTACTAACTTGGCAACCCGAGGAAGGAGCAAGGCAGGCTTGCTTGTGGAGCCATGGCTTGGAACCCACCCCCACAGCATCGCACTCTGGGTGTTAGTGTCTTCACTAACATAGTGGAAAGTGAAGAGTGGATAGGGATAGACTCAGAGTTGAGAGGTGTCTGCTGCCTCCTGCCTACTGTCAACATAAAGAAAAGGAAGGGTGGACCGTGAGGATAAGTAGTCTCTCAAGAAAACAATATTCTTTCCTCCAGGACAAAAAGGTTGTGAAGCATTTGTCACTACAGCAAGTGGAAGAGGTGCAGCCTATACAATGGGCTAAGAGGAAAGAAGCAAAATATAGAGTTGGACCAGATAGCCTGGTGGGGAGACCAAGAACTTGTTCACTCCAGGGTATGATCTTAGGGTCCATAAAATATTCTCAGTTTTACTTATAAATGCATGCTAATTTTATTTTATTATTTTTTAAAGTTTTTGTTTATTTATGTATTTTTGAGGGAGGGAAAGAGCAAGCAGGGGAGGAGCAGAGAAGGAGGGAGGGAAAATTAATCACAAGCAGGTTGTGTTCTGTCAACACAGAGCCTGATGTGGGGCTCGAACTCACAAACCATGAGATGATGACCTGAGACAAAGTCAGATGCTTAACTGATTGAGCCACCCAGGTGTACCACATATGCTAATTTTAAATTCTACTTTGTCAATGTCAGCTTGTCTTTTAAGCTAGGATTTACGTTTAGAATTTTTTATTACACAAAATTTTAATTTTTATTATAATTTAATTTATTAATTAACAAACATTGGAAGCCTTGTAGAAAAATTGATGCTTCATTGGGAGGTATGTCCTTTCCATGTCCTGGTCAACCATGGTGTGTACCTCTTGGGGGTCCTCTCGCCCAGTTTTAGAAGTGTGGAGTAAGATCAGAGAAGCACTCAGTGCCCAGTAGAAGGATTCTTGACCTTGCTTTTGATTTGGTGGACGGGTAATGGGGCTAATGGACCTTTGTGAAAAGCTGAAGAGAACTTTGCACCTATTCCCCAGAAAAATACACATGTAAAATTTTGCATACAATTTCAAGGCATTCAGATTCCCTAAGGCCATACTCTCCATGTTAAAGATGTCTGGCTGCATGTCTCTCTGTGCACATACATGTGAGTGGAAGATAAAGTATCCTCTGCAGTAGGTTAATGAAATGAAGTCTAATTAAACAGAATTACATGATTTCATGCTTGTAGGTTTTAAAATAAGATTGTCAGCAATAAAATGAGTAGCAAAAGGGAAAAAAATGTCTATCCAAAGGATAGTATTAAGAAGGGAATAGTGAATATGCATTCTATGAAGGCAGCTACATAATGTTTTTTTTTATTTCTGCTTATTGTAAAGTCTCATCACAATGAACTTGTTATAAAGTCTCATCATTTTGTTTAAGTGATCGTCAAATGTACATCCAAAATCTCAGAGAAAATTATAGTTAAGTAGGAAAAAACATAACTGTTGAGGCCCATGTATTGTGCTAGCGGATTTTTTAAAAAGTCAGTAGTGAAATAAGGATATTAGTAATAGCTTTAAAGTACTTTGAACTCTGAAGTGCTACGTGATTCAAGCAATGGTAGTGATAATAAATTTCAGAATTTGTTTATATGTATTTAAAACTGTCTGGGGGGAGCAGCAAGATGGCAGAGAAGTAAGGAGCCCCACTACCTCCGCCTGCCTGCAGTTATCAAACTGAGAAGAATTAAAAGCCCCAGCTCTCTGATCTCCAAGAACGGAGGTGTGCGCACAGACCCCTTATCGACAGCAGTCTCATGGATGCCTGAGTGAGTGAGTATGAACTGGGACCGGAGACTTTCCGGGCCCAAAGGAGAGCCAGGAGACAAAGCGCCCAGAGGCTTGGTGCTGGGCCTGCAG
>NC_043705.1:42036244-42107115 GCF_006229205.1 Suricata suricatta | reverse complement strand
TCCAGGGACTGAGAGCCGCTGGGCGTGGAGAGAGAGATCCATCCCCCTCAGCAGCTGGTTCTCCCTTGGGCCCAGCAGCTTGCTGACTTCAGGCGGAGCCAGGGGGAAAACTGGCTTCACAATCCCCCAACTCAATCCTGACCAGAAAGCCGCCTGCCTGCCAGAGATTATTTTAACTGTGGTGGCGGCATCAAGTGTGTGGGCAAGGACTTAGAAACCAGGCAAAACTTAAAAAACAGAAACAATTAGACCCCCGGAGGCACAAGGAGATTGGACTCAAAAGAGTGGCTGGCAACGCATGGTCCGAGGGGGGGCTTGGGGCGCTGCTGTTCTTCTCCCCGCATCCACCAAGGCGGGGCCTCAGAGAGCAGCCCTGAGACCCAACCCTCCTACACCAAGCCACGCCCATCAGCGCTGGAGAGCTGCTGTGCTTTTGCTTATTATTTTAACTTTTTTTCTTAATATTTTTACTTCTTAATTTTTTCCCCTGTCTTCTCTTTTCTATTTTCCAATTTTCATCTTTTCTCCCTTTCCCCCTGGAATCTGGGAAAGACCAACATTTAGGCACTGCTATGCTTAGATCAACTCTTACCATCCAGATGGTTTTTCCTTTATCTCATCCTTATCCCCGCCTCCCACAGGTTTTAGGCTCTCAGACTGTCCTTTATCTCTGGCTGTCGCTGTCCGCCCCCCCCCCACCTGCTTTTCTTTTCTTTTTTTTCCCCCCTCTCTTTTCTTTCTTGTTCCTTTTTTTCATTCCCCTTTTGGTTTGCTTCTTTATTTGTTATGTCAGTACATTTGTGTGCTTGTGTTCTCTGTATGTTTGTCTGTCTGGTTTCCTTTTCAGGGCTACCTCAAGAAAAAACCCAAAGCACACAGAGTGGAAAGTCTCAAATATCTCTGAGTAGGGAAATAAATTAATCAAAGGCATAACAAGAGAAACCAAGAGACACCATTAAAAGAACATCTCCTGAAACGACAGACCCTAGACACTCAAAGAGCCTCCTTCAATAGAGGAATACTAATAGGCACACAGTGCAGAAAGAGCTTTCAAGACTGACAAGAGACAAAAAGCTAGTCAAAATGACGAAACGAAAAAAATCGCCTCTCAAGAAACTCCAGGAAGAAATCACAGCTACAGAACTGCTCAAAACAGACATAAACAACTTAACTGAAGAAGAATTTGGAACAATTGTCATAAAATTAATCGCTAGGCTTGAAAAAACCATCAGAGAATCTATTGATACACAGACTAGGGACCTTCAAAATAGCTGTGATGAGTTAAAAAAAGGCTATAAATAAGGTGAATAATAAAATGGAGGCTACCGCTGCATGGATTGAAGAAACAGAGAGGAGAATAGGTGAATTAGAAGACATAGTTATAGCAAAAGAGGAGGCCGAGAAAGAGAGAAATTGATACAGAGCACGAAAGGAGAATCAGAGACCTGAGTGATACAATCAAATGGAACAATCTCCGTATCATAGGAGTTCTTGAAGAGGAAGATAAAGACAGAGTTCCTGAAGAGGTTCTGGACCAAATTATACATGAAAATTTCCCCAATCTGGGGAAAGAGAAAGACATTGAAATTCAAGAGACATACCGCACTCTCCTAAGACGTAACATAAACTGACCTTCAGCATGACCTATCATAGTGAAACTGGCAAAATATAAAGATAAAGAGAGAATCCTAAAAGCAGCTAGGGATAAAAGGGTCTTAACATACAAAGGGAAACCTATCAGAGTGGTTACAGACCTATCTACAACTTGGCAGACCAGAAAGGAATGGCAGAAAATCTTTAATGTGATGAACAGGAAGAATATGCAACCAAGAATTCTTTATCCAGTGAGCCTGTCTTTGAAAATAGAAGGAGAGATAAAGGTTTTCCCAAATAAACAAAAGTTGAGAGAATTCATCACCACCAAACCAGCCCTATAAGAAATCCTAAGAGGGACTCTATGAGGGAAAAGTAGCAAGGAAAATAAGACACCAGAGACATCACTACAAACATGTGCTCTACAAGGGAACACAATGAATCTAAACCCACATTTTTCAATAATAACACTGAATGTAAATGGACTGAATGCTCCAGTCAAATGACACAGGGTAGCAGAATGGATAAACCAAAATCCATCTATTTGCTGTCTACAAGAGACTCACCTTAGACCTGAAGACACCTTCAGATTGAAAGTAAGGGATTGGAGAAATATCTACCATGTGACTGGAAGCCAAAAGAAAGCTGGAGTAGCCATACTTATATCAGACAAACTGGACTTTACAGTAAAGGCAGTAAGCGTGCTGGGCCCATAAAGTAAAGGCAGTAACAAAAGATGAAGAAAGACATTATATAATAATTACAGGGTCTCTACATCAGGAAAAGCTAACAATTATGTGCCGAATTTGGAACTCCCAAATACATAAAACAACTAATCACAAACAGAAGCAATCTTATTGATAAGAATGTGCTAACTGAAGGGGACTTTAATACCCCACTTACAATAATGGATAGATCAACCAGACAAAAAAATCACTAAGGAAACAATAGACCGGAATGGCACACTGGAGCAGATGGAATTCATAGATACATTTAGAACTCTGCATCCTGAAGCTAGGGAATTCGCTTTCTTCTCGAGTGCACAGGGCACATTCTCCAAGATTGATCACATACTGGGTTATAAAACAGCCCTCCATAAATACAAAAGAATTGAGATCATACCATGCACACTTTGAGATCACAATGCTATGAAACTTGAAATCAACCACAAGAAGAAGTCTGGAAAACCTCCAAAAAATGTGGAAGTTAAAAACTACCCTACTAAAGGATGATTGGGCGAACCAGGCTATTAGAGAGGAAATTAAAAAATATATGGAAACAAATGAAAATGAGAATATAACAATCCAAACTCTCTGGGACGCAGCAAAGGCAGTCCTAAGAGGGAAGTTCATTGCAATCCAGGCCTATTTCAACAACTAGAAAAAGTGCAAACTCAAAACCTAACAGAGCACCTAAGGAAACTAGAAAGGGAGCAGGAAGAAGACCCCAAACCCAGAAAAAGAAGAGAAATAATAAAGATCAGGGCAGAATTATCACGCTAGAATCCACAAAAACAATTGAACAGATCAATGAAACCAAGAGTTTTTTTTTTTTTTTAAACAAACAAAATTGATACACTTCTAGCTAGGCTCCTCAGAAAGAGAAGAGAGAACACTCAAATAGACAAAATCATGAAGGAAAATGGATCTGTTACAACAGATCCCTCAGAAATAGAAGCAACCATCAGAGATTACTATGAAAAATTATATGCCAACGAACTGGACAATCTAGAAGAAATGGACAAATTCCTAAAAGCACATGCACTACCAAAATTCAAACGGGAAGAGATAGAAAATCTGAACAGACCCATAACCAGTGAAGACATCGAATCAGTTATTAAAAATTTCCCAATGAATAAAACCCATGGCCGGATGGATTGCCAGGGGAATTCTGCCAGACATTTAAAGCAGAGTTAACACTGATCCTTCTCAAGTTATTCCAAAAAATAGAAATGGAAGGAAGACTTCCGGACTCATTCTATGAAGCACATATCACTTTGATTCCTAAGCCAGACAGAGACCCAACAAAAAAGAGACCTACAGGCCAATATCCTTAATGAATATGGATCCAAAAATCTCAACAAGATACTAGCAAATCAAATTCAACAGTATGTAAAAAGAATTATCCATTATGACCAAGTGGGATTTATTCCTGGGTTACAAGGCTGGTTCAGTATTTGCAAATCCATCAATGTGATACATCACATTAACAAAAGAAAAGAAAAAAACCATATGATCTTGTCGATAGATGCAGAAAAAGCATTTGACAAAGTACAACATCCCTTCTTAATAAGAACCCTCGAGAAAGTCTGGATAGAAGCAACTTACTTAAACATTATAAAAGCCATTTATGAAAAGCCCACAGCTAATGTTATCCTCAATGGGGAAAAACTGAGAGCTCTCCCCCTGAGATCAGGGACACGACAGGGGTGTCCATTCTCACCACTGTTGTTTAACATAGTGCTGGAAGTCCTAGCATCAGCAATCAGACAACAAAAGGAAGTAAAAGGCATCAGAATCAGCAAAGATGAAGTCAAACTTTGACTTTTCGCAGATGACATGATACTCTACATGGAACACCCATCGACTCCACCAGAAGCCTTCTAGAACTGATCAATGAATTCAGTAAAGTTGCAAGTTACAAAATCAATGCACAAAAATCAGTTGCATTCTTATACACCAAAAATGAAGCAACAGAAAGAGAAATCAAGAAATAGGTCCCATTCACAATTGCACGAAAAATCATAAAATACCTAGGAGTAAACCTAACCAAAGATGTAAAAGACTTGTATGCTGAAAACTATAGAAGACTTAAGAAGGAAATTGAAGAAGACACAAAGAAATGGAAAAACATTCCATGCTCATGGATCAGAAGAATAAACATTGTGAAAATGTCATTATTACCCAAAGCAATGTACACATTCCATGCAATCCCCATCAAAGTTGCACCAGCAGTCTTCTCAAAGCTAGAACAAACTATCTTAAAATTCCTGTGGAACCACAAAAAACCCCGAATAGCCAAAGTAATATTCAAGAAGAAAACCAAAAAGGGAGGCGTCACAATCCCAGACTTTAGCCTCTACTACAAAGCTGTCATCATCAAGACAGTATGGTATTGGCACAAAAACAGACACATGGACCAATGGAATAGAATAGAGAGTCCAGAACTGGACCCACAGGTGTATGACCAATTAATCTTTGACAAAGCAGGAAAGAGTATCCAATGGAATAAAGACAGCCTCTTTAGCAGGTAGTGCTGGGAGAGCTGGACAGCAACATGTAGAAGAATGAAACTAGACCACTTTCTTACACCATTCACAAAAATAAACTCAAAATGGATATAGGACCTGAATGTGAGACAGGAAACCATAAAAACCCTAGAGGAGAAAGCAGGAAATAGCCTCCTTGATTACAATTTCCTCCTCGACACATCCCCGGAGGCAAGGGAATCAAGAACAAAAATGAACTATTGGGACCTCACCAAGATAAAAAGCTTCTGAAATGCAAAGGAAACAATCAAAAAAAACTAACAGGCAACCAACGGAATGGGAAAAGATAGTGGCATATGGCATATCAGATAAAGGGTTAGTATCCAAAATCTACAAGGAACTCACTAAACTCCATACCCTAAAAACGAATAATCCAGTGAGGAAATGGGCAGAAGACCTGAACAGACACTTCTCCAAAGAAGACGTCCAGATGGCTTACAGGCACATGAAATGATGCTCAGTGTCATTCAGCATCAAGGAAATACAAATCAAAACCACACTGAGATACCACCTCACACTGGTCAGAGTGGCTAAAATGAATAAATCAAGAGACTATAGATGCTGGCCAGGATGTGGAGAAACAGGCACCCTCCTACACTGTTGGTGGGAATGTAAACTGGTGCAGCCGCTCTGGAAAACAGTGTGGAGGTTCCTCAAAAAACTATCCATAGAACTCCCCTATGACCCAGCAATAGCAGTGCTAGGGATTTATCTAAGGGATACAGAAGTGATGATACAAAGGGGCACACGTACCCCAGTGTTCATAGCAGCACTGTCAACAATAGCCAAATCATGGAAAGAGCCTAAATGTCCATCACCTGATGAGTGGATCACGAAGATGTGGTATATATATCTATACAACGGAGTACTATGTGACAATGAGGAAGAATGAAATCTGGCCATTTGTAGCAAGTGGATGGACCTCAAGGGTGCCATGCTAAGCAAAATAAGTCAGGTGGAGAAGGACAGATACCATATGTTTGTACTCATAGGTCTAACAGGAGAAACCTAACAGAGGAACTTAGGGAAGGGAAGGTGGAAAGAAAGCTGGGAAGAGACAGGGACACAAATCATGAGAGACTATTGAATACTGAAAATGAACCGAGGACTGAAGGGGGAGGGGGAGGAAGCGGGTGATGGCCATGGAGGGGGGCACTTGTGGGGAGAAGCACTGGGTGTTATATGGAAACCAATTTGATAATAAATTTATTATAAATTTAAACAAAACCTGTCTGTAAAGGTATGTGCTTTAAACTGCTCAGACAAGTATCTCTGCTGAGTCTTTGTGAGATGAGACGGACTTTCTGTTCGTGCTGGTTGATAAAAGCAGCCCATCTCCGATGACCAGACACAGCCAGGTGCCAGATCAGATGTGTACTCTGGCCTGTGGGCCATTTCTCACTGGTAGTCACATTTGGTTTTTTGCAAATTGCATTGAACTTAGTTCATTATAGGGAAAGAAAACCTTATCTGTGTTTTGTTAAAAAATGCCTCCCCCTCTTTTTTCAGATGGTGCAGACATTTTCCCGTTGCATCTTGTGTTCCAAGGATGAAGTCGACTTGGATGAGTTATTAGCTGCGAGGTTGGTGACGTTTCTGATGGACAATTACCAAGAGATTTTGAAAGTCCCTTTGGCCTTGCAGACCTCCATAGAGGAGCGTGTGGCTCATCTACGAAGAGTCCAGGTAAAGGAAGGAATATTGCCAGTCCTCTAAAATTGCCACCAGAAAGTCATGTAAATTTAGGTTTCTTGGGAATTCTTGTTGGGAAGGAGTAAGTGAACAGGGAGAGGTACATGGTAAGCACTGTATGTGTTTGGTATTACTGAAAATTTATGGAATGCTTGCTTGGTTTGGTTATGTTAATAAATGGTGCATACTTCTGGTTGCAAATTCCTTAAATGAATTGGTAGAACCCGCATATAATTCCTGATATAAATGATTTATGTGCTATACATGTCTTGATCATAATCGCCCTGTGACCTACGTACTACTGATATTTGCATTTTTTGGATGAGTAAGCTGAGGCACGGAGAACTTAAGTCACAGAGCCAGGATCCAAACAGATGCACCCAGTCTCCAGAATCAGTGCCCTGTCCTACCATAGTGCCTGCATAAAACTCGGTGTGGTAGAAGAACGGCCTCAGAGCTGTAAAGGCCTGGCTGGGCTGGTTCCTGGTTCTCCTTTTTTCCTGGTTTTGTGGCTTTGGGCGAGTCTCTTAACCTCTCTGGATTTTAGTTTCTGCAAGTGTTAAAATGGGCCATACCTGCTCTGTAAAATTGTTGTTAAGAGTCAAATACTATACTGTAAAACCCTTAGCATAAATGTCTGACATATAGCAGGTACTCTGTGAAAGGTAGCTATTATTGTTCTTTTAAAATGATGCGGAAGAGCGGCACCTGAGTGGCTCAGTTGGTTGAGCGTCCGTCTTCGGCTTAGGTCATGATCTCATGGTTCGTGGGTTCGAGCCCCGCATGAGGCTCTGTGCTGACAGACAGCTCAGACCCTGGAGCCTGTCTTCAGATTCTGTGTCTCCCTCTCTCTCTTCTCTGACCCTCCCCTGCTTAAGCTGTCTCTCTCCCTCTCTCTCAAAAATAAATACAACATTAAAAAAATTTTTAAATGATGCAGAAGAAATGTAATGCATAACTACTGTGTGGGCCCCAAAGTGGGCTTTGTATGGCAGCCTTGATAAATGCAAGCAAAAGATCTGCTTAGCTCCTTTAGAATGATTTACCCTCTTTCTGCTTAAGTACTTTTTGAGGTTGCACAATTAAGGACCAGTGAGCTGCTACCTCCCCAAGTATTATCAGAGTGAATCACTCTTTCATCTGTTTTCAGTGTGCAACCTAAAAACTAAAATAAAAATTTTGGGTAATTATCAACCTAATAATACATTGAAAGAATTTGGAAAATATAGAAAATGCACACCAAAAACTCTTAACAATAACACTACACATTTAGTTAGTATCACAATCTTTCGGTTGTTTTTCTGTCAGGTCGTATCTTGCCTGCCCTGCCTTCCCCACCCTTCTTCTCCCTTCCCTTCCCCTTCCCTGACCCTCCTCTGTCCTCCCTCCCCCTCCCCTCCTCTCCTCTCACTCACTCATTCTCTCACTCTTTCTCTTTTGTGCCTTATTTTCTCCTGATAATATGACAAGAAATATTTCCCATATCACTAAATATTCTTGACTGACACCAGGGTTGTTGAGAGCTCAGACTCTGGAGCTACATGTTGCTTATGTTCCTGATGTACCCTTAATTGGCCCTGTGACCTTGGGCACATCTTATGTATTTATTTATTTATTTATTTATTTATTTATTTATTTATTTATTTTTAATATAGTTTATTGTCAAGTTGGTTTCCATATAATACCCAGTGCTCATCCCAACAAGTGCCGGCCTCCATGCCCATCACCCTGTTTCCCCTCTCCCCCACCACCCATCAACCCTCAGTTTGTTCTCAGTATTTGAGTCTCTTGTGGTCTGTTGGGCACATTTTGTAATGTGTCTCTGCTTCAGCCTCTACCTGACATCTTTCTTTTCTCATCTGTACAATGGGATGATAATAGTCAATACCTACCTCTTAGGGTTGTTTTAGGGATTGAATGGCTTAAGATGTGGAAAGTGCTTAGAATAATATTTATCACATAGTAGACCCTCAATTGGTAGCTGCTGTTAATATTATCATTGTTAGTGTTATGTTATTCCACAATATTGTTATTATTGGTAATATAGTATCCTGTAATGTGGATATATGCCATAATTTATTTAAATGGGTTTCTTTGGTTAATACTTAGATTGTTTCCATGTCTCCCTCTGTTTTGCAAACAACATAACAGTAAATATTTTTGTAGCTAGTTTTTTTTGGGGGGGTGGGAATCCACAATTATTTTTTAAGAATAATTTGTTTTAAGTTTGTTTATTTTGAGAAGAGAGAGAGAGGGAGGGAGGGAGGGAGGGATCCCAAGCAGGCTCCATGCCGTCAGCACCAATCCCTCTGTGAGGCTCCATCTCACAACTGTGAGATTACAACCTGAGCCGAAATCAAGAGTCAGATGCTCAGCTGACTGAGCCACCCAGGTGTCTCTATAAGAATACATTTTTACGAGTGGCATTACATGGCCAAAGGATGTATTTTAAGTATTGATTGCATATTGCCAAATTTCCCTTTAGAATGATTGTTCCAATTTATATTCCTATGAATGGTCTAAGAAAGTATTCATTTCTTTGCACCCTGGTCTACTTTGGGTATTATCATTTACATATAAACCTTTGCCATTTTATTGGGTAAAAAGTATAACCTTACTGTTGTTTTAGTTAAATCTTCTCCCACCAATATTTTTATGACCCTAACTTATAACAAAAGTAAAGAAGAAATGCTTCACTGAATTTCTGCCAGGAGAAGTGATAGCAATAGCTATGTTACTCTGTATACTTGCTGGGTGTGTGTGTTCCCATAGCACAGGCATATACTGTAGCAGCTTATAACTGAGCCCTTTGCTCTCACTCAAAGATGAGAAGGCTGAGCTGTGCTGATTCATTCCACTGCACATTATCATGATCTTGGGGAGGGTACTGCTCTGGCAGTAAATAATACCAGTAAGCACTCATTTGTCCAATTATATTTTCTCTCTTGGAAGTACTCAGCAGAATTGCCAAACAGTTGTTTCAGTGTTCAGAGATCTCTGTTCTCTCCTGTGGATGACTCAGCCCCTACAGCATGTCAGATTTAGGGCAGTGCTTCTCTGAAAATGAACAGTGTTAATTGGATAGTTCTGGGGAAATTTCTTGGCTGACCCTGGGATAGATAAGCTGTGAGGAAGGCATTGTTTTTGACACCAACCTTCTATCAACCTGACTACAATCCTCTTCTTCCCTTCCTTTATTTAATCATAGAGATCTAGAGTTTTTCCTACTAGGCATCTGGCTGCAGAAAAACAAAAGTGTTATATTTGGGGAAGATGGAACACTTTAATTGTGGTCTATCCTGGTGGGGCTTTTTCTATATAATATAGTGATTCACCAGTTCCGAACATCACTCCAGTGCTCATCATGACAAGTGCACTACTTAATCCCCATAACCTTTCTTACCCACCCCTCACCATCTCCCCTCTGTTTACTAAGAGTCTGTTTCTTGGTTGTTTCTCTCTCTCTTTTTTCCCTTTGCTCATTTTTTTGTTTGTTTCTTAAATTCCACTTGTGAGTGAAATTATATGGTATTTTTTTTTCACTAATCAACTTATTTCTTGTAGCATTATACTCTCTAACTCCATCCTTGTTGCAAATGTCCAGATTTCATTCTTTTTTATGGCTGAATAATATTCCTCTGTGTGTGTGTGTGTGTGTGTGTGTGTGTGTGTGTGTGTGTGTGACATCTCCATCCATTCATCTGTTAATGGACACTTGGGCTGCTTCTGTATCTTGGCTCTTGTAAATAATGCTACAATAAACATAGGTGTGCATATTTATTTTCAAATTAGTGTTTTCATTTTCTTTGGGTAAATATCCAGAAGTGGAATGCTGGGTCATATGGTTTTGCTTTTCATTTGTTGAGGAACTTTCATACTATTTTCCGTAATGGTTGCACCAATTTACATTCCACCAACAGTTCACAAGGGTTCCCTTTTCTCCACATCCTTGCCAACAGTTGTCGTTTCCTGTGTTTTTTATTCTAGCCATTGTGACTGGTGTGAGGTGGTATCTCACTGTAGTTTTGATTTGTGTTTTCTGTATGATTAGTGATGTTAAACGTCTTTCCATGTGTCAATTGGCCATCTGTAGGTCTTCTTTGGAAAAATGTCTTTTCCGGTCTTCTGCCTATTTTAAAATTAGATTTTTTAGGGGGGTTGAGTTGTGTAAGTTCTGTGTTTTGGATAGTAAACTATTATTGGATGTATCGTGTGCAGATATTTTCTCCCATTCTCTATGTTACCTTTTAATTTTATTGAGGGTTTTTTT
Source organism: Suricata suricatta (assembly GCF_006229205.1). Taxonomy (NCBI): domain Eukaryota; kingdom Metazoa; phylum Chordata; class Mammalia; order Carnivora; family Herpestidae; genus Suricata; species Suricata suricatta. The sequence goes on along the minus strand of NC_043705.1, from coordinate 42,096,292 downwards.
GTTGTTGTTTTGTTTTGGTTTTTGGGGTTTTTTGTTTGTTTGCTATACAAAATCTTTTTATTTTAGTGTAGTCCCAGGAGTTTATTTTTGCTTCTGTTTCCCTTGCCTGAGGAGACATTATCCATAAATATGTTGTTTAGGGTGATATTATAGCCTTTGTTTTCTTTTAGGAGTTTTAAGATTTGGGGTCTCACATTTTAGGTCTTTAACCCATTTTGAGTTTATATTTGTCTATGGTATAAGAAAGTAGTCTAGTTTTATTCTTTTGCATATAGTTGTCCCGTTTTCCCAGCACTATTTATTGAAAACCTTCTTTTCACCATTGTACATTCTTGCCTCCTTTGTCACAGATTAATTGACATACATGCATAGGTTTATTTCTAGGCTCTCTGTTCTGTTCAGGACATTGATTTATGTGTCTTTTTTTGTTCCAGTACCATAAATATTTGATTACTATAACTTTGTAGTATAGTTTGAAATCTGAGACTATGATACTTCAGCTTTGTTCTTTTCTCTCAAGATTGCTTTTGACTTTTGTGGTTTCATACATATTTTAGAATATTTTTTCTTGTTCTGTGTAAAGTGTTATTGGTATTTTGATAGAGATTGTGTTAAATCTGTAGATTGCTTCAAGTGATATGGGCATTTTAATGATATTCTTCCAATCTCTGAGCATGGCATATCTTTCCATTTGTGCTGTCTTCAATTTCTTTCATTAAGGGTATAGTCTGTCACCTCCTTGGTTAAATTTATTCCTAGATAATTTATTCTTTTTGGTACAATTATAAGTGGTTTATTTTTCAATTTCTCTTTCTTCTACTTTAATATTAGCCTCCAGAAATGCAACAGATTTCTCCATATTAATTTTGTATCCTGCAAGTTTACTAAATTCATTTATTACTTCTAAAGTTTTTTGGTTGAGTCTTGGGTTTTTATGTGTAGTATCATGTTATCTGCAAATATTGACAGTTTTCCTTCTTCCTTCTCATTTTGGAGGCAATTTATTTCTTTTACGTGTCTCCTGTGGCTAGGACTTCCAGTACTGTGTCGAATAAAAGTGATGTGAGAATGGTCATCCTTGTCTTGTTCTGGATCTTAGAGGAGAAGCTTTCAGCTTTTTAATCATTGAGTATGATGTGAGTTCTGGCTTTTTCAGTGTGCCCTTTATTATGTTGAGGTATGTTCCCTCTAAACCCACTTAGTTGAGTGATTTCTTTTTTTCATGAATGGCTGTTGTATTTTGCCGAATGCTTTTTCTGCTTCTGTTGAAATAATGATATGGTTTTTATCCTTCTTCTTGTTAATGTGATGTATTACATTTAACTGATTTGTGATTAGCGAGCCACCCTTCTATCCCTGCAATAAATCCCACTTGGTCATGGTGAATGATCCTTTTAATGTATTAATATTTTGTTGATGCTTTTAGATCTGTGTTAATCAGAGATACTGGCCTATAGTTACCTTTCTTTGTAGTATGTTTGTCTGGTTCTGGCATCAGGGTAATGCTGACCTTGTAGAATGACTTAGGAAGTTATCCTTCCTCTTTGGATTTTTTGAATAGTTGCAGAAGAATAGGTATTAACTCTTTTTTAAATGTTTGGTAGAGTTCACCTGTGAAGCTGTTTGATACTGAACTGTTGTTTGTTGGGGGTTTTGTCATTACCAATTCAGTTTCATTACGAGTTGTTGATCTGTTCAAATTTTTTATTTCTTTCTGATTTAGCCTAGGAAGGTTGCATACTTCTAAGAATTTACCCATATCTTCTAGGTTGCTCAATTTTTCAGGTAAATTTTCATAAGACTCTCTTATAATCCTTTTTATTTCTGTGGTATTATTATTTCTCGTCCTTTATTTCTGATTTTATTTATTTTGGTTTTCTCTCTTTTTTCCTTGATTAAGTCTGGTTAAAGGTTTATCAATTTTGTTATTTTCAAAGAAATAGCTCTTAATTTCATTTATTAAAACTTTTTTAAAATCTCTATTATTTCCTTTTTTATAGTCTCTTTATTATTTCCTTCCTTCTATTAGCTTTGGGCTTTGTCCTTTGTTGTTGTTATTCTTTTAGGTGTAAGAGTAGGTTGTTTATTAGAGATTTTTAAGGTTCTTTTTTTTAGGTTCTTGAGATAGGCCTGTTACACTATAAATCTCCCGCTCTGAACTGCTTTTACTGTGTTCCAATGATTGGGACCATTGTATTTGGTTTTTAATTTTTTATTTATTTATATTATTTCAAGAGAGCAGGTACAAGTGGGGGAGAGAGGCAAAGGGTGAGAGAACCCTGGATGGGCTTCACGCTGGCCATGTAGCCCCCGTGACATTGGGCTCAATCCCATGACCCTGAGTTGGTTATTTAGTTGCACATGTTTTTTGTTTATTCCAGTTTTTTGTTTTTTCTTTGTTTTTTTATAACTGATTTCTACTTTTACACTGTTTTGGTTGGAAAAGATGCTTGATATGAATTCAGTCTTCTTAAATTTATTGAGTCTTGTTTTGTGGCCTAACATGTGATCTATCATGAAGAATGTTCCATGTACACTTGAAAAGAATGCGTATTCTGCTGTATTTGAATGGAATATTACATATATATTTGTTAGGTCCATCTAATCTAATGTATTGTTCAAAACCACTGTTTCCTTGTTGATTTTCTGTCAGGATCACTTCTCCATTGATGTAAGTGGGAGGTTAAAGTCTCCTATTATGATTGTGTTACTGTCAGTTTCTCCCTTTATGCCTGTTAATATTTGCTTTATGTAAATTATATACACACATATATAGTTTTTTAGGTTTTTATGTACTTACTTGAGAGAGAGAGAGAGAGAGAGAGAGAGGGAGAATGAGCAGGGAAGGGACAGAGAGAGAGGGTGGGACAGAGGATCCTGAAGTGAGTACTGTGCTGACAGCATAGAGCCTGATGTGCGGCTAGAACTCATAAACCACGAGATTGTGACCTGAGTTGAAGTCTGATGCTTAATCAACTGAGCCATCCAACTGCCCCTGAAATTAAGTGTTTTTAATGGTTGCTCATTTATTTATAGGTCTTAGTACTCTTTCCTCTTTTTGCTTCTTTCTCTCTTCTGCCCTATACAATGTCTGAATATTTGTTTTCTTGATTTTCACTGTTAATGTATTCAGAAATGGTTGTAGAACTTCTTTCTACATGACTGCAAAGCTATATGTATTTCTCTTTCCATCCCTGGGGAGGAGAGGATCAGATTCTTCAGATGTGGGAAGGGAACCACAGAGTGTGATCAATAGTAAAATTGTTTTGAATCATTTTTGTCAACATGTTTAGCTTATGTCTCAACTTAAAATTTTATTTAAAAGAGCACACAGGCTTTTTGTTTATTAAAATGGCTCTTGGGTTTAAAAGGGTAAAAATCTCCTACTTAAAACTGTTGCTGTGATATTTTTTGATATTATAGAAACACTTTCACCTTTTAACAGTTTTTCCCAAAGTGTATTTGACTGCTATATTTGATATGAACTAATTTTTGCAATTTATGTGAAAATATATTTATCCCTTTCACTATTAATCCTTTTGCCTCAGATAAAATACCCAGGAGCTGATATGGATATCACTTTATCAGCTCCATCATTTTGCTGGCAGATCAGTCCAGAGGAATTTGAATACCAGAGAGCATACGGCTCTCAAGAACCTCTGGCAGCCTTGTTGGAGGAAGTCATAACAGATGCCAAACTCTCCAGCAAAGAGAAGAAGAAAAAACTGAAGCAGGTAAAAAAAGAATATCCTTATTAGTCATTTCATCTTCCGCCTGCTTTTCTTATATTTTTTCCTTTTTATTCTCTATTTTAACAAGTTTCATATGAATCTCCTCTTCTGAGACGTAGCACTTTTGAAAGTATATTATTCAATTCATATATTCCAACAGTCGCATTGTTTTACACAATTGTGGTCTGTTTTCCACATCTTTATTTACCAGTGTAGATATTTTACCATTGCTGAACTCTTCCTTAATGGAGCTGTTCGCTATTATTTATCCTTTGTTTTTGGTAGGTGGTTTGATGTGAGTTAGTGGAGTAATTATTTTATATTCAGGGAAGCTATCAGATGAGGACAGATTCCTTTTGATTTTTTTTTGAAAGGCAAATTATACTGAATTTGCAAATATAAAATGTGTAAAAGTGAAAAGACTTTGGTTTTAGATAGCTAATATTAAATTGGTTTTCTGCCTCAGGCATCACAAAAAGTTTTTAGTTCCTGCTAGGAACACAGTTTAGGGTTTCACTGAATAGTATTTAAGTCAAACTAGATATACTTTGACCATTCTTAAAGTATTGATTCTAGATTAAGTGAATGGTTTTTATTTTTGAAGTCTGACTCCTGCAACCTTGATTCCTGATCCCATCATGCATATAGGATTATACACAGAGTACCAGAATCCTAGACTCTCAATCATATTTTTCTCAGTAATTTTGGAGAAGAGTTCAGTGTTGAGGATAAAGAAAAAGCATATTGCCTCTCTTTAAGCTTTTCATAAAGTCATATCTACTGGAATGTTTTCCCTTCCATTTGAGCAGAAGCAGGTGGGGCTCAGTTGGAGAAGCTGGAAGATCGTGAAATGTAGTTAGGCCAAAATTTTCTTCAACTGTGTAGAACATAAGTTATTTTCAAGTCAGAATTACTTGTGAATGTTTTTAAAGTGAAGTCTATTTATAGTTAGCAGTGGGGGAAATTTTAAGAAATAAGACCCAAATGAGAAGTTTATTTGAAGCTTCGATCAAATTTAAGTTGAATTATATCTACAGCAAGTGGAATCAAATGATCTTACCAAAAGAAATGGATTTGTGTTGGAGTGAGTTTGATTATGATTAGTTGTCTTATTCTCCTTTCTGATAGAGAGCAGTAAACATTAAAAAAAAAACAAAAACAGCTTGTATGGAATCAGAAATCAGAGCAGAAAGTCTTTAATTTTAAATTAGATCACCTAATTTTATTGGCCCTTATCTGGGTTTTTTTGGATTCATCTTGAACCTTTTTTTTTTTTTTTTAGTTTCAAAAATCCTATCCTGAAGTCTATCAAGAACGATTTCCTACACCAGAAAGTGAAGCAGTTCTGTTTCCTGAAAAACCAAAACCGAAACCGAAGCCACAGCTGCTAATGTGGGCACTAAAAAACCCTTTCCAACCATTTCAAAGAACTAGAAGTTTTCGGATGTAGTGCTTATGTAGTTCTTAGAGATCTCTGTACCTGTTGCCTTGAGCAAATTGGTGGTTATGGGAGGACTATGATAGTGGAAGAAAGAAGAGCAGGAAATACAGACTCCTGAAATATAAAGTTATTGGACTTCCAAAAACGTTGAGCCATTATCAGTATTTTTGTAAAACTCAGTGCTAGTTTTAAAGTGTACAAAGCAGTTAAAAGTTCAGACAGATGTATAGTAGTATGGTTAATATGTGTGTTTGTAATTATTACAAAGTTTGTGGGTATTTTTATTTTTTTATTTGTTGTCTTTCATGGTGTTAATAGAATAATTGTACATTTCAGTTACTGAGGTCTTTGCTCTAACCAAGTCCTAAAAATAGTGTATGTACTTGAATAAGAGAGACACTGGGTACTGCTACTGTGATGCTATTGACCTCATAGCTTAGTAGTTGTGACTTCTCTTTGTGTGAAATCTGGTTTTCATTGTTGTACAGAGAATCTTAAGGCCCTATATTATGATGACTGTGTCTTTTATTGCAGATTCGTTGGACATTATGACAGATTTAACTAAAGCTGGTACTTTTGTTACAGATATATTAACTGGTGTTTACCTGTAGGTGGAGTTGATTTTCATTTGCCTGCAGTGGTATAATTTCGGCTTTGGCTGAAGATGGAAAATTGAACTCAGTAAACTTTTTGGTTCCCGTGTACCTGTGGTTGTGAGTCAGGTTGATGTTGTTTCATGAAAAACACAAATGGTTTAAGTAAAAACAAGACTGCTTCCTCTGTCTTTCCCCCAGCTTCCTCATCCTTTTGAAAGTAAATAGAATGTAAATAAATTGTTTTTGTTTTTTTATGCTCTGTGATGTTTCTTATTTTTGTATTTACTTAGGTCAGTTAGAGAACATCCTCAGACGCTAAACTTCATTGTCTTGGTCTGTGTCCTCACATCATTCATTTATTTCTATGATAAAATGAGTGACTTTTAGGCTTTTGTACAAGCCTTTAGGAGGCTTTGTCTGTTTCTTTTGCTTTGCTTTGCCCTTTTGCAAATAATGGTACACTTACAATATGGAGCATCTGGAAGCCTTCTTCTGTAAGTAATTACCCTAAATTTTAAGAGTAACAGTCACTAATTGGCTTTGGACTGAATTTCCCTTGCCTTTGCCATCTGGCCCTGTTCTTTTGTTGCAGAATGCCTCCTACATGTGAGTCAGATTTTGTTTACTTACAAATGGATAAATGGATTTCTCTTGATTTGGGTACCACCTTTTCTTCCGAATATGTAAAGGGATGGGAAATTTTCAGTATTTCAGGATTTGTTTTCAGCTCTTAGACTGATGTTTAGAGCAAAGAATAAATCTACTTACGCTCTCTTTCCTTTCCAGTAAACTTTCCCATTGGTCACCAAAACTTGCTATTGTCAGAGTTTGAATTGTTGTCAGTGTGCTAGGTGTATAATGGTATCTCGTTATGGTTTTACTTTGTGTTACATGTATGATATAGCCAGAGACTTTTACCATATTTATGTTTTTACTTTGTTCCATTATTGTTCATACTTTACTATCAGCTTGTCAAGCTTCACACACACACACACATACACACGCGCGCACACACACACACACACACACACACACACACACACACACCTGAGATTTTGATTTGGACTATACTGAATTTGTAAATCAATTTGGAGATAATTGCTATCTTTACATTATTAAGTCTGCCAGTGGATGAACATAGTTTATCTTTCCATTTATTTAGAATAAATGAGAAAAAAATTTCTTTGCAAAGGTTTGCAAATCTTTTGTTGGATGTGTTCCTAGATATTTGATACTTTAAAAAAATGTTAGTATCAAAATTTTCAAATATACACAAAAGTAAGTAGTATCCATCCCTAATTTCACTAGTTATTTATAAGTGAAAAATACCTCTTGTTTGATCCTATTGTGAAAGGGGTTATTTTAAAATTTCCACTTTTGGTTTCTTGCTCATATATAGTATAAAGCTGATTTTTGTGTACTGATGTTTATACCCAAACTCCCTGCTGGACTTTCCTGGTTTTTTTAAAAATTTTTTTCTTTTACATTTATATATATTTTTGAGAGACAGAGAGAGACAGAGCATGAACAAGGGGAGGGGCAGAGAGAGAAAGAGACGCAGAATCTGAAGGAGGCTCCAGGCTCTGAGCTAGCTGTTAGCACAGAGCCTGATGCAGGGCTTGAATCCGTGAACCGTGAGATCATGACCTGAGTCGAAGTTGGGCACTTAACCTACTGAGCCACCCAGGCGCCCCTCCTGTTTTTTTTTTTAATGTTTATTTTAGAGAGAGAGTGAGTGAGTGGGGAGAAAGGCAGAAAGAGAGAGGGACACAAAATCTGAAACAGGCTCCAGGCTCTGAGCTGTCTGCACAGAGCCTGATGCGAAGCTTGAAATCACGAAGCATGAGATCACAACTTGAGCTGAAGTTGGGCTCTTAACTGATACCACCCAGGTGCCTCTAGACTTTCCTATTCATTCTAAATATCTAGTGTGGGGTTTTTATTTTGATTGCCTACATACTCACTGCATAATAAGCAAACAGTGACAGTTTTTGTTTTTCGTTTCTGGGGTCAGATAGCATTTAAAATGTCTCCAGTGACCCCTGCTCTTGGTATTTGTGTAATCTTTCCTTGAGTGTAAGTGGGATGTAGTGACACATTTCTAACAAATAGGCAAAAAGTGATGGGATATCTCTTGCGATTAGAGCACAAAAAGTCTCTGGTCTCCACCTTGGCTGCCCTCTCTCTCCCAGGCCTGCTCTGAGGGGAAAGCCAGTCGACCTGTGTGAGCTGCCCTGTGCAGAGGCCCCTCAGGCCGGGAGCTCATGTCTCTGCCCACTAGCTGGTGAGGACGTGAGGCCTGCCAACAGCCGGGTGAGCGGTCTTGGAAGTGGCTGTTCTGAGGCCTGCCAGCAGTCACACGAGTGATCTTGCAAGTACATTCTCTGAACCAAACCTTGAGGTGAAGGCAGCCTTAGCTGACACCTTCACTGCAGCCTGAGGTCCTGAGCCAGAGGACTGCGCCTCGTTGTGCCTGGACTCCAGACCCTCGAAAACTGTGAGATAATAGGTATTTAGTGTTTCCAGCCACTTAATTTTGGGGTAGTTTGTTATGAAGTTATAGATACAATACACCTTCTAATTTGTATTCCCTCCTTTTCTCCCTCCTTCCCTCCATCCCTCCTTCTTCCTTCCCTCCTTCATTCTTTTAAATTATAAACTGTCACTCTTTATCTGTAGCAATGCACTTGTTTGCAGTGTATCCATATTATATTTTAGTTGTATCCCTTATAAACATCATATAGTTAGATTGTTTCTTTAAGATGCTGACTTGAGGGGCGCCTGGGTGGCTCAGTCAGTTAAGCCTCTGACTTCGGCTCAGGTCAGATCTCACGTTCATGGGTTTGAGCCCCACGTCGGGCTCTGCGCTGACAGCTAGCTCAGAGCCTGGAGCCTGCTTCTGGTTCTGTGTCTCCTTCTCTCTCTGCCCCTCCCCCTCTCATGCTCTGTCTCTCTCTGTATCAAAAATAAATAAAACATAAAAAAAAATAAGATGCCAACTTGACAATTTTTGTTTCTAACAAAAGTTTTGTAGCCCATTATATTTAATATAATTATTCTATATTTAGGTATAAATATTTATTGATGCTTTATACCTACTCTACTATCTTGACTTTGAATTTTACACCTAATTTCATGTTTTCTTCTACTAATTTGACACTGAATATTCTGCTTCTAATTTTCTTATTGGATTCCTGGAAATTATATTTTACATACTAATTTATCAAAGTTTAATGTTAGTGAATACCTTTTATCCTCCTCTCAGGCTGTTCACTAACTATAGAGCACTAAGAACCGAGATACTAGTTTTCTGATACATTTTAACTTCATTGTTTTTAAATCTCATAATATGTTGTTTTTATATATAGACTTACCCAGGTTTCACCACATTTCTCCTTCTTCTGACGTACATTCTTCAGAATTTATCTTTAGTATTTGCTGGGTTTTGTTATTTTACATTTTGCCCTTATTCGTTTTTAAAATAACTTTATTGAGGTATGATTCACATACCATGCAGATAACCTGTTTAAGTGTAATAATTCAGTGGTTTTTAGTATTTTACATTTTTTACTTTTTTCTTATATAACAAAATTTGTCATTTGATCATTTTTAAGTGTACAAATCTGTAGAAAGAATGCCTTAATTCTTTAAAAATATTTCTGCTGCTTATAGAATTCTAGGTTGAAGGTTATTGTATTTTACTATTGTAGTCATTCCTTTGTTAGCTGGCTTTCATTATTACTGGCAAGTCAGTTGACACTCTAATGTGTCATGTTTTGGCAGGTTGCTGTTTACGATGTTTTCTTTGTTTTTGGTGGTTTGCAGTTGACAATGACATTTCTAGTTTATGTAATATACTCTTTCAGTGATAATTCTGCTTGGTATTTGTGGGGCTCCTTAAATAAAAGGATCAAGGCCTTTTGCCTTTCTCACAATCTCTCCTTTGCTTTTGATCCTTTAATTAAACATACTTGAAATCGTTTCCCCCTATCTCATGCCTCTTAATCTCTCATGTACCTTTTGTATTTTTGCCTTTCTCTGCTGCATTCTGGATAATTACTTTAGTCTTCCTTCCATTTCAGCACATTTCTCTTCAGGTATGTTTAGTCTACTATTAAATTCTTGTATTCACTATTTTTGAATTTATGTCCAGTTTACAGCTCAGGAAACAAGACTCAGTAAGGTTGGGTGACTGCCCTAAGACCACCCAGGTTGTGAATAGCGTTGTCTCCCAGTGAGCATAGTTTCATGGTTTTTATGAGCACTATTTGATATTTATGTATAAGCTCAGACATGATTTTTTGGACAACACTTTCTAAAACTTGAGAACTCAAATTTCTTTTCTATTTTTTTAATGTTTATTTTTGAGAAAGAGAATGTGAGCGAAGGAGGGGCAGAGAGAAAGGGGGGCACAGAATCCGAAGTGGGCTCCAGGCTCTGAGCTGTCAGCACAGTGGAGTGTGAACCCATGAACTGTGAGATCATGACCTGAGGCCACTTAACCGACTGAGCCACCAAGGCATCCCAAGACCTCAATTTTCTTTTTGATTTGCAGTGTCTTTATTGGCCTACTTTGCCAGATTCATTTCCACTCTTTTTCTGGTCACTTTCTATGAAAATCTGGTGAAGATTTTTCCCTGAATTTCCTACATATCCCTATAAATTTGCAACAGCAACGAAACTAGAGTGATTCATAGAAGCTCTCTGTTGCAGTCGTTTATTTGCTTTACTTGTAGGTATGCCCTTTAAGGTATTGTGATGTGTAGTTGTTTTTATTTTTAGGTAGGATGAGTGGAAAATGTCATAGGGTTTATCATTGATCTGAGAGACTATGATCAGGAATTTGTCAAACAAGTGTTTCATACAGAAAATTCAAAGGTATTAAAGTACATTTCAAGATTGAATACATCCGGTATGATGGAATTCAGCCATTCTTCACCCTGATTTCTCATACATCGTTGTGTTCCTATATCTACCTTCAGGGAAGTCATATTTGGGCTCTAGCTAATGTAGTAGACATATCAGTCATGACTTAGCGTTTGTGTTATCTAGGAGCTCTATTCTGATTCCCACATTCAGAAGAGAGTTTCTTTACATTTTTATAGGAAATGTAACTTAAAAAGAGCCAGTATTTGTGAACTGTTAATGTATAAGAAGAGGAAACTGCATATTTCTATGTTTAGAAGATCACAAAATCTTTTTGCATGATTGAAAGAGGAATCAGTAGGGGCACCTGGATGACTCAGCTGGTTTAGCGTCCAACTTCAGCTCAGGTCATAATCTTACAATTTGTGGGTTTGGGCCCCACATTGGGTTCTGTGCTGACAGCTCAGAGCCTGGAGCCTGCTTCAGATTCTGTGTCTCCCTCTCTCTCTGCCCCTCCTCGATTTGTGCTTTATCTCTCTCTGTCTCAAAAATAAATAAAAACTATTAAAAAAAAGTTTCAAGAAAAAAAGAAAGAGGAATCAGTTAAAATGGCTCTTTACTATATGGGTGTGGCTGAATCTTTAATATCTTTACTTTTACCTTGAAGAATAAAAACTAACGAACATTAAAGTCCTGGAGTAATTAACTAAAATCAGTATGATTACTAAATAAACATTTATTACAAAATAATCATTATTTACTAAAATCAGCTGCAAGAGGCAATTCAGCTGTATGTCTCTCTATCATTATAATATTTGCCCAAATTTGAAGTGTTTACTTCAAATTGAGACATTAGAAGTTCTAATATTGTGGCATTTGGAATCATTTTGCACTTGCAGTTTCTTGCTTAACACAACATAACCTGCAAAAAAGTATATTACCTTGAATCTTACATGGTGTCTCCCTGGCAAACAGATTACTGTAAAACAAGCTATGATTATTAGGGCTTAAAGAAATTATTTGCTCCTGGGTACACAAGTAATTTGAAAGTTGGGATCTGATATGGCACTAATAAACAGAGAATCTGCTTCTGTTTATCAACTTGAAAATGCATTTTTTATTTAATTTTGCCAAAGAAATATTCTCGATGGGATAACTGGAGGGTATATGCACTAATTTAAGAATATAATGAGTAACTTCTCATGGGTTTTTTGTGTGTTTTAATGTCCATTTAACCTCAATGTTTCAACTTCCCATTTGAGGAAATTAAGTGGGAACAATAATAGGGTAATAGGATCCCAGCCTATTAAAAAATTAAAAATATTACTTGTTCAGTGCAGGTATGTTGGTCTGTAAGTTTCATAATTCAGTGAATAAAAGTATATGAATAAAACTATAGTTTTTGCAAATTCCATCTTGGAGAATTGTTAGGTGAATTGTTTGCTTTATTTGAGGACCTAGAATAAAGTATATTTTCCATAAGACATACCTGTCTCAAAGCAAAAAATAATATATGTGTTTGGCTGGGTGTATTCACTGTATAATACCTCTATTGGGCCTCTTCTGTCAAAACCGAGAACAATGTCCAGATACTTTCTAGAGCATATAACAGAAGTTGTTCTCACCTTTTCCAGCCTCCATAAATTTTACTTATAGCTGCCAGCTTCTCTCTAATAGTAACAATGAGGTAGTCTTTTTGAGCATTCTAGTAAAACAAAGAAAAAACCCAGAAGACTAAAGATTATTTTATTTTCATAAGAACTAGTAAGCTATAATAGATATTTAATATAGAAGGACTTTTGTTTTCATCAGTGTAGGGTAATTCAATATGGGAATGAAGAGGCCTTTTGCTCACTATTTCCAACTAAGGACTTGTGCCTTTTGGAAGAGTCTTTGCAACAAACATTTCAGTGATAATATACCAAGGTACCAGAATGGCTTGCTGTGAAAAAGTTATGTTAGCATAAAATACAAGCTCTGATTTTAAGAGCCTCCGATTCCACTTTATTTCTATTTAGATGTATATGTATTTCTATTTTTATAAAATCAGATGTGTTTTAGACCTAGTATTAAAAAAAAAAAGCAAAGTCATACCGTGAGAAAAATGTTTTGAAGATTCGAATCATGTGGCTGAAAGTTTCTTCCCATAAGATCTTAAAACAGACCATAATACAAGGCATAGAGGAAAAGAACAGCAGAAATGAATCTTTTTGCCTACTGATTCTGCTTATTTTTATATTAAACTTGGGATTTTGCCCATAGGCAAGTCTGTCCTAAAGATTTATGTATGTATGTGTATATATATATATATATATATATATATATATATACACACACAGAATAAACATATATAAATGTAATAATACATATATTTATATATTTATATATATATAAAGCTTTCTGATACTTAGAAAAAGTTTAAGACTTCTCTAAATGGCTTATATAGGGTGGTCAAATATGATTGGATAATACTGCTTCAGTGTTTAACTCTTAATAATTATCTGATGCAATAATGAATATTTGAAACATACACTGATTTCATTTGTAAATTTCTTTAAACTTTCTCCTCATCAGAATGCCAAGTATGATTAGCCACAATTACTGCTTAAAGATGATAAAGGCTTTGATTTCAGAAAGTTCCTCACTTTTCTCTTCACAGAGAATTGAATTCACTGATCTCTGAAAGCCCTTGGAGGGGTCTGGTTTAGGAAGACTCTTCACAAGTCTTGACCCATCCAGCAAGGACAGATGGACCCAGTGGGGACAGTCTTGTGTTGGTAATGATTGTACCATAAAGGAAAATCTAGGGGTTTTTATTTAAAAGTTATGTATATTTTATTTAATTTGTAAGCCATTAGTTGTGGAAAGAAGAAACTTAAACACTGATTATCTTTATTGTAACATGTAACTGTGAGTAATATTTTGGCTCCTGAATCACCATATATTTCTCCAAAGCCCCACATGGCTCTCTTGCTTGCTAAACAGTCTCCAAAACTGGGCTATCTCCGTGGTAAGAATAAACAGTTATCTAAATGCAGCAGTGGATAATTTGGGTTAAATGTCAGATTACTGCATTTTTAAGTGAAAAAAAAAATAGTCTACAAAATTGAGTTTGAGAAAAAAGCAACAGAGGTAGGGTAATTTTGTGCAAGACGGGCCCTTGCCTCAGCTGTCTTTCCTGCAATGTGGGAGTAACTGCCTGCTCTCTTTCTTTGGAATAAATCTTGGTTAACTCTTATTCCTCAGACTCATTTTTTCCATCTCTGAATCAAGCACCGTAAAATAAGTGCAGAAATAGATTCTGGGATAAAACATTTGTTTGCAAATGCTGTTTTTGGAGTTGACGATACCAACATACTATAAGGAGTCCAACGAGCGTAGCCCAGAAAACACCTGGGAGGTCACTGAGAAGGTGAGCAGCGGCTTTACCAGGGGTGGACAGGGTACGGAGAGAACTCTGTTAGCAACAGCGGTGGTGCCAGGACATAGCGTGGGGAGGCTTTCGTCTCCTGCACCTGAAAGAAGCATAACTAAGTAAACGCTATATTTGCTGTGCAAATTCAACCTCAGGGTAAGACTTTTAGTCCCGTCTTTTGAACTAAACTGTTACCCAAAGGTCCTTCCCACTAGAACCTGTAGCACCAATCTTGAATAGAAATTAGCATATTTGGATTTTAGATTGTAGCACTTCCAGTAAAGAGCTGGGCAGGTGACCTTGAGCAAATCACAACCTCTCTAGGCTTTGGTTTCCTCAGTAAACTGAAGGGATTGGGCTTCAGAGGTCACAAACTCCAATGTCCCCTGGGGACAGGAACATGGTAGAAGTTGCGAGTAGTGGGAGAGCCAGTGGAGAGATGGAGTGTGCACGTCCTACACCAAAGGATTTGAAACAAAAACAAAATGTCAAATGCCAGTCTTGGCCAAAAAAATACTATGTGCAGAGATGACAAAATTTGCATTAGGTGAGTTGTGAGGTCTCTTCTGGTTCTGGTGTTTTATGATATTTTTTCTTAACCTTTTTCTGCACTTGGCTCCTTATTGCTTTATGCTTATTTTCCTATTTCTGTCTCTTGAGCTCTTCTCCTTTTGTTCTGAGTAAAACACATGTCAGCACACTCAGTTCTATATGAAAATAGAAGAAAACCTGTCAGAGTAAGTTTGAAGTCACTGCTAAGGCATCATGCATTGCTTTTTCTCCAAAGAAATGTTATCTTCATCCTTAGGCTTGTTAGAATGTGCATAACTTGGGGCACATGGGTGGCTCAGTCAGTTAAGCCTCTGACTCTAACTCAAGTTGTGATCTTGCAGATTGTGAGTTCAAGCCCTGCATCAGGTCTGTGCCAACAGCTCAGAGCCTGGAGTCTACTTTGGATTCTGTGTGTGTGTCTCTCTCTCTGTGCCCCTCTCCACTCACGCGGTTTATCTCTCTCCTTCAAAAATAAAACATTTTTTAAAATGTGGGTAACATAAGTAGAACTGCCGTTTGCCTCTGTTTAGATTATTAGGCTGGTTGGGTTTTTTTTTTTTTAATGTTTTATTTATTTTTGAGAGAGAGAGAGAGACAGTGTGAGCAGGAGAGGGTCCTTGAGGGAAGGAGACACAGAATCCAAAGACAGGCTCCAGGCTCTGAGCTAGCAGTCAGCACAGAGCCTGACATGGGGCTCAAACCCATGAACCATGAGATCATGACCTGAGCCAAAGCTGGACGCTTAACTGACTGAGCCACCCAGGCACCCTAGGCTGGTCGGTTTGATCCACAATGGCTCCCAGGACATTTTTCTTCATTAGTGTCAGTATTTGTGTGTTACATGTTTGCACCTGTCATCACAATTGTTGACAAAATATTCACAAATTTTTGGTACTCTTTGTGGCAACCAAAATTGCTAGAGCCAGCCTTCAGTTTCTGTGAATATGTTTATGTTCACTAACAGATGGCTTTTTACCTATGTTGTCTTGTTGGTTAAATCAAAAAACAAACAAAACAAAAAACAAAAACAAAACAAAGAAAAAAACCACCTCCCCAACACTTCTCATTTCTGGAACCCTTAATGCAAGGAGTTCACTTGTGTTTTCTGACATACTCTTTTCAGATCCCAGTGGGCAAACAGACGCAGATGAGGAAGCAGGTTCAGAGAAGTACTTAGGCACAAATGCAGCACTTCAAGTCTGCTCTTCTCTTTGATGAGCCAATAGGCTTGCATTTCACCACACTAATCCTGGCGCTGTCGGGTGAGGTATGTGGCCTTGATCCAAGCAGCCCTCTGAACGGGCACTTTTGGGGGGTTTCCCTCTATCCTCCATCTGTGCCCCTTCATTTTCATTGGGTCCTTTTCTCTTCACCTCACCGCCCATGGCAGCCACGCTCATGTGTGTACTAAGCATTGGTTTTTACATGAGATGCCACCTATGATCTGGCAAAACAGCCCAGTGTCTGCATGGGGCCACCGTCTCACTTCAGGGTCGTCGCAATGATGCCGACCTTTGCCCTCCACGTAACTAATCCAGGCTGCACTTTGTTTCTTCAGAAAGACCAGTTAGCTATAAAAATAGAGTTATTTCAGTTATTCTTTGTTTTGTTTTGGTTTGATTTTTTAGACACTTAATATGCAGGCACTCAGCAATGATGGAGGAAGAAAGACAGGTCTCACTCTGAAGGCATCTAGCCCGGTGGGGAAATGCCTCAATGTAACTGTGGGTGAGGACTTTGGGCTCACAGAGCCCTGTAGCGTGCAGGGGACACAGAAGAGAGAAAGGCAATTTTTCCAGGGCATTTGGAGGCATAAGGAAGATGTCACTGAGGAGCTAATATTTAAGCTGAGCCCTGAAGAATGTGTCCCCCAGGACGAAGGCAGGGCAAAAAGACATTTCCTCGGTGGGTCTGGTGTAAAATAAGGCACTAGTGGCAGTCAGAAGTCATTTGTCATTCCATGTTGTCCATACAATACTAGAATTCTAATAAAGAGTCTTAAATGACTTTATCTGAAGGTGTAGCTAATAAGGAGTTTTCATGACCCGTGGTAGAGCAGACAGGGGATTATTTTAAGCAAGGACTTCTACCTCTTCTCTCAAGTAACATCTCCAAGGTGACTTCCTCTTCTACTTTATTCCAGCCCAGTACATCCAGACCCCACACTCTCTGCAATTTGCTTTTGAATCCTGCTTAGGTTGGGGCTACAGCATGGTTTCTGTTCCCAAGTTTTCACAGGGCATGCCTGTGTTCACTTATACTGGTGTATTTATGAAGGTTGCAAGAAAACAAACAAACAACATCATTGGTATTGATGAACCTTCCTTGTGCTTTAAAAAAGCGATCCTTTTATTTGCCTTTCTATTTTTGCCTCAACAGCCTGATATATTCCATGCCTCTGGGTCTATACTCTTCCATTTCATAACATTTAATGAATGTTAGAACTGGCTCCATAAATGCATTGCCGTAATCTTGTTGCCTGCAGTGAGATGCTTTTAATATTTTCTCCACATATGAACTCAGTGTTTCCCTTTAGCTTTTCTTTCATTTCCATGTAGTTAATCCCCTTCGACTGCAGAGAGTCTGGATATTTATAGATTTCCTCCTTTCACTCTCTCTTCAATAATTTTCTTTTTACATTCAGTGAACACATCCATCACAATAAATTGTCCTTTCCCTTTATGTATTGACTTGCATTTATATAAACCAGACTCCCTTTTCATATCATTATTAATGTTCATGGCAATTTTCAGTAGCTTGCAAGCTGGGTATTAGAGTGGGCACAGAGCTTCAAGTTGTCCTGTTAGATCAAAATGACTCATGTCATAATGCCTGGTTTCAACTTTTATTAGTAAGTCAAAACCAAAGTTATGTAGTTTTTTTAATTGACTCAATATAAAATGAGAGTATTAAATAAGCATCTCTAAATTATTTCTCATTTCATTAAAATGTTGACTTGATAGCCCTTTTATGTGTGAAAAGATGCAAAATATTCCCATTACCAGGGTTGAATATTTTTGTAATCAAAAGCCCAATTTTATAAACTTTGATAGCTCCTGGTAGATATAAGTAGGACATTGAGTTAGAAACAGTTAACAATGGTCATACTTAAATGCTATGCCTTTCTGGTAGCTCAATTTTTTTTTAATGGAGTATAGAATGATATAGTTTTAAAGCTCATTTGGATCCTTCATTTATATACTTCTAATGTAAGGAAAATTCTTTCCAATTACTCTGCATGTTTGTAGAGATAAGGAAGGATGTAATTGGCAGGACCTGTGTTGCTCTTCTTGAGGCATAAAGATGGATCTAGAGATCATCTAACTTTTTATAGCTTGTGCCGTTTTCTCAGAAAACATCTTTCAGAGGGGCACCTGGGTGGCTCAGTTGACTGAATGTCTGTCTCGCCTCAGATCCGGTCATGATCTCCTGGTTTGTATGTTTGAGCCCCGCATCGGGCTGTGTGCTGGCAGTGTGGAGCCTGCCTGGGAATCTCTCCCTCGCTCTCTGCCCCTCCCCCACTTGTTACTCTTTCTCTCTCTCTCTCTCAAAATAAATAAATAAACTTAAAAATAAAACGGAAAGAAAACATCTTTCAGAGTAGCCCTGAGTGCTTTTGCGAACCTCCTGAACCAGCCATTCTATGGGAAGACCGAGTCCCGCACTTTGCTATTACTGTTTTGACAGCTCAGCAACTTTTTCGGGAAGAAGTGGCATTTCCATGATTCCACTAACCTACATCCTTGTTACATTTTTCTGTAGTAAGATCTGTATGTTAGAAATGATGAAAATATTTAGTTTTGATTATTCTAGTTCTCATTTCAATCTTTTTTTATTTTGGTAGCTCTTTTTTTGTGTGTGTCTCCAACATAACTAAGTGATCAGTTGATTTTTGCCTTTAGGACTCATCTCTGCTACCATACATATCTTATTCCATCTAAGATATAACATTTTTTCTCTCTGAAACTAGGATGCATCTCTCAGTTGGTGATGAGTCACAGTTTAATTGGTAGCATCTAAAAATTTTTTTAGTGGTGGAAATTAATGGTGTTCCAGATTTTATAAAATATAACATTTTATTTCTATCTCCTTTCTAAACCACGGTATTGTTTTTTGATTGACATACAAAAAGATGTACATTTTTAATGTATACAATCTTATGGGTTTGGAGATAAGTGTACTTTCATGAAAATCAATACCACATAAAAATCTTTTCACCTCCAAAAGTTTTCTCCTTCCTTCATTATTTTGGGTGTGTGGGGGGTGTGATAAGAATACAATGTAAGATCTCCCATCTTAGCAAGTATTTAAGTATTCACCACAGCACTGTTACCCCAGGCCCTGTGCTGCTCAATAGGCCTCCAGGGATTATTCATCTTCCATGATCTAACTTTGTACACTCTGACTAATCCCTTCCTATTTCCTCTCTTCTCAGCCCCTGGTAACCATCCTTCTACTCCTTTCCTCTGGGAGTTTGGCTACTTTATACATCTCTCATGTAATGGTATCACGTCACACTTGTCCAAATGTGGCTGCCTTATTTCACTTAGCATCAAGTCCTCCAGGTTTATCCATGTTGTCACAAATGGCAGGATTTCCTTCTTTTCTTAAGGCTGAATAATATTCCATTGCATAGTTACACCACATCTTCTTCATGCATTTGTTTACCTGTCGACGGATGTGCAGGTTATTTTCATATCTTGGCTACTGTGAATAATTCTGCAGTGAATGTGGGGGTGCAGATCTCTTTGAGATCCTGATTTCCATTCTTTTGGATGTATTTTTATTTCCTAAGGACAAATAATGTGAGGTGGTTCATGGTCTCAGAGACTTTGTTTATGTATCAAGTAAACAGTCCTGAGTGTTCTCTGAGCCTGCTTCTTTCCTGTCCTGATATTTCTTATGCAAGTTTATCTTGTCCTTGTTCATTTATTTATTCATTCTCTTCACTTAGTAGAAGAGATTTAACAGAGGCTTTTTTTTTTTTTTTTTTAATGTGATATGTACTCTCCTGTCCTGAATTTCTGTGTATATGACTTTATTTCTGGTCAGGCCAAGGCATCTTTCTGCAGCAAGGGTAGGAGAGTAAGAAATTATGGAACTAGGAGTGGGATTAAGACTTTCATAATAAGAATGCAAAGAGTCAGTGTTTAGCTTTTAGCTATGATAGGATTTTTTAAAGTTTTTATTTAAATTCTAATTAGTTAACATGCACTGTAATATTAGTTTCCAGTGTACAATAACAGTGACTCAACACTTCATACAATACTTGGTGTTCATCACAAGTGCACTCCTTAATCCCCATCACCTATTTCCCCCACCCCTCCCCCCACCCCCTTTCTAATGACCATCAGTTTGTTCTCTGTAGTGAAGAATCTGTTTCTTGGTTTGCCTCAATCTTTTTTCACTATTCTTATTTGTTTTGTTTCTTAAATTCCACATAGGAGTGAAATCATGTGGTATTTGTCTTTCTCTGGCTGACTTATTTTGCTTAGAATTATATTCTCTGGCTCCCACCGTATCATTGCAAATGGCAAGGTTTCATTCTTTTTATGGCCGATTAATATTCCATTGTGTGTGCTGTTTCCATAATTTGGCTACTTGTAGATAATGCTGCAATAAACATGATGTGCATGTATCCTTTTGAATTTTGTATTCTTTGGGTAAATATCTAGTAGTGCAATTGCTGGATCATAGGGTAGTTCTATTTTTTTTTTTTAAATAGTGTAGGCAGCATGGAAAGTTTGACTTTTCCAAGGGAAGAAAGGAGTTTCTAAATATCTTTTTTTTTTAATTTGTTTAAATGTTTTATTTATTTTTGAGAGAGAGAGAGAGAGAGAACAAGCAGGGGAGGAGTAGAGAGAGGGAGAACCAGAATGTGAAGCAGACTTCAGGCTCTGAGCTGTCAGCACAGAGCCCGATGTGGGGCTCCAACTTGTGAACCATGAGAACATGACCTGAGCTGAAGTTGGATGTTTAACTGACTGAGCCACCCCGGTGCCCCACTAGCTTTTTCTTATGAGGGCCTTAATCCCATTTCTGAGATCTGAGCCCTCCCAAAGATCCCACCTCATAATAAGATGCATTAAGATTAAAGTTTCAGCATATGAATTTTATTTGGAGATATAAACACTAAGACCATTGCATGAATAATGTTGAAATCATATAAAATCTAATTTGAATTAATTGATCTCAATTTGAAAAAGAGGAGAAGCACAGAGAGAATCAAATCCAGAACTAAAATAGGCCAATGAAGCCCTAAATGTTACTATTTATTAAGTACCAAACTGAATTGAGTTAATAATAATAGTTCTATAATTAAAAAGTGGAACAACTATGTTGTCAAAAATCATGTACCACCTTGATAAGTTAAAAGAATTCACTTTATTAAATATATGTATTTATGATTTAAATGAAAATGATTATAGATTTGTTATATATTTTGTAATTCCTCATTTTAACTTTTAAATCAACTGTTAATCTTGATTGCATCAGGTAAGAAGTTATCTGATGTATTTAAATTTTGTTAATTTAAATCCTGAGTTTCTTACTGCCCAGTAGGATAGTCTAGGTAGGAAGATGGGACTAGCAACCATAAATAAATTGCTTTGATTTGCCTTCCCTTCCCTCTCTCCTTGTGCCATCTCCATGTAGGGGGAATGAATTTGCCACTCCACAGCTATATACGATTCATGAGACAAAATAGCCACAATGTGGGCTTGTGTGTATGTCTGTTGGCCATCTGTGTATCTTTTTTGGAAAAATGTCTTTTCAGGTCCTCTGTCCATTTTAAAGCATTTATTTATTTATTTATTTATTTATTTATTTATTTATTTTGAGAGAGACAGAGACAGTGCGAGGAGGGGAGGAGGTGCAGAGAGAGAGAGAGAGAGAAACGCAGGCAGGCTCCATGCTTCCTGCTGTAGAGGCCAATGTGGGTTTGAACCCACAAACTGTGAGATCATGACCTGAGCCAAAACCAAGAGTTGGATGCTTAGCTCACTGAGCCATCCAGGCTCCTGTCCTCTGCCTATTTTTAAATCAGATTGTTTGTTTTCTTGGTGTTGAGTTTGGCTTGAATCATGAAAGGGGAGTCCCTTTTCTGTCCCTTATTCCATTGGCTAAGGCCTCGTGAAACAAATCCCACCTGCGATGGTTGAGCAAGTTAAATGGGTGAATTGTAGGGTAAGTGAAACATATTTAAATAGAACTGGTACAAAAACAGTCACAAGAGAAAATAAAAAAAAACTAGTGCCCAGTTCATGGAATAGAATTGAAAATAAAAATGTATTCAGCATCCACTATGTGTTAGGCAATTACACATGGACGGATATGAGTTTCAAAAGTGCACAGACACTTAAAATAAGATAATCCAAACATTTGCTTCTGTTCAAGGTCATAAAAATGCTATTCTAAATAGTGATTTTATTTATGTAGGTGTACTGTCAGGAGAAAGCTATTTTGTTTTTATTATCAAAGTGTAGAAAATACAATATTGGGCAGAAAAAAACCGAATTGTATTTTCTAGGTTTAAAGTAATTAAATTATGGATCTGGAAGCCTATTTTTTTCTCATTAAAATAAAGAATTTCTAGGCTCTTCATGAGGTCCCATTATGCCTGAGCTCATGTAAAATGCACACCAATTAGAAAGTAGTAAAACTGATTTTAATTATAAACAGAAATAAACATCGATTATAATTCCTTCCTTTAAAGGAGTGAGTTTAAGAAATGTTAAAATGCACTCATTTTAACAATGTTTCTATTGTTCAAGACATTTTTGGCACCATTTTCTTTAACTTTATAATAATCATGTCTCATTCATGTGTGTCTGTTGGCGTGTGTGTCCGTATATAGTATTTATTAGTATCATCACTTGTTTTCAAATGCCTTTTGGCTGTTTCAAAACTCAAATCTACCCTTAAAGGAAAAAAATTTGCCACTACTGAGAATATTCCAAATTATTTGCTGAATGGGGCTCACAGAACTAGTTGGAAGATTAAGAACTAGGCTCAGGAATTTGGCAGGGACCTTGGCAGTAGAGACACGACAGAGGGCACGTCACAGCAGTGGGGTTTAGAATGTCCCTAATAGCATTTTTTAGCATCCAGTAGACTTTTACCCCGACTGGTACCAAGTGGCCATGGAATCTTGTCTCACTTCTGTCGGATGCATTGGTCCAGGTAGGAGCGGTGGTGCAAGCTGAGTGTGTGTGCCCTGCACTGGAAACCAGTTGGTGGGGATGAAAGACCCCTTTGGGAAGAGAATACTGTTCCCACCCTGATTCACACAATGAAAGATTTCCCCACCAATGTCCTTTACAAATAAATGTGTTTGCATTAAATATTATTTATACCATACATGCATCTTTGGATTATTTCACCAGTTAAAATGGGCATGTATTAGTTTTGCAATTAAAAAAGTGGAATACAAAATAGTTACTAAAAAAGAGAGATGTTTTTCTTGCAGGTTCTTGTACAGAGTTAGCACCTGGGCTGTGATACCAGGGAGACCCACGGAGGGCTGTTAGACCCCCGGCTCACTGCTCCACAGTCTCTCTGAAGGGAGGAGAGAGGCTTCACCTTTAGAAAATTCTACTGAGTGGTGCAATTACTTGTAGGCGGTGTGCATTGGTGGGAGAAATCAGGTAGAAAAAGAAATAGTAAAATGTGCACACATTCCTTTTCCCCCTAATCATCAGTGAGCTCCACTCAGAATTTCAGTTTAATCTGTTGTCTGATTCGGAAAGGACAAAGCACATTAAAAAAAAAAAAACTAAAAACAAAACAAGACAAGAACACAGCGCTGGAAAGGC
Source organism: Suricata suricatta (assembly GCF_006229205.1). NCBI lineage: Eukaryota > Metazoa > Chordata > Mammalia > Carnivora > Herpestidae > Suricata > Suricata suricatta. The sequence goes on along the minus strand of NC_043705.1, from coordinate 42,072,878 downwards.
AAGTGTTTTTGCTCCAATCTGTTAAGAGAAGAGGCCCATGTTTCTAGACTCCCCTGGTGGTCTCTCCTGGCTGCTGTGACCATTGTTAGTTGGAAAAATGTGAGCTTAGGGAACTCAGGGGAAACGTTTTTCTTCATTTTCTTCTCAAAACAGGTAGGAATAAGGCAGAGGAAAAGATAAAGGAGTAAATACAGCCCTTGTCGCCTTAGGATAATTGATGATAAAGTGCTGGTGGATCTTATTTTCATTCAGTCAAGCCATTTACTAATTGTCCTTGGAATGGTGGTGTTTTCCAGCTTTCTCCTTTGCTTCTATTTTCCTGTGAATGTCCTTTTTTAGGCGTAGGACAGCTCTACCCTGGCGGATGATCAAATATTCAGGCAAGTGTAACTTGTTGTTATAAGCTCATTAAATTTCTTGTCCTTTCTCCTAGTATGCAGGGAAGTGCTGTTAGCACAAGGTAGAACATGTCTTGTGTGAGACCCCGTGGGAGCCCCTCCTTTGATAATTAGTCTCCTGCTTTAGTCCGAGCGGTGAGGAGCGAGGAATAAACTGCCCACACCTGTGGATGGGCAGAGCCCTTTGCGTGTCCAGGTGTAGATGACATTTTGAGATGCTTCTGGAAGGCTTTCTCAATTTACCTTACAGCAGGGGTTCTCAAACTTCATGGTGCATTAGAATCACCTGGAGGGCTTGTTAGAGCTCGGGTTTGGGAGTCGGCCTGGCCTGAGAATTTGCATACCTAACAAGTCCCAGGTGAGACCACACCCGGAGACTCACGGGAGTTTATGCTCCGACGGGCTCGTAAACCCCCTAAATAAGATGAAGAAACGAGTGCAGTGAATCCTGGAATTAATATTTGCTACATGTCACAGAGGGCAGAGTACTCTGTGAGGAGTTGGGGGAACACCTCAGGTAAGCACATGCAGTTCCTCTCACTGAGGCATTTAACAGTAAGACCGCGTGTCAGTTTTCTAAATTTATTCATCCTATGTTTTTTAATGAAATTCTTCTCTTTTGCTTTAAAACAGTAATATGATAGTTTTCTGTTCAGTAAAAGAAACATATTATTCCACATAAGCTGCAATTGACTCTTTAAAGGCTCTTATGCTGTGAGACCTATTGACATAGAAAAGGTGCGGGCTTCAAAACCTCTTCGCAGATGTGTGGTCTCAAGTGATTTCACAGTCAAAATCGATTTGTAAAAGCTGACTTGACTTACCTTTTTGGTCCTATCTTCTGCAAATGGTCAGAGTTGCTTTTTAAAAAATCATGTACTTCATGATCCCTTGAACCCTACGGAGATGAGGAGCAGACCGCGTCCTGAGACTTTGGCTTTGGCCTCGTATTTCAGCTAGGTTTTTTAGATAAATTATTCATCGATAATATGTCTTAGGCTTTTTTGACCTCTCTCTTGTGCACTTGTTTTCTGTTTCTTACCTTTATTGTCTTCACTTAGTTTCTTTGTGTTTAATTTGTTCTTTTTCCAGTCAGAACAGATAAACACTTAGAACGCAGTCAAATGTCCTCTTTTCTAATAATCGCCTAGAAGGCTATAAATTTTCCTTGAAGCATGGCTTCAGTAGCTTCGGTTGAGTTTTAATAGGTCTTATTTTTATTGTATGTCAGTTTGAAATGTCTTCTAATTTCTATTGTGATTTCTTGAGTCTGTGAGTTATATAGAAGTTTATTTCTTAACTTGGGAACCTATAGGAGTTATTTAACATCTTTAGGCCTAAAGTTCTTTGTCTTTAGAATATAATGGACTTGTGGGGAGGATTGTGAGCTAACAGCACCAGAATGCCAGGCACCTCGTCTGGCAAAGTCCACTTACAGTGTATGGGGGCTACTGCCTTTTTTTTTTTTTATCTGCGCCCCCCATTCTGTGCTTCAGCAGTCCAGAGTAGAACTTACATAGCTTTCCTTCCTATATCATAGTTTGGGTTGGAAAAATCGCTAAATCCTATCCATAACATTTATGAAACACCCACAGTATTTGTACTTGACAGAGTTACCCTGTGGAAAATTTCTGACTGATGGATCTAGGGGTTTTTCAGGGCTCACTTTCCTGCTAATTATAATGCATAATGATTGTGAGTAAGTCTGAGTCTAGTCTTTATTTCAGGGACGTTGTTTCCGAGAGTATAAAAAACACATTTTTATTTTAAAATAACTGATGCATCTTAGTTCTTGGTGTGTATTTAATGAACATAAAATTGTTACTCACAAAATGTAGATCAATTAATGTTGGATTTTAACATTTGTTGCTTCTGTCGCTTGGAAAATGCTGACTTTAACGTATCGTGATTTGTTTCTTGGGGCTGACAGGTTACATTATAGGGTTCTGTGAGCCAGGGTGGTGGACAAATGGTCATTAGGCATGTGTTCAACAATACTCCAGGACCAAGAGCCCCAGTGTGGCGAAATGGCTTGTCTTTACGCCGCTCTCTGCTCTCCTACCACTTGCTTCCATCCCATGCCCCCTGCTATTCTAAGATCCCTGATACAGACGTCATTCAGAAATTACAGTTTTGATTCACAATTTGTGGCAAGCTCAAGTGGGCGTGCATTTCAAATGTTTCTGAGTGGTTTCAAACACTCTTCTTTGGGAATGTCTCATGTACAGTCTTCTTAAAGCTGGAGGACATATTGCATAGAGCATAGGGCAGAAGTGTGTCCCATACCACCATCTATATGAATTCTGGTGCACCTTTATTCACTTAAATATTTTGGGGGAGATGTTTGGTAGAGTATAGTGGTTTATTTGTGTGGGTTTTTTTTTATTTCTTTAAAGTTTATTTTTACAGAGAGAGAGAGAGAGAGAGAGAGAGAGAGAGAGGGCACACTCACAAATTGGGGAAGGGCAGAGAGAGAGGGAGGGAGGGAAGGAGAGAATCCCAAGCAGTGCCTCACTCAAAATAAACATTTATTTTTTAATGTAGAGAAGCAGAAGATAGTTTGGGGAAATTATTCCAATTTGTACACTGGTAAAATTGTTTTCATTGATTTCTAGTCAAAATGGAAATTGTCTCCTATCAGCAATATATTTGCCTCATAGCAGTTAATTTCTGATTAAGATCCAAACCCATACCTGTACTGTGAATAATGTCTATGTGGGCTCACATGTTTTAAGCTTTCTAGTGTATTGGATTATTTTAGCACTTCCCATGTACTCTATGCCGCTGAAATTCAGTGGTTCCAGAGGATCGGCTCACTCTACCACCAGCAATGCAGGAAAACAGAAGAAAGTAGTTTTGAAGGGATCAAACTCCTAATATTCACCAATAAGTTAATGTATGCAATCTAAAAATTGTTAGAGGAGATTAAATAGTAGGAATAATAGTGTAGGTCAGTAAAATGTAGGAACGCTTTGAAAATTCAGTTGAGAGGCACCTGGGTTGCTCAGTTGGTTAGGTGTCTGACTTGGGCTCAGGTCATAATCTTGTGGTTCGTGGGTTCGAGACCCATGTCAGATTTTGTGCTGACAACTTGGAACCTGGAGCCTGCTTCATATTCTGTGTCTCCTTTTCTCTCTGCCCCTGCCCTGCTCTTGCTCTGTCTCTCTCTCTTAAAAATAAATACACATTTTTAAAAAAAGGTTTGGATAAGGTTTGTCAAACTATGGACTGGGGACCAAATCCAGGTCGCTGCTTTATTTGTAAATAAGTCTTACTGGAACAAGTCATGCCTGTATATTTACATATTGTCTGTGGCTGTTGGAGTGCTATAAAAGCAGAGTCGTGTCATTAAGATGGACGGTAAGTCCCTCAGTGCTGAAAAGTACGTGCTGTCTGACCCTTTATTAACTACAGAGTTTGCCACCTCTTGTTCTTGTTAGTTTCTGATTACAGATGGATTTTATTGTAGAAGTTCTGTAAGATACATTACACATTACATGTAAGTTATTAAATAATTTACAACATTGGTATGAAAGAAGTCTCCCTAGAAGGAGACAAAAACAAAAATTGGATGAAAGAAGGCATCATAAACTTGAAAAAAAAAAATGTCACCATATAACCTAAAACCCTGATGCTCCAAATCATGAAGATGGGGCAAAGAAACAAGATAACCAAGAATTACAGTTAATAAAACTGAAAGCAAGACCTCAAGATGTTTATGAGAACCAGGGCCTTCTCGAGCAGGAAATGAAAAAGAAGACGGCAAATGAATATGTCACTTCAGACATATCCAAGCTGTACAGTCACAGAAGGGCAGGAAGGTCAGCAGTGACTTCACTGTGACCAGGTCACTGATTTTTATTAAACCTGCCCTGTTTTTGTTAAGACTAGTTAGGATGAACAATACTTCATTCAACAATGTTTAATGACTTTTTCCAAATCATGAGCCTGTAATACTGACAGAGAACCAAACAGAACATACAATGGACAAAAGAGATGGTTTTTAATTAAATATTTTGTCAAATGTTATCCTAGGACCAGGCAACCTGCGAGTATTCAGCTAAAACCGTAGGAATGTAAGTACTCTAGAAATGCAGGCAACTAATAAAATTTTTTCCCCAGAGTTTATAATACTTGTTACCTTTATCACTTTTTACATGTTTGTACCTTGTTTTAGTTTTTCATTTAAAAGAAGTATTTACTTTGTATTTAATTGTATATCTGTGTCTCATGGTATTAATGTAGATCTGTGTTAAGTATCCCATATGTACTCCTCTATATACTTTTACAGTCTACGTATAAATTCTACATATATTGTACATATTAAAGTATACTAACAGTGAATATTATATGCATATTTTTTATAATTTTATTCATTTTATTTTAATATTTTATATCTGATAAAGGTTATCTAGTCCCCTTTCTGTCGGTGAGCATCTGACCATTGTGCATACCTAGGAAAATAAGTAAGGTGAAATTTAAGGCAATACAGTTAAAATTTAAAAATCCTCGAGCAACCGCTGGGTTACAACTCATGGAAGTATACGGAAATTGCTTTAGCAATTTTCAAAACCTTGATAAAATGGCATCAGCATGATTTAAATGTGAGGTTAGCTAATAGAAGTAGCAATTAGAATTAGATTTAGCTTGTCCATTTGGAGTTAAGAAGGGAAGCTCTTATGGGGACTCTTTTATTGCACACAAAAAAGAAATAGGAGAAAGGAAGTAATTGCATTTTCCTATACTTTTCCTGAGGTTCATTGCTTTGCAAGATCCTCAGGGAGCAAAAGAATAGATGAGTAATGGGAAAGAAAACTATATAAAGGATTTAATTATTTCAAAATTGCCCATTTTTTTAAAAACCAGGAATAACTACAGAAGCTTTTATTAAAAAAAGGAATTAGCTACTCAGGAAGAGTGAACAAGCACAGCGAGTAAGTGTAATAAATGATTTTGTAACCTCGTCCAAAGGTCTTCATTCTGGAGTCCAGTTTATTTTTTTATTGCCATGGAGCCCCTCCTTGCTGTTTGTCTGGCTCCCTAAAGAAGAGCGTCCGTGGTGACCCCAGAGGGACTGTGGCCCTGGGCACACCTGATGTCCATCTAAGCCATTGCACCACAGCATTGACAGAAGTTTACTTCCGTTTGCAAAATACGCCTCCATCTCCCCCACGTTTAGCTTTGCCTCCTGTCATTGACAAAAGAATATTAGCATCTACAGAAGAGAACGTCAGCCTCCCAGAATGTTAGGGACACAGAGATCTTCAGGCCCAACTCTCTCAAAACCCTGATTATACAGATGAGCAGAGAGGTCCAGGGGGGTGAAGGTGCCTTTCAAAGCTCTAGTCTCTCTTTATAGAGCTGGAACCAGAGGGACTGCCTGTGGCATTTTCCATCACACTTTCCTGCTTATTATCTCTTTTGAGCTGATCTTTAACATTGATTTAGAATCATTAAATCACACTCACAAAGCATACCCTTCAGGCAATTGGATGAAACAGCCTTTATAAAACCTTTGAGAAAAGTCATCCACTCTCCTCTCAGATATTTTTTTAAAACAATTTTTATTAAAAGCAAATAAAATGAAACCAAGGAATGGATAAAATTGTAAAAGATTTTGTGTTTTATTGGGTTTGGTCCTTGGTTTTATTTTCGCTTCCCTTGGATCCGTTTCAGGAGCTGTACTGACAGAACTAAAGCCACTTTTAGAAGGCAGAGTTTTAAAACGGCTTTATTAAGACACAACTCACATATGTTTAAATTTATTGAAAGTGTACAGTTCACTGTTTTGAGAGTATTTTTTGGAGTTGTGCAGATTACCGCAATCAGAGAACTTTTCCATGAGAAACCCTATATCCATTAGCCATCCATCAGTTCCTGCTCACTACTCTTCCCCCAGCCCTGGGCAACACTAATGAACTTTGTGTCTCTATAGATAGCTCTGTCCTTGATGGGTCATTCAAATGGAATCCTATAATGTATGGTCTCTCATGACTGGCTCTGATTTCTTTGAGTTAGCCTAAAACTTTAAAGGTGCATCCATGTGCAAATCTTTCTGTCCCTTTTTTTTAAATGTTGGTTTTATTTTTGAGAGAGAAAGGGACAGAGGATCCAAAGCAGGTCCTTTGCTGACAACAGAGAGTCCCATGCAAGTCGAACCCACTAACCATAAGATCATGACCTGAAGCAAGGCCAGCCGCTCAATCAACTGAGCCATTAAGGTGCCTCTATGTCCTTCCCTTTTATGGCTAATTAATATTCTATTTTATTCGTATACCACATTTTTTTCACCAGTTGATGGATATTTGGATGGTTTCTACTTTTTGGCTGTTAGGAATTATGCTACTATGAACATTCATGACCAAGTTGCATGGTGTATGCTTTCGTTTCTCTTGGGTATGTTACCTAGAAGTGGAATTCTTGGATTATATGGTAACCAGATGTTACCATTTTGAGCAACTGTCAAGATTGTTTTCCAAAGTGACAGCACTATTTTTACAATTTCACCAGCGTCTTGGAAAAGACAAGTGTAGGGGCACCTGGGTGGGTCAGTCAGTTAATTGTCTGACTTCAGCTCAGGTCATGATCTCGCAGTCTGTGGGTCTGACCCCACACTGGCCTCTGTGCTGACAGGCCAGAGCCTGCATTGGATTCAGGGTCTCCCACTCATTGCCCTTCTCCCGCTTGCATTCTGGGTGTGTGTCTCTCTCAAAAATAAACATTAAAAAATTTTGTTTTAAAAAGGAAAATTTTATAATTCCAGCTGTCAAAACTTATCTATCAGGCATCTCCTAAGTGAAACATCCTTTTTGAAATGCTGTAATGTTTTAATGATACAGATTCATTTGTGGCAAAAAATTAGAACTTTTCTAAAGAGGATTCTTTCCTCAAGGGGACTGTATCACTCAGTGTCTGGAGAGAAGACCAAAATCACACCAGTAATTTGAACAGGGAAGATTTAATATGGCAGATTATTAGTTAGAAAAACACGCTGACTAAAAAAAGGGGTAGATTAAACTCTGAATACCAGGAATAGCAAATGTAGGAAGTCGCTAAGGTCATTACCACCTAATAATGCCAATGCAGCCAATGTCACCTCTAGATGACAGTTAATCCTCAAGGAAGGAATACATTTGGAGATAGTTCACTCACCGGCTGTGTGTGGCCAACCAGCTAGTGCAGTTCCTTCAAGTGTCAGAGGCCAGGGCTGGTGAGCGGTGAGCTGTCTTGTGGGGTGCCACTGGTCCAGGACCCTGACCAGGAAAGTGCCTGCTGTGGTTTGGCAAATCTGCCAGAAGGTGGGTACCATGGATGTTCTACATACTGCTGGCAGGCAGGAGTTATCCTGGAATGAAAGTGAAATTCCACTGGAAGCCATCATAAAGAACTGGTGAAACTCACTGGAGGGTAGTAGTTGCCACTGGGGCCCTTACTCACAATTAAGGGCAGAAGACCCAGGAAGAATGAAGGAATGTTCCTCCTGCTATACCTGGCTGTTTCTTCCCTGCATTCTACCAACAAAATAGAACATGGCACCAGCTGGCCATGGACAGGTGTTCGCAGAGTCCAGAGGAGGAGAAGGGTGGATTTGGAGTTGAGAGGCAATAAATCAGTATCTGGCAGTCAACTTCTTTGGCACCTGAGCTTCCACACACATCCTTTGATACATATTTGAACTTAAAAAAATTTTTTTTAATGTTTATTTTTGATAGAAAGGGACAGAGACAAAGAATAAATGGTGGGGGGGGGGCGGTGCAAGAACAGCGATGGAGACACAGAATCTGAAGCAGGCTCCAGGCTCCAAGTGTCAGCCCAGAACCTGATGTGGGGCTCAAACCCATGAACTATGAGATTGTGACCTGAGCCGGACCTGGACACTTGCCAACTGAGGCACCCAGGTGCCCCTTTAAAATTTTTTTTAATGCTTATTTTTTATGAGAGAGACAGAGTGCAAGTGCAGGAGGTGCAGAGAGAGAGAAGGAGACACAGAATCCAAAGCAGGCTCTGAGCTGTCAGCACAGATCTTGACATGGGGCTCAAACTCACAGACTGCGAGATCATGACTTGAGCAAAGACCAACTGACTGAGCCACCCAGGCACCCCAACATTTGGACTCTTGTACATCACAAAGCCAACTCTGTTCTTCAGAGAAGTGTGGAAGTTCTCTCCCCTTCCTCTGAATGAGAAGACACACTGTTTTAACAGTGATTTATATCCTTAGCTGCCTGTATTACTTATTTTCCAAATTCAGTCACAGTCCCATTGGGTGTTGTTTTACCTACAGGCTAAGTTAAGCAACTTACGTATAAGGTAGTGAAAGGAAGAATGAAAGAAAAAAGAAAAATGATTAATATAAGCTACCGCACACAGCATACAAAGAGAAAATAGAAACTCTACAGTTCTAATTTCAGTAATTGACTAGGAGGCTGTCATTAGTACTTATGACTGGTCTCGTTTACTGCCTGCTCGATGTTCTCATCGCCTCTAGAACATCAGGGTTCTTCAGCCTGGAGGAGTGACCCAAACCTTCATTTGTAAGGGTCAGAGTTCTCAGTAATCGTGCTCTTTAAGAAGTTGATTCCTATAGTTTCCCATTAACCTTCACTGATGCTGCTTCCAGAGGGTCCCTCGTATGTCGGATGCAGTCCTCCTTGCCCCTAGTGTTAGTAGCACCTCTCCATCCCCTTGGCAAAGAGAATCATTTCAGCCAATAGAGTTACTTCTTTTTTTTCTCTGTTGGAATCAAAAATTCTGCAAAAGGATGATTAGGTATTTAGTGAGAAGAGCTGTTTTTATTTCTACCCTTTAATTCTCAGATCCATGTATTCTGGTTATGGGGGAGAGAGAGAACATCGTAGGAAGTCTGAGTCAAGGCATAGACTTCAGTCTTTCACAGTGTTGTCTCCCAAATGGGGCTATAACTGAGTGGTCACTAAGCTATTCAGTGTATCAATCAGCCCAGTTGCTTCTGGGCAATGGTATATGTGATGAAAATCACATATGATCAGTTGGGCATAAGTTTGTCGCTGTACTTCATTTGCTATAAAATTAGTAGCTTGACCAGAAGCAGCGTTGTGTGGAATGCCATGATGGTGGATGAGGCAGTTTTTGAGGTCATGGATGGTTTTGACAGAGGTATTAGGGGCAGAAAGACCAATCCCATATCCATAGCATATGTTTAGTAGAATGAGGACAAATTCCTATCCCCTCTGTAATGGTAATAAGCCCAAAGTAATCAAACTGTCACCAGGTGGCTGGCTGGTTCCCCTGGTAAATGGTACCACATCAGAGGTTCAGTGTTGATCTCTGTTGTTGGCTGATTTAAAAATCTGCAGTAATGGTAGCCAGGTCAGCCTTAGTAAGGAGAAATCTGGGTGGTGTTCTCAGAGCCTCCAACCCTGACACTCTGGCCACTAAGCTCAGGGGGCCTTTGAGTAACAGTGGACTATCTACGGAAAGAATGTGACTGATGTCAGCCAGCGTGGTTTTAGAGAACTTCCATAGTGAATGCCCTTGGGTAGGAATTGACATGCAAGACAAATTTTTTCATGCTATTCCCTCTCTGAGAAATCTGTCCCCATACATTCTTTCTTCAAACTCAAGCCAGGTATTTGGCCACCAGACCTAGAGTTTTTACTTGCTAAATCCTGTTGTCAGATCACCATTACGTCCCTGATCCCCTTTATGGTGAGTGTGTCCTTCTGGTCTTTGGTGGTAAATTGCTGCCTCATGGCTTCTCTTCTTCTAGAATCCTATCATCCCATGGAAATCAGGGGTCTCCATGGGGCACCTGAGTGGCTCAGTCGGTTAAGCGTCCGACTTCTGCCTAGGTCATGATCTTGTGGTTTATGGGTTCAAGCCCTGCGTTGGGCTCTGTGCCGACAGCTAGCTCAGAGCCTGGGGCCTGTCTTCAAATTCTGTGTCTCCCTCTCTCTCCGACCACCCCCTGCTCATGCTGTCTCTCTCTCTCTCTCAAAAATAAATAAAACATTAAAAAAAATTTTTTAAAGACGAAATTAGGGGTCTCCTATCAATGAAACTCTCTTCATGGTCACTTTTGGTTTTCAAAGTGAGTAATCCTTTTTAAGGAAACAGTTACTCCACCCAATTATATATTTTTCAATGCTTAATGAAATTGAGTATATTTTGGGCCTTGAGGAATATAATTAGGAATGGGCCTGTAAAATATGATTAAACTTCTTGACCATTCCTATCTACCTAAGCGTTTGTCCTCCCTGACACTGCAACCTCATTAAATGTAGACCACTGTTGAGACCAACTTTTAGTCAACCAGCCACATAAGTTGTAGAGCCATTTCTCTCTTCAGAATCTCCAGTAAATACACTCATATCAGTGACTGTGGCCCAATCTAATGTATTTGATCCTCCTTTTTCTAACACTTTTAGAATCTACTTCCACATGTATTTCCTAGATCAATGCCAATAATTTAGCAAAATCTTCCAGTTCTTTTGGAGAATGAGCTCTTTACTCCTGTGTTACTTGTGTGCCTGACTCCCCGGAGCCCGCTGAGAATTAGCCCTACTTGTGGAGATGGTGGGTGGCTACAAGGTGCAGTTGGGGTTGTAGTTGATCTTCAGGAGGATGAGTGTCCCCTTTTGAGTCCTCTTTCCCAGGTGATGTTAACATAGGATTTCCAAGCAAAGAAAAGCTGATGTCCTCAGACAAAATAGGGCAGGCTCCTTCCACAGATAGGGAGGACTCTGGTGACCCTGCCTTTGAGGATTGTCAGTTGCATTTCAGTATAGCTAGAGGGGGTTTTTCCACATTTTAGGACTTCATTCTTTCCAATCCATGCCCTCATTTGCACATGAGAGGGCTGGGCGAGATTGTGAATTCAGCTGAGGTTGAAAATTCAACAACCTACAGTTAAATTTTGTTTGATTTTTATCAGGTTTCCCCTCTGTGGCTATATTCAACAAGGAAAAGTAAATGCATCTGGACTTACTGATGCCAGATAGATACTTAAATAATACTTATTTTGGCCATTAAAATGTCTCATGAGATAGTGGTTGGAATACTTTCTGAGGATGACAGAATCCATGAAAAATAAAACCGAACTACATTTAGTTCTGCCACTCACCTTCTCTGTTTGCTTTTTATGTCTTAGTGTTTTTATCTGCGAGATCATAAACTTTTCCTCCTGATCTTCAAGTAGTGAGGAGTGTGACTGCATAAACATAAACATTTGTAGATTTTAGGTTTCCTCGCAGTGCACTGGTTTCATAATGTAATAAAAGTAGATAAGGTCAGTGAAATAAAGGCTATCACTGTCTGCTCAGTTGAAAAACATATTATGAAGATTTACATTTCCCTCATAGTGGGCACATGTCTCAGTCCACAAATGCTGGTGTTCTCCTTATAATCCATCAGACTTTCTTTTATTGCTCACCACTCTCCTTGTCTCTGACAGGGGCAGTCAGACCTGGGTCGACCTTTTCTCTCATTTCATACTTGGAGACCAGATTCTAGGAAACGTTGGTAATGTTGAAGATGACTCATGTGGTCCTAAGCACTTGCTGGGGGGATGACTATGCATGTGGTCCTGTTCTGGGTCCCTGGGCCTCACAGATAGCTGCCCAGTCACTCCCAGTGCCTGTCTGCCTGGTGTGTTGACTTTGGTGTCCTGTCCTCCTGTGGTCATGCTCTACTGGGGGCGCTGTTTTGGTGAGGTTTCCTGCTTTCCTGAAGTGCTGAGAATCCAGAATCCATGCATGGAGGCTGGCTGCAGCCTCTGTCTTTCTGGGGGGCTTTTCTTAGGACACCCTGGCCCCCAGGCTCTGCTCTCCTCTGGTATAGGGAAGCCTTTTTATTTTTTTTCTTCTGGAGTGGTGATAGGATGAGGTGGGCAATTCTTTTCCTTTATAGTTTGTCTCAGCCATTTTGAATTTTTGTTTTAAATGTTTTATTTATTTTTGAGAGACAGAGACAGCGTGAACAGGGGAGGGTCAGAGAGAGAGGGAGACACAGAATCTGAACACAGGCTCCAGGCTCTGAGCTGTCAGCACAGAGCCTGATGTGGGGCTCGAACCCATGAACAGTGAGATCATAACCTGAGCTGAAGTCAGACACTCAACTGACCGAGCCACCCAGGTGCCCCGTCTCAGACACTTTGTAAAGACCTCCATTCATTTCCTTAGCCTTAAGTATTTATTCTCACACACACACTCAGAAATCAGTTTTAGGAAATTTCAGAGGCCTTGTCTGCTTTCTGCCTCAGTTTACCACTTCTCTAAGAAAATGAACAAAGGACTGACACACTGCTTGTAAAAGGGGAGTATGGTAAAAAACAAAAAAAGTAGAAAATCTCACCTCTTTCTCCCACCATTTCATAAATAATTGATGTTACTTGAAAAGTTCACAAAGTAAATTCTAGCAATTATAAATTATACATTATATAATATATTACATATGTTAGAAATGTCATTGTGGCATAAATATACATTGAAACTATTTCCTTTTAAGCACTTTCCCTTGAACTTTGAACATTTTGAATTGGATTCAGAATATAGAAGAAGCACATCTCTTAAAAGTGTCAGACATGCTAGATTTCTTTCTTGGCTCTCATGGAAAAAGTAAACACAATATAAAACACCCATTAAAATTTAGAGGTTAAGAATGTCCTTTAAGTAAGTTATGCTGAAAGAATTCCTTAGCTCTATAAACTTGTAGATTACAAATGAGTTATCAGTGACAGAAGACGGCTGAGCATTTGTTAGATTAAGTAATTTCCACACAGAGGTGAAAGACTTCTTGAAACAACTAGGATTTCATTTCAGGCCTAACTTCTCAAGTGACTTATTTTAAAAAAAAACAACAACAATTGAAATGTCATATGACAAGTTTCAGAATCTATAAATTTGTTCTAATTTCTCCCAATTGACCTGGTTTGATTATTGTTTGTGGAGTTGGAGGACAGGTCAAGGATGTCACAAGTGCCAAAACAGGAGGCAGTGACATGAGCTTATGATGAATATGGCCTTTTGCCATGAAATGAAAGATGGCAGATTGTTATTTTGGGAATTACACAGTGAAAGAAGCACAGAAGCCCTTCATACCCCTGAAAGAGAGTTTTCCTGGCCCCAAATATCCCTGATTCCTTGTCCCCAATTCTTCAAAAAGAAAAGAAAAAATATGCTTCGTACCTTCTTTTCCGGAATAATTTCTTAGTTGTATTTATCACATCTTTAAATATACATGTGATACGCAGTACAAATAACGTACTTGTCGTGACACGAAATGATGGAGGAAATAAATTTTCTGCTTTGTTCCAGCTCTTCTGATTGAGAATAGCTAGAGGGCTTTATGTGGATGTCTGAGTTCCTTTTTCTCCAGGAGAGAATTAATTGGCTATTGTTGTGTAGACTTGTGCCCCCCAGAGCTGTTGTGCTGGTCTGGTGCTGAGGGAAGACCGGAAAGTTGAAGGGTTGAGGTCAAACCACGGAGGATTTAGCAGTGCTGAGACCCCTCAGGGTGGTGCCTGCTAAAGAGACACTGTGACTTTCAGAGTCAGGGCAGACTCCCTGGGGGCTGGCGGGGGAGGGAGGTGGATCCTGTCCTCAGCATAGCAGGGATGCCCACGATGGTGTGAGCCATTGGGTTGGACATTCAACTGGGATATTATGTGACCAAGATGGGGGCTCAGAGCAGAGGCCCTTCTCCAAATGGAGTACAGAAGATCCAGTGGGTAGTGGCTACGGTGGCCTGAGAATGACTGAGCTTGGATTTCCTGTCAACTCTAGTGAGCCTGGAATCAGCCAGTTAGAATTAGAATGGGAAAGGAAAGGAGCACGACACTTCATGGCCCTGGGGGCTGTGGAACAAATCCATAGCCATTACATGTATTTCAAAAACGTCAATAGTAGTCCCTGCCTTCTCTCTTCTCCTTGCCACATATAGCCAAAGCAAGGCCATTTTGGTTTATCCCTCAGATCAGAAAGTTAAGCTCTATCAAAAGTTTGGAAAAGCCAACAATTTAACCTAAGAAATCTGACCACTCTGTTGGTCAGGTAGGTACTACCTGCTAGGTACTGTGAGTATGAGGGCAAAGATACCTTTTGTGGTGATCTCTGCCTTTGAGGAGGCACATAACAATCCAAAGCACATAAATATTAAATCTGTAAAGTATTAAAGATATCATAAAAAGTCTGTAGGATGGATGCGGCTGGGGCTGGAAGGTCCATCTCAAGAAAGCCATGCAAAATAAATAGCCTTTAGTCATATTTCATGGGGGGAAAGGGTTGTGTTTAGGCCCAAATGATTGGAAGGCAGTGGATAGAAACCTTATTTCTGTTTATCCACAATGTCCTTTCCCCTCTATAAGGCAAGTTCAGGTGAAAAGCAGTTGAGTAAACAAGGAATTGGCAAGATTATTTATTACGAATATCTGAAGACCTAGGTGCAGATAAGGCTGATAGACTGAAGCTTATGGAATTTGTTAACTTCTTACTCAGGTTGAAACTAGAAAATCATAACATTAAGAAAAATATAAGTTATCTAGGAAAAAAGTGAAATAAAAAAATCTTAAACGCTCTTTTGAAGAAATTCAGGATCTAACTCAGTCATCTGATACAGTTTACAGTGTTAATGAGCTGTGTGCTAGAGAAACAAATGAGTGTCAGCCTTGCCAATGAAGATGCCAGGAAATAATACTCCAATGATCTTCAAGTGGGAAAAATAAAGCCAGTATCCCATGCCACTCTTTAAGCCATTATGTCAAACTTGTTCCTCCACCATTGAAATTTAAATTAGAAATTTCTAAAAATGCCAAAGAGACTTTATGTTTTTCAAAGTTTAGTTAATGAATGGATTCCTTTTGATAGAAGTCTAGAAAGGACCAGAAGTAATCGGAGAGGCCTAATGGATTAGATGTGAATCAGAGACTTGGGTGTTTAAGAATTAGGTAGGAATGTCATTCCAATACCAAGGGACTGGGACCAAGAGCAGAACAGTGTGAGGCAGGGCAGCGGGGGAGGGGAGGGTGCTTTGTGCAGCGCATTCTCCAGCAGAGGGCAGAGGTCTGCAGAGCCTGGGGTAAGTAGCCTGTTCAGAGCATCAAGGCAGGAAGGATCCGTCTTGCTGGAGGGAGAGACTGTGCTGGTGCCGTACGGCCCTGACCACTCTTAAGACTCAGGCAAATGACTTAACTTTCTTGACTTATATTCCGTCATCTAGAACTGAGACATTGGGTTAGCACGTCTTCCAGTCCTAAGATTTTTTAAACTCTAGAGCAAGCACATATTAATATGGTATCAGATAGCTTTATCCTACATGAGAATGCAGGTATAATTTATGCTTATTTGTCTCTACTCCAAAGGTTTGCATATTCACTAAGAAAAAGTCAGTGAAGAGCCAAAAAGGGGAATTTGAGGGATTCTGAGATACAGGATCTTTTCTGTGTTGGGTGACAACTCATCCAGAAGACAGAGAAACTTTTCTGATGTCAAATGTGCATGTGTGTTTGTGGTGTGGGGGGAGGGGTGGTGGGCAGAGAGAGGGGGATGCCCCAGGAGACCATGAGAGAGAGTGTTACTATAATATCTAACTAAAGAGCATTAGAGGTATGAATAAGGAATCTTTCATGTGGCCCTGATTTCCTTTCATTGTACAAAAGCTGTAAATTAAGCCATATATTTTTTTCTGTGAAAAGAAGAAAATTGAGTGAAAATGCTTCATAGAATACCCTTTAGCACCACACATCTCAGGACTAATTACTATTTTTGGAAAACAGAGGGAAAGTGACCTTGCCTGTATAAATGATTGAACATAACACATCACATCTTGGAGGAGAAAGGCTGTTATCTTGCCCTATTCAGATACACGGTTTTGCTACAAAGAAAACGCAGGCCTTCCAAAACTAGAAAGCGTGGTCCCTGAAGATGAGCTTACACATCAGCAAATGTAACCTCCTGTGCCAGTGAAGTTGTCCCTACTGAGATCAGAGGAGAATCAGAGGGAATGGTGGACTGAAAACCAGATGAGCGAAAGGTGAGGATTTCAGGAAGGGGGTGACCAGCCCTGTCACATGCTCCTGGCACAACTGGAGGCGGAGCACTGGAGGAGCAACTTGGGGACATTATGCCCACGATACACACTCTGACCCTGGTTGGAGTGGGCTCCAGAGAGAGCAGGTTGGGAAGGGAAGAACACCCAGTGAAGACAGCTCCTTGACATTGTTGACAGCTTGTTATTACACCAGGTAAATTGTGAAGGAGAATTTTACGACCAGAGATTAGCCTTCTTTGAGATAGGGGTGTAATTGCTTTTGATGTCATGGAGAGTCAAGGTCATCTGTGATGAAATCATTCAGGAAAGTTCCTCCCTAGGAAGTTTACTTTCCTCAAAGTTTTTCTTTCTTTCAAAAAAGAAACAAATGCATCATGGACTCCAATGCAAAGCTAATGAAATTTCTTTCCCATACGAACTCAAGATTTGCATTTATTGATTGGAAAAATACGAGCTCGTTGGCTTCATCTGGTGCAGGCGCCTTGGGAGCACTTCTGCCTTCTCACCTCTCCTGCCTTGACTTTCTACCATGAGTTTCCTGAGAGTGTCATGGAGGGTCTGCTAATAGTTCTGGCTTCCTCCCCTGCCCTGTGGTGACCCTCCTCTTGGAACACATTGGCTCATGGGGTCAGGGAGAACGAAATCATGATCGTGCTTCACTGTCCCCTTTTCCTGAGAGCTTTAACAGCAAGGGAGTCTGTATTTTTAGAATATGCGTGTTCTGTTTTAGTGTTGTGAACATTCATTTTAAACCTACTATATTTAGTAAAGGTTTAATTATCCACGTAGGGAAACTAGTTTCAAGCTGTCACTTTTCGTTCCTTGCTCATCAAAACAGCCCCCTACAGTGGAGAATGGCAGTTTCCCCTACACCTGGTGAGAGCAGCTGAAGGAAACAGTTGTGCCCCTGGAGCTGAGTATGAGCGCAGCACCAGGGGAAGCTCCTCGCAGGATCTCCCTCCCCATCCCGCCCCTCCTCTCTCACTGGGACCTTCCTGCGCAGCACATCCCCTTTGGGCTGCCAGTGCCGGGTGTGTGCTCCCAGCAGGGAGATGTCTTCCCTTCCCATATGGAAGTCATGTTAGATTTTCCAAAATAACACTCAGGTAGCAGGATCTCTTTGTGCTGTTTACAAGTACATAAGATGCTGGGACACCGCAGTGAATGATGAGATTTCTTGGATTCTCTGAGATCCATTCATTCCTTTGTTTCCTCTCTCCGTTCTAGCAAGGCCTTCTCCAAAGCAGAGGGCTGAGTTGGGGGGTTCCCGGTGGATACAGGCATGGATGACGTCGATGCATGGAGGCCCCTGGAGGGAGAATGAGCAAGGGCCATTTGACACCGAAGGTGCTCTGAGACATAAAAAGAATATGGTAGGCATGCATGTACTCACTCAGCAAATATTTATTCATTGGTTGTGGGATAGTCATGGAGCCTGACACTACTTTAGTGGGGGACATACAGATGAATATGTTTTTCTAAAGATATCCTAATAAATGGGTAATTACAGAGTGAGAGCTCAGAAGCAATGTTTTTGGAGTGTGTCACAAAGGAGCCTCAGGTAGCTGGGTCGGTGGAGGGAAATTATACCAGAGCTGAGACCTGCAGAGCCGCTCCCCAAACTTCCTAAGTGAGTCACCTGGGGGTCTTGTTAGAATGCAGATTCCTATTTTGAGTCAGAGGTTGGCCTGCGATTCTGCATTTCAAACCAGCTCCCTTCTGATGCTGATGCTGATGCTGCTGGTCCAGGGACCGTATTTTGAGTGCCAAGAATTCTAAGAGGGGGTATAAGGCAAAACCCTGCGTGCTGGATGGAAATGAGTTTCAAAGGGAGGGATTAACATACACAGAGTCTGAACAATGGTTCTTTTATCCCCAGCTGAGGCACCAGTAAAGGAATTGTTCCCTCTGTTCCACGATCAGTTCTCAGGATACGCGTCTACCTGCCAGCACATTTTTCCCCTTTAAGTTACACTTTGTGTTCACGTTAAACTTGATCTTTTGTAAATACTGGGGTCTTAATTTAAAAGGACATATGTAAGATATTTTTCCATCCTTCTTAGAATTTGCCAGAAAGAAAAATGGAGGGCAGAAATATGAATGTCACCTTTGATAAAACTGAAGACTAACCTGCAAAAGATAATACATGTGGAGTGCTGCCAATGCAGTAAAGATCAGATATAGTCCAGGAAGGTTCCTGGGAGGGGTGCTTCTGGGTGTAGATTTCAGACAAAGTTGGCAGGAAAGCATTTTCTTAAACAGATGCCATTCTGAGGGGGCGAAACCAATTATTTCTCCTTTGGAGTCATAGGAATGGCATCTATTTGTGGTGATCAAGGGGAGCCTGGGTCCCTGGACTCTATTTCATCATGCAGAGAAATAGGAAAAGCAGAGCTGAATTAATAAAATCTACAGAAATGCCATTTTTGTCCATCTCCTGGTGAGGTGGGTGGAAGAGAAGCCCAATTATGTCCCCTGCTCTAGCTGCCTGTATTTGTTGGCTGGAGAGAGGGAACAGCTAAAGTCAGTTGCACATACAACCCTGTCATGATGAGTTTCTCCATGAACCATGGAGAAGGGCTGCTAGCCTAGAAGTACTGCCCCTCCCCTTCCCAACGGGAATGGGGTCCAAAGTCTGAGAAGAATGTATATAATAGACGGATGAGTGCAAGGCACCCGGCACAGGTTCCATATAAAGAGGGTGTAAGAGAAAAGGTGTGGGGAGTGGGGGGGAGGGACAGGCATATATATGACCGAAAGTGTTCTTCACAATAGGAAGTGGCCACCAAGATGTTGAAAATGATAACTAAATGGCTATGAATTAAGGCAACTTAAAACAAATGTAAGCAGAGCAATTGAGAGCTTGGGGAAAATAATAGGGATATAACAGATGGAGATGAAACGAGAACTTCTAGAGCTCAGGAAGGAAGCAGAAGAGAAAAATAAAGCCGTCATTGAAATGCAGACATGTTGGAATAAATGCAAAGGAGAACAGACCCTGTTGACATCAGTGAAGAGGGGAACAGGATTAAGAAGCAAGCAAAAATAAACTAGAAATGAACAAACTTAGAATGGATGGAAGAGAATCAGCAAGATTTGGAAGGCAAAAGAGTTGCAGCATATGCATTATTGGTATACTTTAAGAAGAAGCCTGATGATAATACTTACTAAAATGCTTTGGAATATTAAATAGGACCTGAATCTCCAAATGAAAAGCTACCACGTGTGAGTGCATCTCCATCCGTGCTGGCCAGGCTGGTGTCCAGATTGGCAGTGCCTGCTGGGAGCTGTGTTGTCTGGAACATGGTGGTCAGCCTGATGGTCAGATGCCGAGTAATAACACCACTGGTCGAGGGGAGGGGGTGACTCTTTCATCTTTTCCAATGAGATGGTGCTGGCAAGCATCTGCCCAGGGCAGTGTTTGTAAAACTAGAACCCATTGTCACTGATGGATTTTGCACTGGTACTTATGCCAGCTCTTTTACCCTGAGCAAGTTGTCACAGGCTGCACATAACTATTCCCTAGGGTGCTACACTATTGGCACGGAGATCACTGACCTTGTCTTGAGCTGATTTTGGAAACTGGCTGACCAGTGCACATGTCTTCAGGATTTCATGGTTTCCACAGCTTCGAAGGGGGAGCGGTTCTCCTCCCTGTGGATGGACCATCTCTCTGTTGATAATGGGAAGAAGTCCAAGCTGGATTCTCCATTTACCCAGCCCCCCAGGTGTCCACAGATGTAGTTGAGTTCTACAACTCCGTTCTCACTACCCATCCCACCCTGGGGCAGTCTGATTTCCTTCATGACATTGAGGCTCTCTGTGGTGTCTGTTATAGAAACCTTGATATTGAATGCCCAAATCACGGCTTTACCCAGATTTGATGAAGTCCTGAATGTTGGTCTCACAGAATTTCATACCATCCTGTGCCCTATCCCTGCATCCACTTCCCTCTGGCTGCATATGATCCTGTCTTCTCTCCTGAGAAAGCCTACCATGGACATCTTTCTATAGCACAGGTCACCAGTGCATGCTTGGAGCCAGCCAACCAGGGGGTGAAATGTGACCCCCACCGTGGTAAATACATGGCTTGCTGCCGGTTGTACTGTGGCAACATGTTTTTTAAAGATGTCAGTGTGGCCATGCCACCATCAAGACCTGTGCAGTCTGTGGACTGCTGCTGCACTGGCTTCAAAGTGGCCACTAATTACCAGCCTCCCACTGTAGTACCTGGTGGGGACCTGGCCAGAGTACAGTGAGCTGTGTGCGTGTTGAGCAACACCACAGCCATTGGTGAGGCATGGGCTCACCTGGACCACACGTTTGACCTGATGAATGCCAAGTGTCCCTTTTTTCCCTGGCATGTGGGTAACGGTATGGAGCAAGGAGTTTTCTGAGGTCTGTGATGACATGGGTGCTCTTGAGAAGGGTTCTGAGGAAGTTGGTGGGGATTCTTTTGAAAAAGGGGGTAAGGAAGGAAGGAGAGGAATACTAATTAGCATCCCTTTCAGCGCTGCAGCATGTCCCACCCACTACATGAGCTTCAATGTTAGCTGACAGGTGTTGAACCTTTCTGATTAGATTGTCTTCACTTTCAACTGTGATCATGTCTTACTCTTCTGTGTGTACTTGTAAGATTTTTCCATCATGGCCCAAAGCAAAGGCTTTAAGAAAGAAAACAAATGAGTACCCAAATTTGACCAGACATAGGACTGTAACAGTAAATGTAAATTGTCCCATTTACCTATTAAGAGACTCATGTTCACAAAGAGTGTGGAGTTCAATTATGTGCAACACAGGAGATGTGACCAAAGCAGCAAAGCCCAGAAAGGCTGAAGGTGTGCAAATTCGGGCAGACGTCGCTCTAGCCTGAATCGTGTCCCCCTCCCAATTAATATGCTGACGCCCAACCCCTCTA
This sequence comes from Suricata suricatta, assembly GCF_006229205.1. Lineage (NCBI taxonomy): Eukaryota > Metazoa > Chordata > Mammalia > Carnivora > Herpestidae > Suricata > Suricata suricatta. The sequence continues at coordinate 42,051,539 of NC_043705.1, read as the reverse complement.
TGAGATTGTATATTGGAGATGGAGTTTTTAAGGAGTGATTAAGGTTAAATGAGGTTGAAGGATCTGAGAGCTGGTGCCCTCGCAAAAAGAGAAAGAGAAACTAGAATGTGGTCTTCGCCACATGAAGACACAGAAGGTGGCCGTCTCCAAGCCAGGAAGAGAGATTTTACCAGAATGTGACTATGCAGGCACCCTCATTTTGGACTTTCTGGCCTCCGAAACTGTGAGAAAGTACAGTTTTGTTATTCGGGTCACCCAGTCTATGGTATTTCTTAGGGTAGGATAAGCCAAAAAACAGAGATGCCAGAACAGCAAGGGAAAGGGAGAGAGAAAGACACAATTGTAACTACAAGGTTGTGTTCAAAATAAAAAGCATTAAATTAGATAAAAAGGGCATTTGATTATAGCAAAAGATAAAACTTATGATGAAATTTAATGTGTCAAAAAAGTTGTCATGAAAACCAGTGCCAGTGTTATAGGAAATACAGGAATAAATGGAAATGCTTGAATAGTAAAAACCTTAAAGCGCACCTGGGAGGCTCAGTTGGTTAAGCATCTGACTTCGGCTCAGGTCATGATCTCACCGCTCATGGTTTCGAGACCCGCATGGGGCTCTTTGCTGACAGCTCAGAGCTTGGAGCCTGCTTCAGATTCTGTGTCTCCCCTCTCTCCCTGCCCCTTCCCCACTCACACCCTATGTTTTTCTCAAAAACGAATACATGTAAAAAAAAAAATTAAAAAGCAAAACAAAAAACCCCTTAAATCTTCCCTCTTAACTACTGACAGATAAAGCTATGAGAAAATAAGAATATGGACTCTTTGAATGATCTGATAAGGAAAGCTGAGAAGTCATACAGAAAATGGACATCAATTCTCCCAAGTAGAAATAGATAATATTCTCTGACAGTGCAAATGAAATCAGAAACAAAAAATAGAAGAAAAGTCACTTTACCTTTTTGACACTAAAGAACATTGTTTAAATATTTCTTGAAACTGAAACTGCAGAATGTTTAGAGATCTTGGTATAACAGTGCCAAATTGCAGAGGAAAATGCATAGCATTAAATACTTAAAATTAAGAATTAAATTAAGTGAATTTTAAATACCCAATACCTGAATTTGTAAAATAATGTGAATTAGAGAAAACGGAATAAAACATTAGTAAGGATAAAAGCAAAACTTCATGAGCTGTAGGAATTTTTAAAATGGCAAAACTAAGTCTGAGTTGCATCTGAAAAAAGCATTGAAACTGTTGGCTACACTCATTTTTATTTGAAAAATTTTAAACCGCTTAGAATTTTAATTCCAGTATAGTTAACATACAGTATTATATTAGTTCAAATGTACAATATAGTGATTCAATAATTCCATGTCCGTGCTCATCAAGATGAGTCCACTCTTGGGGTGCCTGAGGAGCTCAGTCAGCTAAGTGTCCAGCTCTTGATTTTGGCTCAGGTCATGATTTCATGGTTTGTCAGATTGAGCCCTGCATCGGGCTCCATGCTGAGAGCATGGATGCTGCATGGTTCTCTCTCTCTCTCTCTCTCTCTGCCCATCCCCATCTCTCTCTCGCTGCCCACACACTTACTTTCTCTCTCTCAAATAAATCACTTAAAAAAGTGAGTATACTTTTCATCTGCATCTATTTCATGCATCCCTGCCATCCCCTTGCCCTCTGGTAACTTCTCTATATAAGTCTGTTTTTTTTGTCTGTTCTTTTCCCCCTTCTGTTTCTTAAATTCCATGTGTGAGTGAAATCATAAGGTATTTATCTTTCTCTGACTGGCTTATTTTACTTAGCATTATCCCTTCTAGCTCCACCCATGTTGTTACAAATAGCAAGATTTCATTATCTTTAATGGCTAAATAATATTCTATTACATATATATGACATCTTCTTTATTGATGGACATTTGGATTGCTTCCATAATTTGGCTATTGTAAATACAGTAAACATAAGGGTGCATATATTCTTTTGCATTAGTGTTTCGTATACTTTGTAGTAAAATATATTTAACATAAATTTGCTGTTTTAGAGCCTACAGGTTAGTGACTTTGATTATACTTACAGTGTTGTACAACCATCATCTCTATTCATTTTCAAAATTTTATTTTATTCCTCTAGACAGAAACTCTGTGTCCAATAAGCAATAGTTCCCTATTCTCTCTCCCCCCATATCATGGTAAATTCTAGTATCTTTTTGTCTCCATGAATTTGCCTACTCTAAGTATCTCATATAAGTAGAATCATAAAGTATCCTTTTATCTCTGGCTCGTTTCATTTAGCATAATGTCCTAAAGGTTCATCCACTTAGCGTACATCATTCTTTCATTCTTTTCTATGTTTGAATCATTTTCCTTGTATGTATACATCAGGTTTATTTATGTATTCATCTGTTGGTGGACACTTGCATTGCTTCCACCTTTTGACTACTGTGAATAATGTTACAGCGCTCATTTATTTTTGCAAGGGAAAAAGCAGAAATGGATGAAATAAGAAAAGATTATAGAAGGAATCTCAGAAAGTTAAAGGATCTTGTAGGAGACTCATTTAGTCAATCATACTCAAATACATTGTTACTTATTTTTATTTTAATTTTTTATTTTCATTAAAAATTTTTTTAACGTTTATTTCTTTTTGAGAGAGAGACACACACACAAAGAGTGTGAGTGGGGGAGAGTCAGAGAGAGAGGGAGACATGGAATCTGAAGCAGGCTCCAGGCTCTGAGCTGTCAGCACAGAGCCTGACGGGGGGCTTGAGCCCACAAACCATGTGATCATGATCTGAGCTGAAGTTGCTGCTTAACCAACTGAGCCACCCAGGTGCCCCTCAAATATTTTTTAAAAGCTTGGGTAAAATATTTAATGTATAGAAAAGATAGCATTCTAAGGCTGACCCCAGAAAAGTCTGGAAATCTAAAGAGATGAATTTTACTAGAAAAAAAGAGATAAGTTGTGGAGAAGCTGCCTCTCTACCCAACGACAAGGTATAAACCTTGATCAATTGATCACTCAATTGTTTTTTTACACTTTTCTAGATAAAGAGGGCCACTGGTTTCCTGTTACAGAATAAAGGACACATGAGCACAAAAGTCCGCCATGGAACAGCAATAGAATAAATACCAAAACCAATGTCTCTTGTGACTATCAGTGCCAAGGTCTTCAGTAAAATATTAGCAAAACAGGATCCAGAGTGATGACAAAAGAACAATAAAACATGACCAAGTAAGGTTTATTTGAGCAAAGGCAGATTAGCTTAGTGTTAGGAAACCTACTAATGTAATTCACCATAATAATGTATTGAAACAGCAAGCCGTGCACTCCCACCCATGGTTACTGAAGATTTTATGAAAGTAAAGTCCATTATTGATTATGGAAAAAGACCTCATAAAACAGGATGAAATTTATATTGCCTTCACATAACATGTTTCTTAGCGCAAAAGTCAGCTCACGCTAAATGGCCAAACAATAGAAGTATTCACATTCCCCTTCATTCTCCAGTTGGAGGCCAGAGGTTACCTTGTTTGTGGGGGTTAACCGTTATCTCCATGAACTCCACTCAGCTGATTCTGGTGCTATTGTCCTGATAAAACTCAAGTGGTGGCCCTATAAATACGCAGTGAGTGTGACAGAGCATGTTTGCAAACACGCTTTTAGCAAAGTCTCCTGTGTTCTTCTTGATAGATTACTCCCCAGTCTCCCTTCTGTGTGGACGCTGTGGAGCTGCACATCCCTTTCTGTTGGCCAGTCCTCCAGCTGAAAGGAAGTCGTCTTCCAAGGAAACACTACAGTTTATTGGTCAGCAGGAAGAATGCTCCAAGTGTATTTAACTTTGGTTTTAGATGGTAACTGAAACATGGGTGTGTGCGTCTTGCCCTATGTTCCCATTGGCAAAGCCTTTTATAAGTAGTAAGGGAGGTGGCTAGGCAGAATCAATTCCAGTCTTGAAGTTCCTTTCTCACCCTGTCCCTTTTGGGGAAAGGCTACAAAATATAGCTAAGGGTAGCGGCTGAGCCTGGAAAGCCAGGGTCACCATCAAACATTTGCCAAGAGTCTGACACGAACACAGGTCTGTTCTAGGTCAATATGCACACACTTGGGAAGAAGGGCTCCAAAATGATGACTCTCCCTGGAGAATGCCCTGCCACCAGTTGCTTAAAATGAGTATCTAAGGTGAGGAGCCTCCAAGTGTTTTCAGGGTGCCAGAGCAGCAGGACCTTTCTAAGGAAAGCAGGACTAAAACCTGACTTTGGACTTGGGGAATACCCAAAAACCTCTTAAGCTCTTGTGCACTCAGTTTGTAACTTATGTCTTTTTTTTTCCTTTTAAATGTATGTTTATTTTAGAGAGAGAAAGAGAGAGAAAGAGAAAGCATGCTTATGAGCAGGGGAGAGGTAGAGAGAGAGAGGAACACACAGACTCTGAAGCAGGCTCCATGCCCCGAGCTGTCAGCCCAGAGACTGATGAGGGGCTCGAACTCAGGAACTGTGAGATCATGAACTGAACTGAAGTTGAATGCTGAACCAACTGAGCCATTCAGGTGCCCCTAAAATTTGTCTTTTCTAAGATACTGGTGAAACTGTAAAACTAGCTTTAAGTTTGTTACAACCAACAGTGGTGGTGGGGGGGAGGAAGGGTGGGTGGGAAGGATCTCATTTCAACTTTTTTCCTAGAATCGGTTAGACACCAATTATAAGAGGAAACTTCTTCAGATGAGAAGAATTAGACCTGAGAAGAATTAAATATTCTTGTTGCTATTTCACTTTAGGTTCTAACAGCAAAAGGTGCCAAACTAAGGAATCTGACATGGCTAATTTATTGTATACTTCATACAGCAGCAAAAATGCTTATCCTTAAAAAATCATTTTGCTTAAGTCTGGTTTTTGCTCAGATCTACGTGGCTGCCCACGCCTTTTGATTTCCCATAGCAAGTTATTCTAAGCTCTCACTGTCATTTCTGTCTCCTCTCCTCCTCTGAACCTTCCTCTTTATCAGCAGGATCCCCATTTCTCTCCATCACCAACTAGCTGTGTGGCTAAGAGCCAGGTGCTTGACCCTCAGGGTCTTTTTGTCCTGGGGTGTGTCAGAGGCAGGGTGGAGGTGTCCTATGGCATTTGAATATAAAGCAGCAAAACAGCTTGCCTTTGAGAGTAGCCTGCCCTGGGGAGGGGGGGAAGGGGGGGTTCCCCATCACAGAGGGAGGAATGCAAGTGAGTCATGAGGGGGCCCATTCAGTGCTAACATTGTTGCCACATGATCCAGCCAAGGAACATGGTTCTTTCAAAATAGAACCAAGAAAAATTTTTTTCAGAGGTACTCTTGCATCCATCGTTTCGCCCCCTCGCCCCACCGCTTCGTATTGAATTTATTCCAAATTTCAAATAGCACTAGAGGAAGGCATAAGATTTTTGTGGTTTTCCAAGAGTTTTTTTTTTTTTTTTTTTTTTTTTTTTTTTTTGAGTGACTTCAGGATTTCTAAGTTACTTTCCAGCTTGGAAAATCATATGACCTGTGAACATGTGCCTTTCCTCAGCTCAAGAAGCCATTTAAAGCAGACTTATCCTCCTTATGCAGGCTATGCTTACTCCTCTTTACAGCCATCTCCTCCATCTGAAATAGTCTTCTTTGACATTTCTCACAAACCATGAGCCTCCTAGCTTCCCTGCCTGAGATGAGTGATTCCATCAGAACTAGACCACTTCATGCAGCCTGGAATCTTCCTTATCTGTAAGGTATGGGGCAAAACATGGATGGGAGTAGCCAGGTGGTAGGAGTAGTAATAATAGCAGTAAAAACATAAATAACTACTCTGTGATCAGAGCAGCTAATGTTTGTTGATATACTTTTATGTGCTAAACCTTCTATGTTTATTATCTTCCTCATGATTCACAAGAATCTATGAGGTGGTTATTTTTACTCAGCTAGTTTTTCAGAAGGGGAGACAGAGCCACAGGGAAGGTTATAAAACTTGCTTAAGATGGGGACATGTGGAACCAGGCTTCAAATGAGGCCATTGACTTCCACGACCCACGCTTTTACCGCTATTGATGAATATTTTACCCGTGCCTGTTCGAATTGTTTTTCAGCTGTGTCTGCCCTGTCTTCCTCGTGAGACTCCTGGAAGGCAGGTTGTATCTGCTTTCATACCCTGCCGCCGTGCTATAACAGTAAAGAAATGAGTAGCTTCGTGGAACCATGATCCCTTAGGGGAAGAGAATTTTCAGGCAAGGTGTTACCTTGCTTGGTTACCTGATTCAGATGAATTTTCCCCAGTAGCACAATGCATGTCACAGGCCAGTGGAGTGATGTCAAAGTTGTTGGAGGTTTTGTTTAAGTTGTTTTTCTTTGTCACTTCTTGGCCGTACTTCTGAGTGTTTGAATGGGCTAGTAAGGAATCAGAATGAGAAAGATACGAACAGCCCACTTAGAAGTTGTGTTAATAGCTAGTGAAGTCATTTCCAATGTGTTAAGACCAGTGTCCTAAGACTGAGTTATTTTGGTACTTTAATTTCAACTTGTTTTAATGGCCTTTGGCCTCCTGCTTAATGTCACTTGAGGCTGCAGATTAATTCCCCATAAACAGTGGCTTGTCATGTCTTATTGCTTAATTCTGGGTTTTCTGAACCTAGAGAGAGATTTATCGATTAAGCAAATTACTGTGTTTTATTCTCTAAAGCCGTTGGGGTCTATGTCTTGCTTTAGCAGCTGCAAAAGTTTTCTGCAATTAAGTGATCAATGAATGTATCTTGATGAGGCTGGTGATGATTCGGGAATGTTAATTTTAGATGTGTTAAAAATCATAGTCTCGAGAGTTGTCCAGTTATTAAGTGATGTTTGGGCTGTATTATGTCAGAAGGAAATAAACAGGAAGGAGAATTTTCATAGTGTAAATTTCTCTGAGATTTTAAAGATAAAAAAATGCCACAGGTGCCCACTTCTTCCTTTAAATCAAGATGCAACATGGCACTTGGTTTATTTTTTGTTTTGTTCTATTTGTTTAGTTTTGAGAAAGAGAGTGCAAGTGGGGGAGAGGCAGATAGATGGGGGGACAAAGGATCTGAGGCAGGCTCTGCACTAATAGCAGTGAGCCTAACTGGGGCATGAACCTATGAACTGTGACACCATGACCTGAGCCAAAGTTGGATGCTCAACAGACTGAGCCACCCAGGCACCCCGGCATTTGGTTTCTTACTGTCTATCTGGGTCAAGAAGCAGCTGTGACTTCTACTGATTATTCACCTCTCATTCAGAAAAATGTGACCATTTCTGGTTTTGTTTCTCTTTTTCCATATTCTACCAATTTTGTAAGATGACTTTCTGCCTATCATCTTAGAAGAACACATCCAAAGGGAGGAAAGGATAAACTAAGAGTAGAAGTTTGCATGATCACTCGCCGTGGCAATGGGCACTGGCTCACCACTTGTTTGTTTTCTGTTATCCTGACATTGTGTCGCACATGTCTTCTGTTGGATGGTGAGTAAGCACCTGAGTGCTACAATCACATTATCCAGGTTTAAATCCACTGTGTGTCATCGGGCAAGCTTATCTGTAAAATGGGGATAGTAGTACCTACTGTAGAAGGCCGACGAGGATGGATGGAAAGCACCTGTCCAGTGTCTAACTTCCAGTGTGTGCCCCCTGCTATCAGTCATGATCATTGTCTTTACTTTTGAAGTTCTGCTTTCCTGACCTACAGTCTCTGCCCATTTTACTCTATTCTATATAATGTAGTCAGGTACGTCTTCAAACAGTGTTGCTTTGATGTTATAATTAGCTGGTGAAGAACAAAATAGAATTCACAGGTGTCCCATGGATATGAAATCAAATTCAAATTTCTCATGGTGGTATCTAGGGTCTTGTATCATCTCTCCGGAACCCCTGGCTTTGACTCATGTTCCATCCTTCTACTACTTCGGGTGCTCTGAGCTGTCGTCACTATGCTGATGAACACCCTGGTGATTCTGAAAAAGGTGGTCTCAGCACACTTTGGGTAACTTTGCTGTAGCGTTAGCATGCTCCATCTAGTGTGTGGCTCTGCCTGTTTAAGGTACACATCTTAGTTCTCTAAATGTTATTTGCCTCAAGGGCAAGAACTTGGTCTTTGTATCTCTGCAGAGAAGAGTGAACATAGCAGACCTCAGATGGCTACCCTTAGAAAGGACTGATGGCAAGTTGGCTCTTGGCTGGTATCCAGGGGCCTGCTTCTTGGAGTGCTCCCAGTCAGCAGTTAACTGACAGATATTGTTCATTATGCCAAGAGTTTTGTGCAAAATTACAGTTTATGCTTGAACACTGCTTCCCTCTGGGAATCTGGAATTTTTTAATGTGCTAGGGGCGCCTGGGTGGCTCAATCGGTTAAGTGTCCTACTTCAGCTCAGGTGATGATCTCACGGCTCATGAATTCGAGCCCCCTTTCGGGCTCTGTGCTACAGATCAGAGTCTGGAGCCTGCTTCCAGTTTTTTCTCCCTCTCTCTTTGACCCTCCCTTGCTTAGCTCTGTCTCTCTCTCAACAATAAATACATGTTAAAAGAAATTATAATGTGCTAGGCAGAGAGTGCCTACATGGCCAGCCCTCAGTAAAAACCCCAGCACTGAGTCTCTAAGGAGCTTCCCTCAGCTGAATCATTGTATACATGTTGTTGCATTTTTGTTGCTGAAGGGTGTGTTGTATCTGTGACGTCTCATGGGAAGAAGAGGGCATAAGGAAGTCTATATACAGAGTCCTCCAGACTCATCCCGAGTCTTTTGTCTCTGTGATCTGACTGCGTATCCTTAGTATATTGCTGTACAAAATCTTAGCTTTAAGAACAATATGCTGAGTTCTATGAGTTCATGTAGTACATGTCTAAATGTAGGGATAGTCTTGGCTATCCAACACAATATCTTTTCCAAAACAGTTCTTAGAGGACGTGCTCAATAAATATTTTGTGATTAAGTGTCACAAGTTTCTTAACATTGTGGATACTTAAAAAATGTATACTCTTTTCTTTGTACCATTTCTTGTTCATTTTGGCACCTATAAATTGTATCTGTATATAAACAGGCCAATGTTTTCAGTGTATGATAGTTTCAAGATATTCTTTCACTGTCTGTGAAGAATGCTTCTGGTTTTGCTTATTCATTTCCTTTTTCTTCTCTACATTTCAAGCAAGGTTGATAGTGCCAAACCAGTTTTCTTGGACCTTTGTAATGCAGAATTAAGGGGAAAGATCGAGGCATAGAAGGGGTGAGGTTTGAGGACCACATCTGGAGGAGGTGTTCGGTGAGGGGCATCGGAAGAAGAGAGGGGTATGAAAGAGCTTATGTGAGGTCAAGTAACACTGTGAAAAGAAGGGGGCTTTATGGATCCCTGCTGTGCCCTAAGAGTCCTTTCAACAGTGTTGGAGAAAGGGAGAAAGAGAATTTGTTGTTTTGAAGATACTTTTGGGTTGCTGAGTTGTTTTGCTTTGATAAAGACCCATACCTAAGACCAAATCATGGTTCAAAGTTGAGATTTTAAGTTTTGCATTGATTTTGCTTGAGATTAGGAGCCACACCATTTGTAGTTCAGAATTTTGTACATCTAAATCCTCAGTAAGCTCTTGATGATACCGAGTGATGGCTTCATTTTCAACCATTGACTAAATACTTTCAACGTGAGAGGCACCAAGTGTGAGGGTACAGACATGAGCAAAAAGAAGCCCTTGCCCACATCATAGGAGGCTGACTTGCATACACACATTTCCAATTCCATATGGAAAATACTGACCGTAGAATATGGGAGCCCTGGGGAGAGCACCTCTCAAGCTTACCAAAGCATTGTGCCAAACTAGGCACAAGGAAAAGGAAACCTGGTCCATACCTAGTTTAAGTAAAAGCTAGATGAGTTTAGAGACAAGGTACAAGGTATGGGTGAGGGGGAAGTAGACCTCTAAGACAAGGGCATCTGCTTGTGTTTCTGGAGCCTCTGCAAGGTGTCTTTGCTGCAGATTTTCCAAGGTCTCAGGTTTAGACCAGGTCCAGAAACTCGATTTGGTTTGCGTTTACAAAGAGGACATCTGCTTCTTAGGTGAGGAGTCACATTAATCAGCGAATAAGTCTCATGCTTCAAGGAGAATGACATATTTCTGATAACAAAGACAACTGTCCCTGAAACCAAAATACTCCACAGATAGATCATCCTGTTCTATTGATAGACCTTTGAGCAAATCAGTCAATGACCAGGCTTGATGAGCCCAGAATTTGGACTTGAGGAGTCTATTAAATGGCCTGCATGTTTTATGCTGGTGTAAAGCAGGACAGCCACATCTATCTTAGGAATAGCCATGTGTTAAAGTCACAATGTGATCATCAAAATCTGATGATTAAGAGCGTGTAAGTGAGCACCGTCTACATTTGCCTCTATGGCCTCACTTGCCTGTGATGATGATGTGAGTGATAGCCACTCTTTTCGTGTTGAGTCATTTTTTAAAATGTGTTTTCAATTTTACCAGAAGATAAGTTCTGCTTTCTGACTGCCATTCACTCTCTTGAAGGTGACAAAACACATTTCCATTCGTAGTATTAATTTTTAAATAGTTTAAATCATGAACCTTCGGAAGGCGATCTAATTTCCATTTTGGGGGTTTCGGCGGAGGTGGGGCATCTCACAGTAGCCTTCTTGCACCTGCTGGTGGAGGACCCACCTACACCACGGACCACCTTAAACTTCATGGCTTTGAATTTCACTGCTGTACTAATCTGGTGCTGTTGGTGAAGCATTTCTAATTTTTTTTTCTCACTGTCTAATTATCAATTCCAGCTGCCAGTTTTTTCCTTTCTTTAGTTACTGCCTACTTGACTTCTATAGAATTAATTAGCATTAATAATTTTTGCAAATGTATTGGCACTTGTTAACTAGGAAGTACCATCTCTTAGCAAAGCATGCTATGCAGTAGTTAAAATCACAAGTTAATGGACAGCCTGTGAGTTTTCATTTCAAACTTATCAACACTTAATTCACTGAGTCTGACTTGCCCCAGGTCACCCACTCAGTTGGTGGCAGAGTTGCCATAACTTTGGAGCTCATATTATTTTGTATATGTCTTATTATTTTAGGTGTATTAGGTGCCAATGGCTCTGAAAGAGAATGTATGTTTATTGAGTGCAGACCTTTGTGTTAGAATTTGTTTGTTTTTTGTGCTCCTTGTGCCTGGCAGATTGCCTAGGTGTGAGAGATTTGTTGGGCACACAGTCAGTGTGCCCTGCTTTGCTCAGAGCTCCTGACCAGCCCCCTGGGACCAAGACAAGGCCAAAGCCTCCACGAAACCAACCAGGCCCCCGCAGCAGCCTTGGAGCTGCTGGAGATGGGAGGGAGCCCAACTTCTGTGTCCCTTCCCGCCTCCCCCCTCAATGTTACTTGAGCTCCTTGTCCTCAGTTAGAATCTTCTGAGCTTGTTTCCCCACTGGGTGGGACAGAGCACAAAGGAGAAGGGAGGATCTAGAAGAGGCAACCCTTCTTTGTCCTCTGGGGTAAATGAGCTTGACCTAGTGCAAATGGAGAGACCAAAAGCCTCTGATTTTTAATTTCCATAAAAATGTTAGAGAGAGAAGTATATATATATTTCTTTAAATTTTTGGGTCTTTGATATGTCTATACAAACAATCCATTCCCTCTGCCCGGAAGCCTGAGTGAGACACATGAAAAAGCTGTGTGTGTGTTTCGTTCAAAGGTGTTAATTAAATGATTAAAACTTGAAAAAAAAAAAAAACAGGGTGGCCTGTTGGTTAAGCGTCCAACTTCGGTTCAGGTCATGATCTCAGTTTGTGAGTTCAAGCCCTGCATGGGGCTCTGTGGTGACAGCTCAGAGCCTGGATCCTGCCTCGGATTATGTGTTTCCCTCTCTCACTGCTCCTCCCCTGCTCATGCTCTGGCTCTCTCAAAATTAATAAACATTAAAAAAATTAAAAGATTTGTTGGATAAATGATTAGATGGTAACAATAAAAAAGAAAAAAAACTTAGGTTTTTTTCCCTTGGTCCTTATGAGATGTTCCTCCCACAATATCAAGAGAAAGACTAAAGAGCATATTCATTATTCATTCAGCACTGTTCTGAAGATAAGAGGCCATAAGGGAAAACGTGTCAGTGACTGTAGTGCCTCGTGTAAGTAAAGTGCTGTAGAAGAGGAACAAATGTACTATTATAGCAAATCAGGGATTATCACACTTTATGGGAGAAGCAGAGGAGGCTTCATGGAGGAGGTGACTTGAACTGAATCTAGCAGCAGCATCTGAATTTCAGAGAGAAAAATGAGGGCCCACAGACTGAGAGGGTGGGCAAAGGGCACAAAAGGAAATAGGAAGGTGAATGACTTTTGGAGAACTGCAGGAAATCTCTCTTCGGTGCGGGATGTGAGAGGAATGGAGCAAAGCCAGGATACAAAGTCAGGAAAGTTCCCAGGCAGCGTTGCTTGTCCAGGATCAGGGCCTTGCGCTTGGTTCATCAACCTGTATATTCCTCACGTATGAGGTGGGCTGAGGTTTGCGGCAGGAGGTGGGCTGATTTGATGAATAAGGGAGTGAATCGGGGGAGATGAGTTGGGAGGGGATTGTAGGAGTTGGGGAATAAGGTAGGGAGCAGTGAACCATGGGGGTGGCAGCGGAGATGAAAGGGAGGGGGCAGTGTGGCAGCCTGAGCTGAGACATAGAAGATGCATGAGCAAGGACCCACTCGCAGCATGCCTTGCCTATTTACCACAACGTATTAAAGTTGTCTGTGTAAACATTGATCTCCTTGGAATGTGAGATCCGAGGGGACAGGGCCCATGTAACGTTCATGCACCGCAGCAGACATGGCTGATGCGTGGGAAATGCTTGCTGGATAAATGAGTGGAAGTCAGGAGACTTGGCTTGGTAATGGCAGCTAGGTGTTGGTGGAAATAACATGTTTCTTTGGGGACCTGCTGGAATTTGGGTGTGTGGTCCATTTTTTCTGATGCAATTTTTGGAAATAGATAACAGAAATGGAAAGCAGTTACAAGCTGATGCATATGTGGAGGCAAGAAACCAAGAGTAAGGGGTGGTTTACTTGTGTTTAGAGAAAATACCGTCCCTTTTCTCAAGATGCCAGGTGCAGTGTGGCGTCCGTCCAGGGAAATGGGAACGTGGGGTAGAACTTGGACAGAGGGGAGACTGGGGTAGGCGTGAGGGCCGTGGGAGCCGGTGAAAGCCTGAGGGGAGGACAAGTTGCCTCAGGAGAGGCAGTAAAACAAGGAATTGTACCTTGAGACTGCTTGAATTCAAATGCTGGCTGTCCTCCTGATTCATTATGTGGTTTTAGTGACTTCACTTTCTCTTGCCTCAATTTCTTCTTCTGCAAAGTGAGGGTAATCAGAATACCTGCATGAAAACATGTGCGGGCCTCAGAACAAAACCTGGAATGTGGGAAGCGCTCCATAAGCCTTACTGACTCTTCTTACCAGAACCCACTCTGGTGACTGTATGTGTTACCCGTTCAATCCTTCCTAGCTGGGTGGGTGCTGATATCCTCCTCCCACGGATGAGGAAACTGCGGTGCGGAGAGGTTCCCTCGCATTCTCAGAATGAATCAGTGTGGGGAAGCTTTACTGACGATAGATTCTTTTTTTTTTTTAAATGCTTTTATTTATTATTTTTGATACAGAGAGAGACAGAGCATGAGAGGGGGAGGGGCAGAGAGAGAAGGAGACACAGAACCGGAAGCAGGCTCCAGGCTCTGAGCTAGCTGTCAGCACAGAGTCTGACGCGGGGCTCGAACCCACGAAGGTGAGATCTGACCTGAGCCGAAGTCGGAGGCTTAGCCGACTGAGCCACCCAGGCCCCCCACTGACGATAGATTCTTAACCGATCCACTTAGTGCCAGCTCAGGCGGTCTCTCATCTAACACAGAACCAGAGCCAACCGATATGGTGAGACGGCTCATGACTAAGTTAGATTTGATCGCTGGGGACTGGAGAAACTGTGGCAGACCTGGCAGCAGGGGCATCAGGGAGGAAAGCATATGCTGCCAAGATTCACCTGGCAGTCTAGTAAAAGAGGACAGGTGGAAAGACTGGGGACAAAGGAGTCAGAACAGAGATGGCTCAGGAAATGGCCCAATGTGGCAAACCAGAGTGGAACTACAATGAGACTGGCTTATTTGTACGTGATGCAATGAGACGGAGCTGTCTGTATTTGCTGACGTACCAGGAGCGGGGGCTCGGAGTGTGCAATGTCCCGGTGGCAGGAGGGAGCGATGCTGGGTGGACAGCCACAAGACGCCCAGGTGTCTTCTCTGACATGGGCACGGCCACAGTCACCCCTGCCCTGCTTTTCTCCTCTGTGAAAATGAGAAGCGTCTTGCTTCACAGGCCTGTCCGATGGAAGCATGGAAACACAGGAGAGGGGACTGCCTGCGGCGTTCAGGGCTCAGACGCCCGGCTGCCATTTTACCCGACCCAAGACACCAAGACTGGACCAACTGTTCCCCTCCCCCCCAAGGGCTGGAACCCCGTGGTGGGGGGGGCGGCGGCCACAGAACACAGGTCACACTCCCTCTCTAGCCAGACACGTCTATCCTAGGGCCGCTCTGCGGGGGGAGCCCCTTCAGAGCCCCGGGAAGTCCTGGGAGTTCAAAGCACATGCTCTAGAAACCTTTTTTTTTTCTTAAAAAAAAAAAAAAGAAACCTTCATAATAAAGTTTATTACCTAAAAAAGATAAGGAGAGGATTGGAGTGCCAACTTGTAAGTTTTGAACACAGAACCCTAAGAAATTATTGATACTGTGAACAGTGAGGAGGAAGTTGGGAAGGGAACCTCTTGATAACTCCTCCCTTGGAGAAAAGTGCCTTCAGAGGAACCAGCTGAGAGAATAGTGTCTTAGCATCAAAGCAGGGTACTTTGTTATTTTTAGTGGCAGCTGGTTCTGATGGAACCCCCTGGGCAGCTTCTACCTCACTGTCAATCTCGCTCGACTTCTCTCCTTTATTACGGAAGGAAGTTGACACAGGGTCCCTTTCTTCCCTGGAGTAGATGTCTTCCGTACACAGTAGTCATGTGATCGCCTTTCAGAAAGGCGGTTTACACCTCACTTTCTCATTCATGCCGAGTGCCTTGCTTTGCATTTGAGACTTAAGAAAATCAGTTCTGCTCACTTCCTGTTTTCTATTTCGGGCTTCGGCAGAACTTCCCATTCAAGTGGGACCAGGTGGCAAACACAAAGCTGGAGTTTTCTCCTGAAGGTGATGTGGCATGGGAATAAAGTAAGTTCAGGGGGTGAGATGTTTGTCTCCCCCCCCCCCCCCCCCCCCCCCCCCCCC
>NC_043705.1:41848829-42036144 GCF_006229205.1 Suricata suricatta | reverse complement strand
TCTGTCTGAACATTTAACCTACTAGTGTGACAGGCTGGGGGAGGCAGATATCAGTTTTTCCTCCCCTCCCTGCTCATTTTTCCCTCTTTCTCTGTTTATAATTCAAAATTACATTCTCTTTCATATCCCACTGCTTCCTTCATAGTTCCTTCTGGGGGTGATGATTATAAACCCCCTTTTCCAGAATGTGAAACTGAGGTTTAAGTGATTTGTGCCAACTTGGCCAAAATTACTCAGTTAATAACAATGCTGAGACTGAATCCTCAGTCTTCCATCTTCAGGTCTTTCATGCTTGTTTTTCTTACTGCCGCACTGCTTTTTCTGGTGGAGGCTGGGGTGTGCAGGATGCTGACAGAAAGGAGAGGAAGTGGTGGCTGGCTTGGGAATCCTGAACAGTTCTCATCCGCCATAGAATCCTGTGTCCTGCTTAATGAAATAGAAAATGTTAAGTAAATGCATGGCCACACAATTCTTGACACAGTCTTCATTGGTGTCACAGACGTTAGGATGAAGGGACCAGGGGAGTCCACGTCTGCCTGCAGGGAGAACAACTACAGGAGTCACATGTGGGACTAGGGGTGGTTCACACCGTACTTAGGTGACAGGTTGTTGAGATGGTAATAGCACAAAGACATTTTCATGTCCCTGCTCCCCGGATCTTGGCAAGGCAAACAGGGGTGGGGAATCAGTTGTGAGTTGGGGTTGATGATTATATTTAGACTTTAACATATAATTAGTCCTGGAAGTAGGAAAAGTGGATTGGAGTTGGTGGCTACTTAGCAGAAGTGAGAAAGAGAGCTTTGCTTCTTAGGCATAAACTAAAAATAGGGCAGGGGCAAGGAGTGAGGCCCCTGGAAGGCTGGGTAGCCTGTTCTGCCGGCTGCATCTGTGCATCTGTGGAATGACCCCGCTCAGCCAGGGCTTTGGAAGGTTCCCTTTCATTTTGGAGGAGTCCTCAGGACTATCCACATAACTGAGTTGTACTGATAGACAGGAGACTGCAAGGGGCCTTCTGTGCCAGGGCCGCAGGCTGCTGGATGTTTTCCTGACGTGGTCTGTGAGCAGTGCGCAAGCCGAGGCCTTCTCCCAAACCAAGCGCTCCCTCAGCCCCACAGCAGAAGCGCCTGGTGGGTGATGGTGATCCGGACACCCGCCTGGGGCCACTGTTAGATCTTGATGGTTCTCTTTCAGGACAGGTTCTCTTTCAGATGACAGAGTGAATGAGGGAAGTCAAATATTGTGGCAAGGAGGGGCTGGCAAACGTGGCTATGGCCAGCAGAAGTCTCTCCCTGTAGTGGAATGCTGACAGGATCATGCTGAGATTTGGAAAGGAACCTCTGAAGAGTCCATCTTCAAGCAAAGGATTAAACAAAGAACATACCCAGTCTTGAATATGGTTGAGGTGTGGGGTTAACATTTACATGTAACTGATGGGAATGGGGTGGGATGAGACTCAAAGGGCATCTGGAGATAGAGAGTCATGGAGGTGATAAAGAACATAGTCCTGCAATTGACAGGAAGCTCCCTGACTGCTGGGTACAGTCTGCCTACGAGGGCTCCTATCTCTGCTCATTGCACTGTGACAGCTGGGCAATATGTTCTTAAAGAGCCCAAGACAGGTTTTTTGTAAACTCATTTCTGTTTTCAAGGCACAAGGGGTTATCACCACTTAAAAGAACCTCAGGGGAATCACTTTGGAAAGGCAAAGTATCATTTTCAGGAGTAGACACTCAACAATTGCTCTTGAATCTCTGGATTTTAATCCATTTGCTCAGAGTAGGGCTGGGCACATTTCACCCTTTCCCTGGGACGGATAATATTTCTCTTCCATAGATGACATATGAAGTTCTTAATTGGGCCTAGTAATTTATTATTTCCCAGCAATTTTTACTTTTGATGTTAAAAAGTTGGGCAGAATCATTTCCTACAACCGATTTTAAAGAACATGGATAAGTTATCTTCTTTAAAAGAAAAAAACACACCTTTTTTTTTTTTTTCCAGCAAAATCCTTCTCTAACAGCACTTTTGGAAATAGCTACCAAAGGATAATCCTACTAACAGAGACACTCCGTCTCTACATCTGGCTTTTGGAAAATGAACATTAATTCTTTTTTTCTAAACAGGACACTGTGAGCTCAGTCATGTACACTATGAAAATAATTGGTGTGTGTTAGTACACTTTGTGCCAGATGTCATGCTTGTTGAAAGGTGATTGGATTGAAACCAGCATATTTAAAGGTCAACTGGTTGCTCTTAAACAGTGCAGAATTTTAACTCTTTCATGATCATGAATTTTAACTGCAAGGCAATTTTAGGAAAGAGAAGAGACTGCATACTGTGTTTTAACTCTCTGACCTTTTTGTTCCTAAATTTTGAGAAAGATCTTGGGGCTCTCTTGTGGTTCAAAAGAGTCTGAGATATGAGTTCTCGTCTGGTATTTGGAAGTGGGTGGGAAAAGAGACTTAGTTCTTTATAAACTACTAAATTTAGGTCAGGACTCTACTGGGACAGTGCATACCACATAAGCCATGTCTAAATGTCATGATACAATTTTTCTCTTTTTAATAAGTACCTCTAGTAAGAGCTGGTAATAGCCCTCTCTCCTCCTTCCCACTTTTGAATTTGATTTCTTTTTCTTTTTTAGCTACTTGAAAAGCTTTGTGGAGAAACCACTATCTGATCATCAATATTTATCACAGCTGTTTAATGTTAGTTGTTTCTGAGTATTTCACTAGGCGTTGGCGTGTTGATGACTTCACCCCCAGTGATTGTGGATACATGTCTACCAACCTCTTTGTTGGGTTTTCCAGAATAAGGTAGGAGACTGAGCTCTTTCAGATAAGTAGAGTGACTTTTAGTCATTAGATGCTAAAATTCTTCTTCTTCTTCTTTTTTTTTTTTTGAATTAGCGTCCTGGGGAGTCTGTAGAAACTTTTCAATGTTTCATGATGGGGACGCTAGTGTGGAAGCTACACAAAACCACCTTTCTTAACGGAAAAACTCTCTGAGACTGACATTGGATGTTTGAGCAAATGCCACACAGAGTTTACAGGTAAACGGCATTGGAGTCCAAGCACCTGTCTACCTTGAGTGTGTGTGAATTCTCATAATTGTAACTCAAGTTACCCTGAAAAATTGGAGTGTCATTTCATCAGAATATTCTTTGCTTTCTTTGTTACTTCATATTTTGCCTTTAGTTCTTTTCTTTCTATGTTGTCTGCAAGTTTTTATCTGTGAGACTGCGTGCTAGTTGCTTAAAAACTCCTGAGTGTCATTTGCCTCATCTGCACACTGAGGATGACATTACCTTCCTCAGTGTGACTGGGAAGATTAAATGACTTAATTCATGTAAAATGCTTGAAACAGTGCCTGGCACAAAACAGATGCTCAGTAAGTATTAATTCACTATTATTATCATTATTTTTTGCTGTAAATCTAATCTTTTTCACGAATTGCTACGCCATATGCAGATATTCGACCTGTAGGGTTTCTTCTTTTTGAGGAAGTACAAGGCCAAGAATTGAGATGAAAGCTGCTTTTCTTTTCATCTTATCACCCTGGACTTTTTTTCTTTTTTAATGTTTTTTATTTATTTTTGAGAGACAGAGAGAGCGCGGGCAGGGGCAGGTCAGAGAGAGAGGGAGACACAGAATCTGAAGCAGGCTCCAGGCTCTGAGCTAGCTGTCAGCACAGACCCTGACGTGAGGCTCAAACCCATGAACTGCGAGATCATGACCTGAGCCGAAGCCGGTTGCCCAACTGACTGAGCCACCCAAGCGCCCCACACCCTGGACTTTTTTGCCTAAACTCCACCTGAGGTTGCCTGGGAGACATCATAAGGGAGACAGTGGTCCTAGCCAGAGAGCTAGGAGAGCAAATTGCCAGGGTGGTTCTTGAGGGAAAAGGTGGGGGTCCAGACTTGGTGGCAGAATGATTGTTGAGCCACTGAGGAAAAGTCTGGAATACTAACACAGGTAAAAAGCCAAAAAGAGTATAGCTCAGGGATGGTTTCAGAAAGAGACCAGTAGACGGGAGAGGAGAACCGGAGAAACGCCTTCTGTGACCCCTGTCCTTTATCTTCACTCACTGCCTCTGTAGCACTTTCTGCCCCTTTTAGAGCCCACCTTGAACTCAAGCTCAGTTGTTGTTGAACATTCTTTTTTGCAGACATGACCTCCATGACATTGTTGTCATCATCTCTAATTAACGGACTCATTGAAAACCTACACTTTTCACCATGAACTAATTTAATTCTACACTATCGCACACTTATTCACAAATGTAACTTTTATATTTGAGCTAAAGTTATATTGCTACAAAATACATGCTACAGTAATACCAAGTTTTAGAACATTAGTGACACTTAGAATTGTGTTAAGAATACTTTCCCGAGCATGTTATTTAAATATTTTGGTTGCAATCAACAATAAGAAACAGAGTTTTTAGAAAGTTGGTTTATTTATATTAAGAGAGAGACAGACAGCAAGTGCATGAGTGGGGGAGGGGCAGAGAGTGCACGAGACAGAGAGAGAGAGAGAGAGAGAGAGAGGAGAGAGAGAGAAAGAGAGAGAGAATATCAAGCAGGCTCTGCACTGTCAACGCACAACCCCACACAGGCTCCATGCCATGACCTGTGAGATCATGACCTGAGCCAAAATCAAGTTGGACACTTAACCAACTAAGTCACCCAGATGCCCCAATCGGAAACACTCTTTTCCATTGTAGTCTCTGTTTATCTGGACAGATGTTCATGTGTGGATATGTGTGTACATCACTGAAGCAAAAGTTTGATGAAAAAATGTTTCATCTCACTGCATGTGAAGCACTTTGGTAATTTCTATCTGATGGGACAAACAAGGTGTTTGTAACCCAGTAACCACATAACCTGTGGTTAGAAGAATCCTCGTCTAGAGTATATTATCCAGTCGTGGTTATTTGTGTTCTTGTAGACGCTCCACATATCCTACGTGAAAGAGGGCTATAGCTATCTTAGTTAGATTTTGAGGGATTTTCTCTCTCTCTCTCTCTTTATATCTCACTCATGTATGTATATATCAATCGCAATGTTTGTCAGTTCTTACATAAAGTTGATGCTATCATAATAAAAATACCAAATCTTTACCTTTTTTTTATAGAGGCAAATATTTTAAAATTTATATGGAGATAAACTTATAGCTCTAAAGATAAAGTACAAGGAGTGACGGTTTATTTTCTCAGATAATGATACTTACTACAAAGTACGATAATTAAGACCAGTGTGGTATTTATACCCAGATAGAAAAATAGCCCACAGGAATGGTCTTACAGGTCTTGATTCAATATATTTCTGTGTATTTGATATTTTTGATGCTATTACAAATTACATTATTTTGTACATTTCAGTCTATGTTGTTAGTATCAGATACACATTTAATTTTTCTGTCTAACCTTGCTAACCTCCCTGATTAATTATAATACTTTATCTGTAGCTTCTTTTGAATAATGCAATCATAGTACCCAAAAATACTGATATTTTTACTTACTCTTTCTTTTACTCTTAGTTCTATGCCCTTTGTTTGGCTTTTTCTTTTTTTTCAATGCTTTCCATAGTCCTTAAAGTAAGTACATTGTTGAATAGAAATGGTGATGAAAAATAGGCTTTTCTATTTTCCTGATCTCAAAGAAATGTTTTCAACATTACTGTAGTAACTGTGGAATTTGCTATGGTGTTTGAAAATTTCTTTTTGTGAAAATTCTCTGTTAGAAGTTAAATTTTATCAAATCCTTTTTCTGAATCAAGATGATTTTCTCTTTCACTATATTAATCTGGTTGGCTTTACTGAATTGATTGAATATTAAACCAACCTTGAGTTCCTGGAATGAACTGAACTTAGCTTTGATATATTACATTACTGTTAATATTTGTTAATATTTTCTTTAAGATTTTTGCATTTATCACATGAGCCTGACCCGAGATTTCTTTTTTTAAAGTAACTTTCTTGGGTTTTGGGATCAAGGTAATGCTAGCCTCATAATGTGATTTGAACGGTAAGATAGTGGACATTTGTGCTTTTTTTTACCTTCTTTCTTTCTTTTTTAATTTATTTTAATTTTTTAAAATTTATTTTTGAGACAGAAAAAGAGCATGAGTGGAGGAGGGGCAGAGAGAGAGAGGGAGACACAGAATGTGAAACAGGCTTCAGGCTCTGAGCTTTCAGCCCAGAGTCTGATGGGGGGCTCAAACCCATGAACCTGTGAGATTGACCTGAGCTGAAGTCGGATGCTTAGCCTATTAAGCTGCCCAGGCACCCCTCACCTTATTTCTTTCTTGATCACTCATCAACTTTCTTGGTTTCCCTTTTGAAACTTACTTGACTTTTCAAATAATCATCTGTTGGCTTTGTTGATACTCTCTATTGTAGTTTAAAATTTTCCCATTTATTTCCATTCTTAGTTTATCATTTCCTTCTCTTTTCTTTGGTTTTAATTTGCTATTGTTACATAGCTTCTTGAAATAGAGCCTACAACAATTGATTTTTCAGGCTTTTTTTCTCATCTAATATATATATATTTAAGACTATATCTATTTCTTAAAGATCAGATTTGGTTATATCACACAAAATTTCCTTTGCAGGATATTAATTTTTACTTACTTAAAAATATTTTTGGATTTCTATTGAGAATTCTTCTTTGATCCATGTGTTATTTCCATATGTGTTACTTAATTTCCAAACATAAGATTATTTACCTAATTTGTTTCTAGCTTAGTTCCACTGTAGTCACTTAAAAAATATATTCTGCTGTCATGAAGGCTATGTTCTATTTATATCTGTTCATCACATGAGGTTTTTGAATCCTGTTGTTTAATTTTTTCTGTAATCATTGATTATTTTTCTATGCATTACACCTGTTACAAGAAAGACGTGTTAAAATGACCCATTATGATTTGTGGATTTATGTTTTTCTTTGTAATTCTGTGAACTTTTATGTTAAATATCTTGAGTCTATACTCAACATATGCCTTTAGAATTGATTTCTTCCTAGTAAATTGAGCACTTTTTCATTGTGAAATATTCCTCTTTATTTCAGCTAATGCTTTTTGTCTTAAAATCAGCGTTGTCTGATATTAATATCATAGCCTCATCTATGTTTGCGGATAGTATTTACATAATGACTTTTCTCCATCCTTCACCTTCAGTCTCTAGAAATCCAGGCATGCATATTTTTGTTCAACCTAGCCCAGCAATTTTCATCTTTTAACTAAAATATTTAATCTGTTCATATTTTATGTAATCACTGGCATAGATTTGCATTGAAATCTATCTTGTTATTATTTGTTCCCTGTCATATTTTTTTCTACTTTTTCTCTTTTTCCATGTTCTTTTGGTGTGAGGCTTAAAAATTATTCTTATGATCATTTACTTTTCCCTGTCTGTTGGCTTGGTAGTTATATATTCTTTTCTATGTTCTTACGGGGTTAACAGAAGTTGTTACTTGCTGTATTGACTCATAAAGCCTAAAATAAAATTAATACTTTGCTATTTCCTCAATGCTCTATAAGAATACATATTTAGTTATTTTCTTTTAGCATTTCGAAGATACTCCAGATAATCAAAGGAATCAAGTATTTTGATTATCTAACATAAAGATCTTTTTTATGTAGAAACTAAAACACAGCCGCGAATTATTGACACAGTCTAGAAAGTGTTTTTACAACTCTCAAAAACAGAGAGGGAGCATGAAACATGTAAACCTAAGTTAAGTGAAATATGTAAAAATATGCAAAGGTAACACAAAAGTACCCAGGCATATGTCTTGCTCCAAATTGACTTTCACAGTCTCAGACTAGTTTAGTCTCTAAAAAACACTTCTTATACTATTTTATATCCATTTCATTTATAACATCTGTTCAAAATTCTGTATTAGCTTTCCTCATTGACAGCTTAATTTTTCCATGGTTGTTCCTTAGCTGGGTTTCACTGCATATTTTCATTTTGAGATAACAGTTGTTGGAAAAATAACAAAATGTGATAACCTTTCTGCTGGCATATTGGGCCCGTAATTGTGTGTTTGACTTACGACTTCTTCACCTACAAAAGTACTTGGCTGCAGTATTATCTTCCTTCAGCCTTAATATAGTGCTCGAAATGTGAACTAAACTCTTACCTTTGAGATATTTTTCCTTTTTGTAAAAAATCATTGTTTCTTAAATGTTTATTATTGAGACAGAGAGAAGCAGAGCATGAGTGGGGGAGGGGCAGAGAGAGAGAGGGAGACACAGAATCCAAAGCTGGCCTCAGGCTCTGAGCTGTCAGCACAGAGCCTGACGCAGGGCTTGAACCTACAAACATGAGATCATGGCCTGAGCTGAAGTTGTACGCTTAACTGACTGAGCCACCTAGGCTTCCCTAGATATTTTTTTCCTTTACTAAAATGCAGTGTGTATAATAAGCAGTTAGGAATATGAGTTTTATAGTAAAACAAACCTGGGTTCCAAGAGGGCTCTGTTAATTACTAGTTGTGCATCCTTGGAAAAAGATTCCACAATTCTGCAGCCTTAGTTTTACTATCTGTTAAATGAGGTCACTAATTTCTACCTTACAATACTACTTTAAGGATAAATGAAATGGAAAATTAGTTACTTGTCATGCCTGTATGGCAGCCATTGTGATTATTAATTAAAAAATTTTTATAGTATGGTGTTGCCTGCTAAATTCCTTCATAGAAGCTAATATATTTTATTGGCAGATGATACTTGGTATGAGAATGGTTCCTTTTGAGATAAATTAAAATAATTTACCACTTTATTTTTGGAGTTTATGAAGATAGATATTTGGTGAGCCTTTGAGCCGAAGGCTTATAATAAATTCTGTGTCCTTAATTTAACAAATGCGATGGTTCATTTTATGTAGCAGCTTGCCTGTATTACAGGGTACCCAGAATCTTAGTTAAATGTTATTTGTAGCTGTGTGTGTAAAGGTGTTTCTAGTTCAGATTAGTATGGAACCGGTAACTTAGTTAAGGAGATTCTTGCCACCCATAGCCACAGTGTGGTTATGCATCATCCGGTCTTTTGAGGGCTTGAAAAGAACAGAAATTGCAGGAAGGGAGAATGGATTCTCTCTGACGGACTGCTGAGCTACAACATGAGTCTTGTACCCTTGACTGGGACTTAATACCAGTTCTCACAGTTATGCGACTGGCTCTCTCCCTGCATATGTCTCTATGTCTGTCCCCATCTGGTTCTGTTTTCTGAGGAACCCTGGCTAACACAATAAGCATGGATTGAGTCTCTCACAATGCACCGTTACAGCCTTCTTACTTCACCTCTCGTACTGTCAACCAGTGTCCTTTACTTGGAATATTGAATGCTGAGTTTTAGTACTTCTTTGCTTTTTGCTGGGACTTTGTAAAATGCCAAAGTGTGGTGTAATGTTGTTAACCACAAGAAGACTGTAATGTGTTTTATAGAAATATATATGGGTTAGATAAACTTTGGGCCTGAGTTATAGTGATACTGGCCGTGGGTTTAATGTTAATGAATCAATGAAATGTATATTAAATAAGGTGTGTTGAAACAGAAGCACACATAAAACAAGGTTATGTATAGATTGGTTGACGAAAATGTGACCAGAGGGTCCCAAGAGGCCGACCCTGTGTTTCCCCTAGGAACAGAGGTTCGGTGTTGATTAATTCGGTATTAAAGTTTTTTTTACTAGAAGACAATTAAGATGAATAGTGAGAATCAACTGTATGAACACTTTGTTTAAGCTGAAAAGATGGCCGATGCATGTAAGACATTTTTTGGAATTATAGTCAACCCTAACAAAACGGAACTGTGTTTATTTAGTTTATAAAGATACTATCCTTTTTAATTTGGTTGGTTTATTTAGCAGTTATTTATAGTTCAGCATGTCAAGTAAGTCAGGTGCAGTTGAGTTAGACAATTTGTGCCCTGAAGGGCTCCCAGTATAGCATGGAAGGCAAAGAGATGTGCACAATCAACAGTAATGACATTAATTTGTATTCCTGGGGTGGATGTAAAATAGAGCCAGAGAGAGTCCACCCTAGGTTCAGAAAACGACCAGGGAATGGCCACAGAGCAGACACCTACAACATGTCTGTGAAGCTTAACCTTATCTTTGAGCTCCAAGGGTTTACAGATAGAAAGTGTCTCAGACACTCAGAGTATAGTGAGAAACTAACCATGTCTAGATGTAGAGCTAGAACCAGAAACTAAGCGCCATGGCTCAGATCAAGACCTTTCCTGCTTAACCACGTAAATGCTATGTGGTTAAATGAAATATCGAGGTCTGGGCTTAGAAATGAGCTGAATTCCATTCAGGTCTGATGTTTAGAAGGTAGTTTGAGGTAGTTCTGGGATGAGCTCCAAGAGGCCTATTTTGTTGTATTTGACCATTTTTTATAGAAAGGGTTTCATAGATTTCATGTGGTTCTAAAAAGGGGTTCATGATTCTAAAATGTCTAAAAGTTGTGTTAAAAGATGATGTAATATAAGGAAAAACTGTTTATCACAAGACACTGTGTGGAAAAAAATCATAGTATAAACACAACTTGGATGCCTGTGACCAGACATCTCTTGGCAATGGAACCACAGGTATTTATTTTCCTTATTTATTCTCCCCCCCATTCTTGAAATGATACATATTTTTTATAATCAGAAAAAAAAGTTAAGTAACATTCTGTCTCACTTGAACTATGCTTTACCTAAGGGAAATCCTGTTCTCTTCTCTTGTTTCAACATTTCAAACTGTCTCTTAAGCTGTATGAAATTTAAAATGGCTACTCAGTTCACATTTGCTCATTTAGAGTCCCTTTTTCTTCCCATGGGGTTACCCAGCTTAAACCTTTGTGCTCAGGCCCCTTTCCCGTCTTGCCTCTCTCCTCTCCTTCCCCTTTTTGTGCTGGGACCCCTTACCCTTTTTTTTTTAAAAAAAAGTCAAATTCCATCTGCTCTTCTTTAAAAGCATTAGCCTTTTTCTCTTACCTGTTGGGGATATGATGTGTACTGTTCGGATACTCAGTTTCAGATATTCATCCCATTTTCTCCTTTTATTCCTTGTTGCTTTACCTGGCAGTTTATTTTGGAAGATAGAAGAAATGTTTGCAGAATAGCTTCTTCCAAACCTCAGAGCCTTGGTAGTACTTTTGTGTAATTTTAAATTTTATTCCTTTTGAGATTTCTTAAGTGTTTTCTCACGCTATCAGAAGCAAGGGTGTATGTGTGTATACAGGTGTGTATGACTGTGTGTGTGTGTGTGTGTGTGTGTGTGTGTGTGTGTGTACATGTTCTGTTCTTTCCAATCAGGATCTGTGTCATTTCCACCTGGTACAGGTGGGTCCTTCAAGGGTTCATTCCTGGGCTTTACCCTGTCTGCACAGAAGGGTGGGGCCCTAATCTATCTGGTATGAGCACACTGGTGGCCATACTTGAGAGCCTTGATGAGGATGGTGTAAGGATGGTGTAAATTGGGCCAGCTCTCCAGTGGCTGCTAGGCTGGTTCTGAGCCAAGCAGGATGATCTGTAATCTGTCCCAAAGCCTGCTAATGAGCCAAGAGGTACATATATTAGATACGATGGCAGAACTCAACTTATGTATGTGTGGATGCAGGACTGAATTAAAATGACAACTTGAGGAAAGACCTAAGGATCAGGTTGGGAGATTCCGAGTCAAAAATCTAGGCTAAGAATTCCATGGTGAATGCTTTTACATGTAAATTGGAATTCAGAGTAGATTCTGGCATTGAAGTAGTGTACTATGTTTATTTTATTTCCTTAAATCTGAAGTCTGGCTTTTAAGTTGGCTCCAGGGTAGATCCATCAGCATTGAGCCTTGAAAATTTGCTTGATATGATACATCACATCTGTGATGAAGAAAACCAGGCATGTGTGACACTGACTTGCAGTCTGCAAACATCCACGGCTGTATTCTATAGCTTTCAGCTCAGTGTCTCTTCATGGAGAAAAATGTACCTTGGTATGCTTCCTAGGGTCTTCATTCTTTATTCAAAAGACAGGACTGGGGGCCCCCTAGGTGGCTCTGTGGGTAGGGTGTCTGACTCTTGATTTTGGCTCAGATCATGATCTCATGGTTTGTGAGATTGAGCCCTGTGTTGGCCGTGCACTGACAGCATGGAGCCTGCTTGGGATTCCCTCTCTTTGTCTCCCTCAGCCCCTCCCATGTGCATTCTTGAGTTCTCTCTCTCTCTCTCTCTCTCTCAAAAAAAAAATATATATATGCAAAACAAAAGACAGACCTGAGTAGAGGAAAGGATAGTTGGTGAGACAGGACCTTTACCTTCATACTGTTTTCTTAAAACCCAAAGTCACAGGGGGGGAAATTGGACTTTATTAAATTTACCTGATTGGAAACAAGCATGCAGATGATGCAGGATTCCTAAATGTGCCAGAAGAGCAGAGGGAGAGAGCCCTGTTTGGCACAGTGCTAATGCCGCAAGTGGTCTTCGCCAGGACTAGCCTTGGAGAATAATGTGAAAGAGTTGATGTCTTTTCCCTGCTGCCTTAGTCTCTTCTTAATGTGTCCTCTTCCTCCCTCTTTCTCCTTCTAGTTATCACATATCCACAAGAAATGTCAGCTTTCAGGAGTGATCAGCCAAGCACACCTTTGTATGAATGTAAGATTTATAAGCATTCATTGAGATGTGTGCATTTGACATTGCATCCTTTATTTGGTAACAAAATGCATGTTGCCGACAAGACATCAGGTGACTCATTTTATGCGTCTGTGTGTGTGTAGGACTGGTTTTGGGGAGCGCTCCTGTTTGTAGCTTATGTTTCAAATCCTACTTGTATTAACACAGACTGTGTCTTGTGGTTTCAGGAGTCTGGCTTCTCACTTAAAAGCATCCCCCCTTTTTTCTCACTGTGATGAATTTTAATTTTAAAGCAAAAGTCACTGTACCAACTTTAATGTCAAATAAATTTGAAAAAGAAGATATAGCTTGTTGAAAAAGATGGTGGAAATGATTACATTCCAGGCTTAGAGCTTAGTGAAGTTGGTGAACCCTCTAATGGATTCAGACTGTATTTAGAGCATTTTGCTTTGGCGTCCCCATTTCAGTGTGGAGGAGGCTGTTTTGTGCCTGATCTTTTTGCAGAGAGGACTGAATCACTGAAATAAAGTCTCACGGCTGCTGTGCTACCACAAACCTCAAACAGTAGATGCCACGGAATTGCTTTTTGAAAAGTGTTACCTTTCACATGTCATGCTAAAAATATATACCTAAGAAGACCTGAAAAACTTGAAAGAAGTACCAAAGCAGGATGTAGTTATACAAAAGCAATTTGCAAGATCATGGAGGTAATAGAAATTGTATAAAGTAAGACATATTAGTAGTGCTTTCTTAAGTTCCAAAGAATATTTTGATAATATAGTCAGAACAGAAATAAGAAAGGCATCAAAAACCTGGAGAGTCCCTAGGAGGCTGCAAAAGGCTATGGAAAATGCCTTAATAGCATGGGTAGAATGTCTTTATTCCCCTAGACTTCTCATCTCTTTCTTTTCCCTTTTGAAATTCACCTTTAGAAAATCTTGCGCTGTTACTTCTACCTGGCTGGCTCACGCTTGGTCCTCTGTGTCAACTCCAGTTGTCCACATATCTTACAGATTTCCCCTTCAGCTCCTTATTGTGTGGCTTGTCCTCTGACCATGCTGTAGGCTTACTAAGGTCAAGACACATGTCTTTCCTATCTTTGGAGTTTTCCCTATTGTTTTGGTACAATTGTGTTCACAGATGGCATTTGATGAATGTTGCCTAACGCAGTGGGTACTTGCAGAGTAAAAAAAAAAAGAAGTTAATGGAAAGATACTCAACTCTGCTATTATTAATATTTATGTGCCATATTCTGGAAAATCTGTAGAAGACCAGATAAGATAAAAGCTGGAGGAACAAAATGTAGGTATAATAATGAGAATGCAAGACATGTAATAATGTCTTGACCTAAATAATAAAGATGGTAAGAGTAATAATGATACAGCTTGGCATTTCTGTAGCATTTATCTGAAAGCACTTTCATATCATCAAGGAAAGAGGGATAAAGGAATAGAAGTAAATGCAAGCAATACTAAGGAAATGTCGAGATGAAAAAGCAAAAAGACAAAAGAAAGGTGAGGAAAATAAAGCCAAGAATAAGGAAATGGTAGGAGGATTTAGTAACAACTTGGAACAGTTGTTAGCTAAATTACACAGTAGGCAGAGTGTCAAATATTTACAGCGATGGTTTTTTTTTTTTAAGCAGGTGGAGTATGCTGTGTATAGATCACAGCATGTTTCTCCTTCTTTACTACCATGTAGGGGCTGAGGGAGAGTCCCTCGTTCTCTAGCTCGCTCTCTCTCCAGTTTTTGTTCACTAAGGTTTATACCCATACAGGACAGTTAGATGTACTCCAGCCATTCTCCCTCTCTCATCATGAAGACATGGAAAGGTGGTGATACTCCCCACTAGCAGATTATTTCTGTGATTTCACAGAAGCTCAGTTGGGCTTGCTGCAGACAGCACTGTCGATTTTTGTTGCTGTTGTAGTATTCTCAAGATTTCCTGACCTTACGAGGGAGGTGTCAAATTATCGCCGGTAACCCTGACTACATAGTAACGAATTATAAAGAAGTTCCAAGATGATGAGTGACGTTGATCATCCTTTCATGGGTCTGTTGGCCATCTGTTATCTTCTTTGGAAAAATGTTGATTCATGTCCTCTGCCCATTTTTGAATTGGATTATTTGTGTTGTGCAAATTATTTATATATTTTGTATATTAAGCCCTTATCAAATATACCATTTGCAAATACCTTCTCCCATTCATTAAGTTGTCTTTTCAGTTTTTTTAATGTTTATTTATTTTTGAGAGAGATAGAGTCAGAGTGTGAGTGGGGGAGGGGCAGAGGGAGAGGGAGACATAGAATCCCAAATAGACTCCAGGTTCTGAGATGTCAGCCCAGAGCCCCATGTGGGACTTGAACTCACGGACCATGAGATCATGACCTGAGCCAAAGCCTGACATTTAACCCACTGAGCCAGGCACCATCAGTAAGGTGTCTTTTTCTTTTGTTGATTTAATTCATAGTGAAAAGGTTTTTATTTTGGGGTAATACCAGTAGTTTAATTTGGATTTCCTTACCAAAGATCTATCTCGAAAAACGTTACTGTGGCCAATGTCAGAGACGTTACTGCCTATGTTTTCTTCTGGGAGTTTTATGGTTTCACGTTTTGTAAGGACACAGGTCCCATCCGGCCCTCCCCACCGGGCCTTCCCAGCCTTCCCAGAGTGGTCTTGGTGCACTGCCGTGGTTGGGGGGGGGGTCGGTCCCCCGCAGGCCACAGATCCAGCCTTCCCCTGTACTTAAAGGGGAAGGCACCGGCTTCTCCTGAAAGGGCGCACCTTAAGGAGGGACAACTCCTGTGGCGCCCAATCGGGAAAGGCTGGCCTATACCTTTGACCTTTCTAGAGGTGGGCCTGGTCACGCCCCACATGAGGCGTCCTGGGCCCACTCTGATTGGTCAGTACTCCAACTATTGTGATTGGCTCCCACAACTGCCAGTATTGATGGGCGGGGTAGGGATTGGATCACTGTACACCTGTCATCATTTCCTGTAACGCCCCTTCCCAAAGGTATAAAAGGCCCTGCCCTGCCTTTGTTCGGGCTCTCTCCACGTGGCCAGCGGGTGGGGTGGAGACTGTGAGCCTGAGCTTAAGCTTGTAATAAAGGCCCTTTGCTTTTGCAGGCGTGACTCGGTCTCCCTAGCAGTCTCTGGTGTTTGTTTTGGGGCGTTTTGGGGCGATTTTACAAACTTGGGCACAACAGTTTCACATTTAAGTCTTGCATCTGTTTTGAGTTTATTTTTGTGTGTGATGTAAGAAAGTGGTCCAGTTTCATTCATTGATATATTGTTGTCCAGTTTTCCCAACACCCTTTGTTGAAGAGAATGTTTTTCCCATAAGGGAGGTGGGTGGGGGATGGATAAAATAGGTGAAGGGGATTAAAAGTATACTTATCCTGATGAGCACTGAGTAATGTGAAGAATTAGTGAATCTTATTGTCTTGAAATTAATATGACACTGTATGTTAATTATACTAGAATTAAAAAAATGTTCTAAGAAAAGACATCCCAAGTATGTTTTAGAACTGAGCAGTTCTAGATGTGGACAAGTACAGATAAAAAAGTTCTGCCTCTCACATGTCAGAGGCCACAAAAGGTCCTAAAATGACCTTTTATTACTGCTTTGGAGGGATGTGCTGCGTATTTTAAACAAGGTGACATTTAAACAAGGTGATACTTAAATAAGGCGACCCCCAGCAGCTTTCTGGAAGTGGCAAGCTTCTCTTAATTTGGGTCTGTTTTGTTCAGAAATGATATTCACTTCAGTTGAAGGGCAGGCAACCCACACCAAAATATCAGATTTAGTAAATTTTGGAAAGCTGATTAAAAAAAAGATACAAATTATGGTCATGGTAAAACTCATCAAATCCCTAGAAAGTTTTGCTTGCCTCACAATAAGAAGAGAGAGTCTCTTGAATTATATTTGCTTCTTGTTTACAGTAGTAGTTTGGAGAGAGTTTAATTTTAACTGCCTTCTTTGCTGTGGGAATCGCGGATCAACTATTTTCAAGGTTCAGAGATCAACACTCGTGGTTTGGCAATAATTCTACTTTTTATACCTCAGATTTTCAAAGAGAGCAGAGACCGTTTTCCTCTGGCACGATGAAGACCTGGGGGCTGGTCCTAGCTCGGGCCCTTTGTAAGTGTAGTCACTGGGCAAATAATTTCATCTCCTCCATCCTCCATTGCCTCAGCTGTAAGAGGGGATGATTACATTGGTCCTACTGTAACGCAATCATCATTTCCATTTCTAAACGCCTGCCATGTGTCAGGTATCTGCTGCCTTCGGCATATGTTACCTTTGTGTCTCTCACCAACTCTGCAAGGAAGGAAACGTTACCATTCATGTTTTATAGTTGAGAAGGCTGAGGGTCAGAGCCTTTCAGTAACGTGACTGAGATCACGTAGGCAACAAATAAGTGGCAATGCCAGCATGTAAGCCCTCATATATATGTTCTCAAAACCTCCTCTCAGTCTTCCATGAGATTCTGGGGTTCATTTAAAATGGCATTTGTGGGAGCCCCTGGGTGGCTCAGGTGGTTGAGTATCTGTCTCTTAATTTTGGCTCCGGTCATGATCTCATGGTTGTGACATGCAGCCCCAGATTGGGCTCTGTGCTGGGCATGGAGTCTGCTTGGAATTCTCTCTTTTTCTCTCTCTGCCCCTGCCCTGCTCATGTTTACTCTCTCGCTGTTGGTTTTGCTCTCTCCCTCTCTCTCTAAAAAAAACATGGCATTTGTAAAAGTGTTTTTGAAAATTGCAAAGTTTCTTTAAATGCATGGTATTGTTACCATTATTTTCTGGATGGATATAAATTAGTAAATGAGGATTTATTCAATTTCTTGTAGGCACTTAGCACCAAGTCAGATGTCATTTTGGATACTCTATGGAATTATGTATTTTACTATTGTAGTGTTATAGAAGGTGTGTTAAAAGTAAATCTTACATATTTATAAGTAGTATTGCTTCCATCCTTGGAATCAGGTATTAGTTACTTTGGATCCTTTTTGGAGAAAAAAAGAAAAGAAGCAAATAGGCTTATCTAAATTAAATGAATATTTTAAGAAACAAAAAACTGATTGCATATAGTCTAGTCTGCAGAGCCAGCAAATAAAGACCCCTGGAATCCCTGGAGATGAAAATCGATGTGTTCACAAATATTCTGGACCAACATAACTTCTCCCTTCTTATTCTTTTTTTTTTTTTTTTTGAGTCTTTCATGCCTAGTAGGTTGCTGAAATTTACTTGCAGAGTCTCTCCTTGGTTGAGGGATATCACACTTCCTTTGACTCTACACAGCTCTCCTAAAACATACACTCTGTTTTGGAAAGACTTTTCTTGTATGGGAAATGTCTTATTCTCAAAGAGAGCCACCAACATGAGATCACTCTTTTCCAGGGATGAGGCTGAGGGGAGCCAGTTGGTTCAGCAGCCAAGAATGAAGTTTCAAGACAGGTTAACAGATGCATCCATGCTTTCCTTTTGGTCTTTTGGAAGAACTGCTTAAAATCACACAAGGCAAAAAAAAAATCACAATGACAATAAGACACTCTAGAAGAAGAATCACTGGGGCCCAGAAGTGAACCCTTCCTTATTGTTTCTCTGTCTTCTTATGCAGACACCAAGACCCACCCTGGGAAGTCCCCGTGGGGTTAGATTGCACAGTGCATGTGCAGCTCCTGGAACAAAACGGCCATCACTGTTGAATCCTACGTCAGTTTTCCAGATGTGCTTAGTTCCTTAACTCTCAATGCAAACCATTTGTTCTTTTAGGCCATGAGATGTCTAAAGAGTTAGGAAAAATGCTTTTGAACTGAGAAAAGATGGACACGTCTGCCTCTTTTAGGCCTCCCTCAGGTCTGGGTTCAGTGGAATGTAGTCTTCGTTTGAGTGGTAAGAACTTCAGGAGTGGCCAGCAGGAGTGCTATGCAGAAGGAGCTCATGCCACCAGCTGGCTGGTGGCTGCTTGTCTGTAGACCCTTCTGGGGAATGCATGTGGGGCTTCTGACCCGTGCATTTTCCTTGGCTGAGATGGGAGAGGGTAGCCCTTGTCCTCTTCTCTCTTGAGACATTTTGGTCACATGTGGGTCTTTGCTGGGCTAAGGCAGAAGCCCTGCTGGTGAGAAAAGGGCCACCATGTGACCAGGCTTGGTTTTCTTTCTGCTCATGGCATGGATTTGGCCACATCTGAAGAGATGAGGTTGATCAAACTAAGCCAATTAAATGAGTAATAATTGTTTTTTTTTTTAATGTTTGTCTGTTTTTGAGAGAGAGGGTGGAAGGAGGGAGGGAGCATGCACACACACGTGTGTCCATATGAGCTGATGAGGGCCAGAGAGACGGAGGAGAGAAAGAATCACAAGCTGTCAGCGCAGAGCCTGTCTCGGGGCTTGATGTCATGAATCCTGAGATCATGACTCGAGCCGGAGTGAAGACCTGGGTGCTTAACCACCTGAGCCACCCAGGCATCCCAAGAGTGATACTTGTAAGGAAAAGGTTGGGTACTCTAAGAACTGCCTTGATTTGCTGTTTGGATTTATTGAGTAGAGGGAAGCCCAACATCCTCCCTGTAGTCCTCCAGCCACAGCCAGCCAGAACTCTGCCCAGCCCTAGCAGCTAAAAAGAAAAAAGAATCTGGCGGAGCATGTGGTGCAGGCCCCCTGTGCACAAATGCCTGGTCCTGGGGTGATGGTGCTCTTGGCACCGTGGGAGGCACAGTCAGTGTTTTGTGCTCTCACCACAACTTGGGCTATGCTCTACTTCAGGCCGGTATACTCCAGTGAAATGAACTTTGCTCAGGGAGCTATGGGACTGGCATTTGCCATTCGATTTCAGACAAGTCACTTTTTGCCTGTGGACCCCTGTTTCCTTTAAGCAAGGACACCTCTAATGAGCCTTAGCACAAACAATCTAGGAGTCTGTAGTCTGCCCCTATCTGGGGTATAGATTGTGTGTGTGTGTGTGTGTGTGTGTGTGTGTGTGTGTCCGTGTCCTCCCTCTTTCCCCTCCAGCTCCCAGTCCTGGGGATGTTTCTCCAAACTGTTCTTGGCCCCTCTTCTCAAATTTCTTTCTGCAAGAGAGGAAGATTCTGTGTGAATGGATCATTGTTTTTTAAAAGACAAAAGCTGATAAAGTCAGGGACCTATTTCTGAAGCAGACAACCAAAGAGAAGTTTATGGCTTTTTGTTCTTTAGGTTTAACCAGTTTTTCTTCTTGGAACATATTTTATGGAACTTGACCAGTCACCCCAGCAGTATATTACTGGAGCATTCTTGGCTATAGATCAAAATTTCCCATATAGCAGCAGGAACAATGAGAAAGTGGGAGGCAGGAGAAAGCATTTGTGATGAATTTTGGAGTCAGACTCTAATAGAAAAGTAGAAAAAAGATAGGGATAATTAATTTCTGAAAGAATTGCAAATGACCAATACATGGGGGTGGGGGGGAGTCTAGTTTTCTAGCATGAAATAAATGCAAATAAAAATAAGTGCTATTGTTGACCCCTGTCGTTTTGGCAGACATTAGGTGGTTGGTCGAATTTGGTACGTCTGTGAGTGTGAAGAAATGGGCACATGCATGCAGATACCAGTAGCTTTCATTGGTTTAAATGCAGAAAGAGCGCAAGTTCCACAGCATTTGGAGGGCAGTTGGGTGATGTGTACTGAAATATAAAGTGAAAATGTAAGAAGAGAACATTCTTTCTTTGTCCAGCGATCCTCAGTTGAGGACTTACTTAGGGGGCTAGCCAGATGAATGTAAAAATAGGTTTGCAAAAGCATATTCATAAGGAAAAGTAGAAATAACTTCAATGTTCATTAGTAGGGGACTGGCATAATCATTTAGAGGAAAGGCCTTCTAGAAAATGTTGTGCAGTCAATAAAATTATGTTGAAAAGTGTTCCATACGATGTGGAAAATTGTTTAGTCATACAAAGCAGGTTATGAAACAAAATAATCATTTATATAAAATTGTAGTAGCAGAAACGTGGAAGGTTTTTATTTAACCTTAAAAGGTAGGCTAACGTGTTAACGGGTAGGACCTGAGGCTTTTACTTCTACTTTACAGCTCTACTTATCAATTCTGTGTTTTTAGAAAAATTTAGTTAACCTCTTTTACTTGTGGTAAAAATGGGGATAATATTCACCTCTGAGAGGTTGCTGAGGGAATCCAGCAATAAGACACATGTCAGGCACCTGGGATTGGGGAAGAACCTACTTGGGTTTTTTTTTTTTCCATTCAGGGTTTCTGTTTTACTTCCACTCTGTGAGTACAAACAGCTGTGTTCCTCTGCCTGTGATTCAAAGTGAGAAAGTTAAGTGGGCTTTGAACAGCTTCCATTGGTTTAAATGCAGGAAGAACGCTAGTTCCAAATCTCTGGAACGGTATTTTCCTAAGGCTGCAGTCTGTCAGAAAAAGGGCCTTATTGAGTCATGGTTTTCTGAAGTCAGGAGATGGAATGATGCTGTCGGACAGCCTAAAATAATATTTCATTCTTGTCATCCTTATGCAGTTTAAGACCAAGTGGTTTTGGATAGATCTAGTTTCCCTCTTGGTTTTGGAAGAACACAGCTTTTGTTATTAATGCTCTTAAACAACGGAGCTTTGTCCTATCCTTGGGAGCATGCAAACTAAACAGAAGATTTCCTGAAGGACTGTCTTATTTATTGTGAGGCGTGATTCCAAGTGTAAATAGACACAGTTGGCTCCAGCCACCTGTGGGGGGTCCACACGGACAGTAGAGGAAAAGAGCCAAGACTCACAGAACACACCAGCCAATCAGGTTTGAGGTTCACTTTTATATTGCACTCAAGTTGGTGGACTCAACCACGTCAAAACTGTTAACTTCGGGACTGCTTTGTCCTCCAAAACAAATAACCTTGTATTCCTTCTTTGTCTGAGGCAGAAAAATGAAAGTACTGGTGTTTTGACTGTTTTAACTATGGGGACTTCTGGTCCATAGACCATTGTTTCAGTCTCTTGTGTTATCTTTTTAGAGCTATGGGTTCTGCTGAATGTGGTGAGGGGTGGGGGTGGTAACAGGCTCAAGAGGTCTCATCACTGGCTAATGGATCATTAGAAGGAGGCACATGAGGCCATTTTTGTTTTAATTTATCATTTCCTTGTGTGAATCCAGTTCCTGGCTTGCTACCATGCTGTCATGTCTCTGCACATGTTCCTTTAGCAAAAGGTCAAGTCCAAGTTGCATATGTAACATTGGGATCAATTCTGATTATTAATAATTACAGGTAGTGGTGAGCACTTGCAGTGTGCCAGACTTTGTGGTAATAGGTTTGCATGCACTATCTCGATGTTGCTTAATGAGGAATCCATAAACCGTCAGCTTAGCAAGGGTGCCCCTAACAATGCAGATTTCTAGGTCATACTAGACCCACAGGATGAGCATCTTTCTGGGGAGTCCGGTTGTTTCTTGGTTCTCAGTTTTATTTCTAGAAAGCCCTTATTAAAACAAAGTGCCACTTGGAAGATAACAGAAACCTTTCATTACACTGGCATAGGCTGTTTTCATCTGGCTGCTCTGGGCATGGCACACCAAACAATTTTTTTTGATGGGAGTGGAGGACAGACTCCTTTGTGGGCCTCTTGGGTGGAGTATGCTGGGGAGATTAGAAAAACATTTTTAGGGTACAGGGGGAGGAGGGAGAAGAGGTGAAACAGGAGAGGGCCTAGAAACACACCAGACCTGTGTCACGACCCTGAAGATTGCTCTCCAGCACATGTGTCCTAAATTCCCTCCCATTCTCCTTTACTTGGGTTGATGTCCAGCGCCAAGTGACTGTCCCTCAGTCACCGGCCTGGACTGCAGGGATGCCACAAGTGACAAGGCCTCACGTATAAGTGACCATAGCTGAAGCAGCACAGGGGAAAGGGGGAGGTGATCCCCCACCTCTGAATCTGAGACTCCCTTCCTTTTGCATCCCTCTGCTAAGAGCAGCTAATTAGAATGGAGGCTTCGCTCACTCAACTCTCTGCCAGCCTCCATATAAGAGTAGGTCGATTAAGCCTTAATACTTGATTTTATTTTGGATCTTGCATAAAGTACAAATTTCATTTAATTTCATTTTCAAAGCTTTTTTTTTTTCTAAACTACAAATGTTTCTCAGTTTTTCCATTGCTTATTGGTTCTTTAGTGCTAATTCATGTAGTAAATCGTACTGATTAATTTGCTCAGTAGACAGTAACCACCTTCTGCAGAGAGGACGTGGGTAGGCAGAGGCTCACTGGGGGAGTTGAGGGCGCTGGTGAAGGGCAGGCAGATGGAGGGGGTCCTCTACAGAAGCACAGCGGGTGAGATGGTACGTGCTTCCTCAGGAACGGTAGCAGTTAGATGTGGTTATGGCACAGCGAGAGGGGGTAAGGGGCAGGACCACTAATGAGTGAGTGAATGAATGAATGAATGAATGAATCGTTGAGTGTACACACAGTCCTTCCCTAGCTTGGCTCTTCCCTCGCCAAGCATGTTGGTTTTTTCCTCTGCACCTTCTTCTTCTTCTTTTTAAGTTTATTTGTTGTGAGAAAGAGCTGGAGAATACGAACAGGGGAGGGGCAGAGAGAGGGAAACCAAGAATTCCAAGCAGGCTTGACACTGGCAGCACAGAGCCTGATTAGGGGCTTGAACTCAAGAACTGTGAGAGCATGCTCTGAGCTGAAATCAAGAGCAGATGTGAAACTGACTAAGCCACCTGGGCGCTTCTCCTCTGTGCCTTCTTGAAGAGCACGTTGAAATCTCAGTTAATCTCCTCCTGCTTTGAGAAATCCCCTAGCACATGGAGGAAAGGAGATAATTAGCTTCAATGTTCTCTCATATTTAAGCCGAGAAGTCAGCCTGAACTCTAGACTTGGTTCATGTAGTTAGATAATCAGCACAGATGTTCATGATCGGTAATGCTTTCTTCCTTTCTTCATATCTTTTCTCATTAGGGTACCATGACTGAAGATTAATGGCTTCCATTATTTTTTGGCCTTCATGCAGAAATCTTTAAACTAGTTCACTAGTACATGTGAACTTTGTACCAGTTATCACATGAATCACGTCTACTACAGTTACTCTTTCTTGACATGTCCTAGGTTAGTGTCCTGGTGTGATGCACTGAATGCAGGGGAGGTTTAAAAGTGTCAGGTGAGAACTAGAACACTGACAATTAACAGTGACTGACAGACCTCCCTGAGTGTTGTTTCAGAGGCCTGAAGACAAAATCTTATTTATAAATATTACCCCAAATGAGCTATGTGATGTTAGTAGATATATTTCAGTGTAACTAGCTGTTGAATAATTCACCTCCATGTTGGAGATTCTATATGTTTATTGCAATGAACTTAGTAATAATAATGAACCTTTTCATGAACGCTCACCATGTAATAGTCCTCGTTGTCAGCCTGCGTTGCCTGTTCAATCCTTGTTCCAGCCTGGGAGGTAGTGACTGTTTGTGGAACCATTTTAATATGAGGAAACTGAGGCATACAGCTTTTAGGTAACCTGCCTAGGGCAGGTTAAGAGTCAGAAGTGGTGTT
This sequence comes from Suricata suricatta, assembly GCF_006229205.1. NCBI lineage: Eukaryota > Metazoa > Chordata > Mammalia > Carnivora > Herpestidae > Suricata > Suricata suricatta. The sequence continues at coordinate 42,011,994 of NC_043705.1, read as the reverse complement.
TGAACCCAGTGGCCTGACTCACAGTTTGTGCATTCAATACCCATGTCACAGTACTTACATTTAGTTTGAAACAAAGAGGTGGTTTTACTATCAAACATTAGGAATGCACATTTTCCTCTCACTATATTTAAGTATACATACATACAGACTTACATTTCTGGTGGTCATGCCTTTTTATTTAAATGTGATTATTTTTGCTTTGTTAAAGCAAGACAAGCCTCTTGCTGACACTTTTTATTTATTTATTTTTTCAGAGAGAGAGACCACAAGTGGTGAAGAGGGGTGGGGCGGGGGAAGAGAGAATGAATCTTAAGCAGACTCATTGCTCTGTGCATAGCCTGACACCAGGCTTGATCTCACAACTGTGAGATGACCTGAGCTGAAATCAAGAGTCACACACTTAGCTGACTGAGCCAAGCAAGTGCCCCTGCTAACACTTTTCTAAGCAACTGTTTCTCTTTCAGTTTATATCCTAAGATGGTGGCTTCAAGTGTCAGCATTTGAGGTGTTAGCAGTTACCTATCAGCAAGCTGGTCCCAAGATCTCTGGTATCTTGTGGTGGAGCACTGCGAAAATCATACAGCTTTTTATGCACTAATGTGGAGTGGGCTAATGCCCTGTCACTCTCCGTTGGTTTGACACACTAATGTGGTGGCTCTGAGCATTTCTTATGAGTGACTTGTTTGGCCACGTAAACTACAGGGCCAGAAAAATTAGCTTATGAGACTAGAAATCTTTCTTGGTCCAGGTTGAGGGACACTTTTTAGTCAATGGTGGCTTCTCTGATATTTGAGATATCCTGACAGTTCTTGGTTAAGAAATGATTTGCGTTCCTGAGCTGTTTTTCTTTTATCAGGATCATCTTAATTCTTCTCTATGAAGTTGAGATCAAGGAAATGAGTAAGAACTGAATTTAGCTGTTTGGGTGACCCTTGTATACCATGAACTTCTTGACAGTTCCCAATGAGGTCGCCAACACTAACCGATGGTGATGACAGGAGCTGGTGTCCCTAGCCAGAACCTGCTGACGTAAACCCTGATGAGTTGAGAATGAAGGTTGCTAGAAGCAAGGCTCTAACGTATGGCACTAACAGTTTGAGGCAAAAGAAGAAGATAGTATTGGTATGTAGTTTTTTGCTTTCCTCCTCCATGGCATTGTTTCCAGTAGGACAAAGAAACAAATGTAAACAGCATAATCAGCTCAAGCTGGATCCCGCAGAGCCATGACTTCCTTTGCTGTAAGGGTTTCCCGGCTGAGTGACAGTTCCAGGTAGTAAGTGTCTAAATTCCCCCAACATTGCCGAATCAAAGTAACTGTCTCAGGCTATCACAATTTATTAAAGTCCTGAGAATGGATGACAACAGTGGTCTTCAAGAAATCTCTCGTCGTGAATATGTTTTGGGATGAATGTTACTTACTAACAGATGAACACCTTGAAGTTGAGTCCAGCAAAATCCTTAGTGCTTTTAAGGGTCAGAGAACCAGGGGCCAATCTGTTACTTGGCTACTACATGTTGACACAGAGAATATACAGAAGCTCAGAGATTTGCTGGATGCTGGCTGGCCATTGTCTTGGGTGGTGAGATGGTTGTGTACAAAGTTTTGGAGGTAACATCTCCCTGTGGGAAATTTTGGGACCCATACATGTAAGCAACTGTTTCTCTTTCAGTTTACATCATAAGATGGTGGCTTCCTACCTACAGTTTACATACATGTAAACTGACTTATATGTCTCAATTTAGAGTATTCTTGGCCTTGACTTTTGACAAAGGGAAGTCTGGACATAGGAGTTGAAGGGGATTTTAATGAAATTTTATTAAGGGAATAGGAAACAGGGAGTTCTATGTGTCAAGGATTCAATATCAATCAATGTTAACCTAAGAGTCTGCTTTCCATTTTAGACTAGATTATCCATGTTATCTGAGGGAAAAGGGAACACCATTTAGCAAACTGAGTCCCTTAGAAGTTTTGCTCCTCACATAGTCATCAAGGGCAGCAGCACTGTCAAATAAACAAAGGTTTGATTTTTTAAAAATTGCATGAAGGAGAAATGTTCTTTCCTGGCTTGTCGCAAATTGGACAGGTCAAGAAACAAAACTTGGGTGGGGGTGGGGGGGGGATGGGATCGCCAATGGATTACTTTTTCTGTTTTCTGTGTACGTGCTATGTTTTTCACCTTGGTGTCAAAGCTCTCATCGAATTCAGTCAATTACAGCAAACAAAACATGCAGAAATGCCTTTTCTGTTACTGTTGTTTATATTTAATCACACAAAAAAGGGAGTCTCCTTTCCCCACTTGTTCCTCTGGGAACACATAAAACAGACACAATTTGAATATTGTGAAGATTCTCTTGTCCCTTTGGAAGCGTAATGATTAATTTTGTTATTTAAAAGTATACTACAAAGCTTTGTTGTTGCTGATGTTACAGTAGGAATAAAATTTGTTCAAGACTCACAATCTGCTGAGGATTTGGAAGGATTTGTCATTAGGTAAAACATGTCAAGTATGTAAGGGTGTGGTGTTTGGATTACATGGAATGTCAATTTTTTTTCTATTTTAGTTACTTCTTTTGACTTACAAATGTTTCCCGCAGATCCTTTAATGACTATAAATTTAGAAGTTTGGAATAACACGTAGTTGCTGTGACTAACGCTTTGAAATGTAATAGGAACTCAGGAAAACATTGCCAAGGGAACCACAGGGCCACTGGCGCTCTGTCAACTCTGTCCTGTGCTGGACTCTGCCCCCACTGCCCCACCATGGAACATTCTAGTACCTTCTCATGTGGTCTCCGTGCCAAGGGCCAAAGGAACTGAGCCATAACCTGTCTTCCCAATTTACTCTCTGAGCATAGTTATTTCCTTTGAGATATGAAAAGCATTTATTGTGCCCATGAAATGCCTCTCCTGTCCTCCCTGCTTCAGTGCCCTTTATTCTTGTTTCTAAGGGGGGGCAGGGGGGGCGGCGGGGGACGACTGCCCATCTGGAAAGGTAGCTCTAAGACATTTCTGAAAAATGATCTCTTTTCCTCCACAAATGATCATTTTGGTTTCAAGTGTGTCTCAGGTGCATGAATCCTCCCTCTACTCCTACTTAATTAATAGCAAATGATCACAAAAAGACAGGAGTGGAAAAAGGTTAAATAAAATTGAAGCACGCCTAGCTGCCCGAGTGACTTCACGTATATGATTTTGACTCAGCATTACTCGTACTAAAAATAAAAAGATGAGAATTACCTCCGGCTTTGCTGCTGTAGTCGCCCTTGGACGTGCGAGGGCAGCTTGGTCCCTTAATAGCAGGCGTGGTTGGGATCGCCAAGCCAGCCCAGATCTTGCTCCAGATCTAGTCACGTTCTTCCAGGTCATCTGTTTTCCTTCCCTCCGACAATGAAGCTGTGATTTTTCTCTGGCCTTGAAGGGGAAAGTGATTCCAGATAAGCACATTATTGTGTGGAATATCTCATCTTTGTTGTTCTAGTGCAGTCCTTTCAGCTTTCCAGAGCCAGTTAGACTTGTTATGAGGAGCTAAGTGATTGGCTGGATCTGGGGCTCTGTTTCATAAATTATAGCCCCGTGCACTAGAAGCACGAGTCCTATAGTTGGTGTAGTCCAGAGGCCTGCCAGTTCCTGCTTTAACGCATATGTAGTCGTAACTGAGTTCTAACACGGCCTTGGATGTTTCTGTCCTAAATAGCTGACATTGCATCTTCAAGACTGTGTGAGTAATCCTGACTCTTTTTTTTTTTTTTTTTTGGTAACTCAGTAAATTAATTACATGCCCCGAGAGGGAGTGATTGTAATTAGAAAATACTGAATTAGTAAACGATTCATTTTCAAGGTGTTGTACTATATGTATCAAGTTCAGGGCAATTAATCTTAAAGCTTATAAGACCCGGCAGGATTATTTGAGCTTTTTGCCACGGGTCACGGTCAAGCTGCATTTTCAAGGAGGCTGTTCAGTGCATTTGCTAGCCCTGTTTGTTTTAAGGGGTCAGTAAGGTGATAAAGGTCCAACATGAGCAGGTTAAAACAGGCTGCTGGTGTCAAAGTAACGGCTGAGAGAGCCCTGGAGTCTGGCAAGTTTCACGGTTTCCCACCCCTACTGTCCAAAACTGTAAGGGAGCAGCAAATGATAGCAGTCCTTGTGGGACACAGGTACACGGCCGTTAGAGCACAGAGAAAGGAGGAATGTACAATTATGGCAGTGGTCCTTTTCTTCCCTGTCCTCTGAAGCTGACTTAAGACATACTCTGTGAATAACTATACATTTTTATACATATAAAAATGTTCCGCGGTGGTTCTGTTTATGAGGTAGAGAGCTGAATGAGAAATCACTAGCTTGTTTTCAAAAATCTTGAAAGAAGTACATTAAATACATGCAGACATGAACCTAACAGAAGAAAGTATGTGGATTGGAATTTGTGGTTGCAGCGGATCAGGATCAGATTAGTCCAGAGAAGCCGTTGTTAGGTTTGTATAATTGCTGGGGGTGACTTCTGTTGCTGACAGGATTTAAGATAAAGCTGGAGTGGATTAAAATGAGAAACTAGAAAACATCAGCCCTGTATTACCTTCTATAGTATACAGTGTAGGATGGAGTTAATACTGAGTATAGACTGGTGATTGTAAGTTTACTTTTTACTTTTAAATCATTATTGATTTTTCCCCAGCCTTTCATTAAAAAAATGCTTTTGCCTATGAAGTTAGTACTTAGAAATATTTTGTCTTCTTTTTCAATAATTTTTATACTTTTTCACAATAAAGCAGAAAACTAGGTAATTTCTTATAATTTGACCTGTTGTCTAGTTTGCTTTTAGTGTAATGTTTCCCTCTTTAGATTTATAGATGCAAATGTATATATTTGTCATATATGTAAACCTCAAACATAAGTCTTTGAAGAGTTTTGTAAACTCGTGGGTTCCTGTGGCAAATAAAAGCTTCTAATTGCTATAGTGATTACTTGCTAATTCCTATAAAAATATTATTTATTTACTCAAGAGCACTTTAATTTTGGTTGTACCTGTATAAATGACTGACATGATTAGCCGGTAGGGAAGGAATATTAATTGTGATTTTGCAAAATTTTATATTTAGATCACACTTGAAAATGCAAAGTTTTGTTAAAAATACTTTTGCTTGCTGAAATGTGAGTTCTTAGGTCACACCAGAGGCTGAGGTTCATAAAAGGAAAGAAGAATTATCAACATAAGATCCTTTTCTGTAGCAACTAAATGTATGTAGAACAGTTTTAAATAAAAGCAGTTCTAATATATTCTTTGAGAAACACATTTACATTATGAAGACTGGGCATGGGTTCCTTTATGGAAACAGAATAGTGAGTTCCCTTATTGAGTGATGGTAGCCACAGACACTAATACTAATAGTCAATGCACTGTTGATCTACATTCCTAACTGACTGTATTAGTGGAAGAAAGTGGTGCACCTATAAAAGGAATGTAGTCTCATCCCTCAGGGTAGTTCAAATCCCATCTAGACTAAACTGTAGCAGGGGTGGAAGCTGCCTTATCTGACTTGGCTTCTGACTTCCAAGCTGGCACCCTCTTCTTCTGGCAGGGTCCCTTTCACCTTTTCCTACCTTCATTCTTTATATTAATTTGCTTGGGCTGTTATTTAGATGAATCAAATAAAAATGATTTATGCTTCATTACCAAACTTTTATAAGCTGCCCCTGCAATTCAAAAAGGGCTCAGAGAAATAGTGCTGTATAGGGCTCCTGAGTGGCTCAGTTGGTTAAGTGTCTGCCTTCTTTCAGGTCATGTTCTCACGGTCCATGAGTTTGAGCCCCGTGTTGGGCTCTGTGCTGACTGCTTGGAGCCTGGAGCCTGCTTCTGATTCTGTGTCCCTCTCTCTCTCTGCTCCCCCGCTGTTGACACTCTATCTCTCTTCCAATAATAAATAAACATTTTAAAAAGTTTAAAAAATATTAAAAAAAGAAATAGTGCTGTGTATATACTTGGAGTATTGACAACTTGAAACGATTCTTTCTGGAGGACTTTAATCTCTTTAGTTCTCTCTGAGATGCCAGGGTCATATCTCCTTCTTGTGAGAAGGCAGGATATTAAGAAAGAGTAGACAGTTGCCAGGTGGCCACTGGACATAAAACAGTGAACAAGGCATTGTGAAAAAGGAAATATGTCTAGTACAGTAGAAGTCTTTTCTTCTTGTCTTCACTCCTATATTCTAAATTTTTTTAATGTTTTTATTTATTTATTTATTTATTTTTGAAAGCTAGAGAGAGACAGTGCGAGCAGGGGAGGGTCAGAGAGAGACACACACAGAGTCTGAGGCAGCTCCAGGCTCTGAGCTGTCAGCACAGAGCCTGACACAGGGCTTGAACCCACAAACCGTGAGATCATGACCTGAGCCGAAGCCAGTTGCTTAACCCACTGAGCCACCCAGGTGCCCCTCTACTCCTATTTTCTAAAGCCATTTTTTTGCCTGACCATGGAAGTTCTTGTACAGATACGGATCTGTAAGACTTTGCATATCTGCCATAGACAGATGGATTTGACAAAAGATGTATCCAAAAAGGATTGCATTACGTTATGATTTGCAAAGTGTTCATGAATACACATTGGCACTTGGAAACTATTAACACTACCTACTAAAGCCATGACACGAATCCAAATTAAAAGAAATATATTTCTTGATTGAATTAGATTTTCCAACATTAGTTGGTGAATTTTGCTTTTGGAAAGATTTGATCTTCTCTAAGACATTTTTTCCCCCAGTGATATATATAGGACTTATCTTATTGCTTAATTTTGTCCAAGAATTTAATTTTTTTTTTGGCATTTTCAAAAGAGCCGCTCTTCCACCTTGAGTATGTTTTAAAGGAAGCAGAAAAAAACAAATGATGCATCTCCTTCCTCCCTCCCCCCAACTGCACCAGACAGACCACCAAGAGTTAAGTGCCTTAGATTTGCATACTACTCTGTGGAACTCAACACTGCCCATTGGTAGAGGAGGAGCTTTCATTTGATTTAAAAGCAATTAGTCCAATGATAGAATGTGTTCAGCTGATGTGATTTCCCATTTTATTGGTCACTGGCAAGATTGTGTCCCTCCAAGTTCGAGAGGTATAATGCCTTTGTGAAATAATCTTGCAGTCAGTGAGCTCATGCTCAGGTCATTAAATTTTTCTAAGCTTCAGTCTCTATGTCTGTAAAAGGAAAATGATGATATATGTTCTGATATTTTACTGTGCTGGTGAGTATCAGCAGCACAATGAGAAAGTATTTGTCAAAGAATGTTTTAATTCTTCGTGCATTGTAATGTATCATGCAGCTATACATTGATAGTATTGTATATGCTCACGATACTAGTTCCTCTATTTTAAGAGCATAGTCTCAATACTGGAGAAATACTTTAAAAAAATTTTAATGTGTATTTTTTTTTTTTTTTTTTTTTTTTGGATAGAGACAGAGTATGAACATGGCAGGGCCGGAGGAAGGAGACACAGAGTCTGAAGCAGGGTCCAGGGTCTAAGGTGTCAGCACAGAGCCCCACACAGGGCTTGAACCCACAAACTGTGAGGTCATGACCTGAGCCAAAGCTGGACAATTAACCAACTGAGCCACCCAGGCACCCAAAAGATACTTTGTAAAGCAAAGGAAGTTTTCATTATTTAATCTTGAAACATTGCAAAGGCTTCTAGAACCTCCATTCTTATCTATCAGTTACTTGAGTATTAAAAATACCATTCAGATTACTGTGACAGGTAAATGTGGTATTGTATGTGAGAACATATTTAGTGAACTTCTAAATGTCATATGAATGTTACTTAAGATACCTGTTACTATCAGCCTCTTAAAGTATAAATGATTACTTATGTAAGCTGTGTCTGTGTCCCTCAGGCGGGATGAGTTTTCTTGCTGTTTCTGCTTGTGTGGTGATTTTCCTTCCATTTATACAGAACCAGGCCAGGGCTGAGATAAGCGTTCCTTTGCTGGGTACATTTAGAACTGCTAATGATGAAGTTTGAGAGGATGTAGTTTCCTTACAGGAAAAATTAAGTTAGGAAATTCAGTCAGAATTCTTGGACTTCTTATACCTGCCTTGACTCGCTTTAGTAAATTGAAATAATAGAATACTTGTGGAGGTTTTAAAGTGTTGCTAATCTCAAAAATAAAATGAATGGTCAAAATGATTTTCTGAATAACTCAGAAAGTTCAGTCACTAGTTTCAAATTCCAAATTTGTCAGTAGTTCTACTTTGTAACAGCATCGTGCTTTTTGGGATATCGGCTACGTTTGTGTTCTACGCCTCAGCTGTGTGAGCTCACTGTGGGGATGCGTTTGATTCTTTCCCAGCAGTAATATCTGTTAGTGTGAAGCACTTCTACTGCCTGGAGAACATTTATTTCTCTTTAGATGAAACTGAACAGGAAGCACAATCAGTAAAATGAATACGAATAGAATGGATGCTCTCCCACCTTTATCCCATGCACCCTACCCAGCCTTACATCCGGGAACTTCCTAGAAGTGAAGGAATTTCATGTGTAGTATAGAATGGAAAACTGCTAGCTAGAGACATTATCCTGACTTTCCTGTGCTTTTGGTGATTGGGTAAGAGCCCTCTTGAATAACTTAATGAAATCATGTTTTTTAACTTGTTTTATTCCCCCAGCTTTATTGAGATAGATGTGACATACAACACTGTGTAAGTCTAAGCTGTACAGCGTGTTGATCTGATACACTTAGGGATTGTAAAATGATTACTGCCGTAGCATTAGCTAACCCTTATAGCAGTGATCGTGTGATGTAATTATTATTTCTTTTATTGTAGTGAGAACACTTAAGATTTATTCTCATGGCAAATTTCAAGGATGTAATACAGGATTATTAACCATAACCGCTATGGTATACTTTAGATCCCTGCAACTTATTCATGTTCTAACTGGAAGTGTATACTCTGATCAATACCCTCCCCCTCCTGGCCCATGGGAACCACCTTTCTGCTCTATTTCCATGAGTTCAGCATTTGTGGGTTTCACATGTAAATGGAAACCTACAGTATTCCTTTTCTCTCTCTGCCTTATTTTACTTAGCATAAGGCCCTCAACGTTTCATCTATGTTGTCACAAATGGCAAGATTTCCTTCTTTTTCATGGATGAATATTTAGATTAGGTTGTTTCCATGTCTTGGCTATTATGGAATAATGATGCGATCAACATGGGAGCACAAATAATTCTTCAACATCTGTTTGTATTTCCTTTGGGGGGATACCCAGAAGTGGAATTGCAGGATCATATGGTAGCTCTATTTTTAACTTTTTGGGGAACCTCCATACTGCTTTTCATGGTAGCTGCACCAGTTTAGTAAAAGGGATCTTGATGGGCACATTCCTCTCGTTCAAGTGGTGTTCTTGGGGCCTGCTCTCATCACCTCATTACCACCAGGTCCTTGTGCTGTGGCAGAGGGGACGATGCATCAAGGATTGTTCATATTGTTGAGGCCAGAGTTTGGTCACATGACCTCACCTAGATCAACATGCAGCCCTATTTCTGTCCGCAAAAAATAGAAAGTCGGTTTGGTGATCAACCAACCAATTTCTACCATTTATTTTCTTTACTTTTTCTTCTTTCCTTTTTATTCCACTTCTTCCCTTCTTTCTGTTTCTTTACTTTCTGTTCTCTAGTATGTCCACATAGAATCTAGGCATTGTAACCACTGACCAAAGATTAAATTAAAAAAAAATAAACAATCTTTATCATCTAGAAGAAATTAGGAATATAACTTTATTTTTAAAATTCTTTGTTAAATTTATTTTTATTTTTTATTAACAAAATTTATTTGTTAACAAAATTTATTTTAAAGTTTATTTTTGAGAGAGACAGAGTATGAGCAGGGGAGGGGGAGGAGCAGAGAGAAAGGGAGACACAGAATGTGAAACAGGCTCCAGGCTCTGAGCTGTTAGTATGGAGCTCCATGCAGGACTTGAACTCACAAACTGCGAGATCATGACCTGTGCCAAAGCTACCTCTGGCTTAACTGAAAGAGCCACCCAGGTGCCCCCTCTCCCACTTTTAAATTCTTAATCTCCTATTCACTATTTTTTAAGACTATTAAAACATAATTTTATGAAAATTATTATTGTTGATTTAATCTTTATATCCTATTGTGAAAAAAGAGGTAATGGGATGTTTTTCTTATACATCTAGCCTGTCCTCTTCTGTGTTAGGTGTTTGAATCCCTCATTTTTTAGTTTCTTTCCAGTTCCTTGAGTATTTTTTAAGTTGTACAGTGAGTGTTAACTGGCAAAAAGTGCTCATCTACGTACAAAGAGTGTACGTAGCTTTTGGAGAGCAATTTGTTGCATGCGGTGAGCAAATGGTGAAACTAATGTAAGCTTGGTTTGTAGACTCTTGTTTTCTAGAAGTTGAAAGACTTCTCTCCACTCTGAGCTTCTAGCAATTAGCAAAAATATTCATGGCACAAATATAAAAGAATGCAGATGCCCATTCAGTAACCAAAAATATTTTTCGGGTCATTGCTATTAAAAAAAAATCTCTCCATAAACTTTCAATTTTCTTTTAATAAAACATCATAAGCCAATTTTAGTTCTTTACTCTGGATACATTGGGGATAAATATTTTTGTTGGGTGATAGGCCATTAGTAAGCTCAGTTATTTTAACAACTAACTGAGTGACTTTCTTTCCATATAAGCCAAATTTACAATTTAGCTATTTAAGAAATAAAGACAACAAATAAAAATCCATTTTAATCTTCACATCCTGATCTAAGAAATAGAAGGACTAAATTATTTTACATACTCATATTTATCTGATTGAACTAGGAGTCCTTAAAAAGAATTTTCCCATAACTCCATTTACTTGTTTCTTGGTCTGGCTCATTCCAAAAACAGCTTTGAACAAAACATGGAGAAAGAACATCTCCTCAATCAAAGGTCTAAAAGCTCTTTTTCATGTTTTTAAAGTTTATGTATTTATTTTGAGAGAGAGAAAGTGTGAGAGTATGAGCAGGGATGGAGCAGAGAGAGTAGGCAAATAGGCTCTGAACTGTCAGCATGGAGCCCAGTGTGGGGGTTGAACTCATGAACCATGAGGTCATGACCTCACCTGAAGTTGGATGCTCAACTGACTGAGCCACCCAGGTACCGCTCTTTTTATTTTGGTGGAACCAAACAAAAATAATAGACACTAGTTTTTACCCCGAGACATTGAAAAACATTGATATATTTCAAACGTTAGGTTCTGAAGATCATATTATATTTAGTAGAGATTTTACATGTATCTTACCATGTTCATGGTCTTTGAAATAAGGCAGCCCAATACAGTTACAAGGTAATGCCTTGGCATAGTGTAGTAATTGATAAAGAACTGGTGTCTGGAGTCAGACTACCAGGGTTCAGATCTTGTCTCTGCCTCTTTGTAGCAGTGTTTATCTGTGTTAATCTCCCTGTGCCTCAATATCCTTAACTGAAAAGTGAGATAGTAATAATATCAATCATAGTAACAACCTGGTTGGGTTGTTGTGTACATTAAATAAATTAATATACAGAAAACAATTTGGAATGATGCATGGCTTGTCGTAAGTGGTTTATAAATGTTTGTCTTCCTATGGCCTTCTAATAGCCAAATTTGATGTGTCCTTCTAAGTGGGTCCTTTATGTGTGTGGGTTTCTTCTGTCTTAACAAGATTAAATGGAATCTTTCCTCTGGCGATTCAGAATCATCATTATGACTATGAAAAATGGAAGTTTGCTCTAAAGAAGGGATATTAAGTCAGGTGAAACAGAAATGATGAAGATGATAGCAACAGGTTTAGGAAAAATGTTTTACCCCTAAACGAGCTGGTCCTGGATGCTGTGTTTTTGTCTTCTGTGTGTTCTAAGGCTTTTGGCCTTTCCTCTGCCAGTCTCTGTTATCACTCCTGCTTTGAAATTCCTAGTTCTCTTTGGCTATACATTATAAGCAAGAAAATAGCCCAGTTCGTTTGTTTGCTTAGTTTTGAGAGAGAGACAGAATGCAAGAAGGGAGGGATAGAGAGAGAGGGAGACACAGAATCTGAAGGAGGATCCAGGCTATGAGCTGTCATCACAGAGCCCCACATGGGGCAAGAACTTAGGGACTGTGAGATTATGACCTGAACTGAAGTTGGATGCTTAACTGACTGAGCCAACCAGAGGACTCAAAAATAGTACAGTTTTTAAAATAATTGTATATAAAATGAGAGAATGAGCATTCACTCATGTGTTCGTTCTCCTCCTGAGAGTAAATAAGAACACAAGTGCATTTTTTCCTTTGGGAGAGAGTTATGCTTTAAGCAGAGATTCTTAAAGTATTTCCTGTGGGCCAAATCTGCTTTTGTAAATAAAGTTTTATTGCAACACACACTCATTAGTTTATATATTGTCTCCTGCTGCTTTCGCACCACAAGAGTAGAGTCAGATAGTTGCTGCCGAGACTGTATGGCTTGCAAAGCATGAACTATTTACTATATGGACTTTTATAGAAAAAAGGCTGCTAAATTCTGTTTTGGAGCCTTACAGTTTTGGGAAGAGTCTGAAATAAATGAGATGTTACTGTGTTCAGTAGTGTCTGCTAGTTTGCATATTCAATTACCTACAGCACTGCCTCTCCTAAATATATTGTGGATAAGCAAGAATTAATTGCTGTAGCCTATGTTGGATAAAGAGTAAACAACCCACAATAACACACTAAGAAAATTAACAGGAGGTAACCATGTCATTGTCAGGTAAAGTGGAGTGGGGATTCTCACTTTTGTCTTTGTTGCTCTACTGTTATTAGTACATAACATAATGTAAAATTACGTAGCCTTCTCTGGTGTTCCATAAAATATTCTAGAAATGTATCCAGTTAGTTGCTGCTTTTCTTACACAGTTGTCCAATGAAAATGTAAATGCCTCTTGCCTCTTTTCCCACCTTTACTAAACTGTTGTTTACCTTTTATCTTACATATATCTCTGGTCTTTATCTTTTCTGCAAAAAAATGTTTTTGAGTTTTTTTACATTAAATTATTCTGGACCATCCTCATAGGAAAGGACTCTGAATCTGGCTTTGAATTCTAATGACTCACTTTTATAGAAGAGAAACCTCAGGAAGTCACAATGCCACCCCCAGTCTCAGTTTCATTGCCTATAAAAGGGAGACAAGAATCCATGCTCTGCTTACCACACGCTATAGGTTGTTTGGATCCCTCACAAATTCGTATGATAAAATCCTCATGGCCAAAATTAGGAGTTGGGCTAGTGAATGGAGTTCATACCCTCATAAAAGAAGCCCCATAGAGCTCTCCAGGCCCGGCTACCAATTGAGGATAAAAAGAACAACCTGCAACCTGGAAGAGGGCCCTCATCTGGCCGTCTGGCACCCTGATCTCGGATTCACCCCTTCCAGAACCGTGAGCAGTAAACTTGTGTTGTGTATAAGCCTCCCAGACTATGGTGTTTGGTCTGTAGTATTTTGGAATGAACTAAGACACTACACAGGAGGAGCACATGAGACTAAGCTAGCAGAGGGTATGTATTGTGTCTTTAATACTATTCTCAACGTGGCCTGGTTTCTTCTCATACAAAGATGTGTATTTTTATAGAACAGAACATAAAATGTATTCTGCATGAACTAAAACTTCGCCTGGGCTGGGTCTGAGGTTGTGAGTGAGAAGGAGGTTGGGTGAGAAAATCTCTTTAAACAGTGTGTTCTTCGGCAATCTGCTTTGTTACGTCTGTAATGTGACGGCTGCTGCTTTAGTGCAGACCTCCTGGGAAGTATGCCAAGGAAAAAGAAAGTCGGGTGACCTTGGAAGGGGAAACAGGTAGTGCTTATGGCAGTACGAAAGTCTGAATAGAAGCGAATTATCGTTGGTGTATTTTAGTTATAGTTCTTTAAAGTAGGTACATTTGGTACATGGACAGGAAGATGGTTAGTTTTTTAAAGATGAAAGAAGGAATAGTTTCCTTTCTTGAAAACAGGCTGCAGTGCTGTGGGAATCACAAGTCTTCTGTGATGAGGCTAGGGAAGGATTACTGAAGAATGAAGCGAACATGTGTGGTTTCATTTGGGTTTTTTTTTTTTTTTTGGGGAGCCCACAAAGAAAAGCAGCAGTCTCCCGGGTATAACATATTTATGCTTGTAAAAGATCACCTGTTATAATTTAAGGGGATGCTAGTAGTTCAGTTTGTAATTGCAATTACATTGAATGTATTTTATTATAATTCTATTGTTCTTAAATGACTTATAAAACTTTAACCAGAAAATTAAGATTTCTTTTCCTAGATATTTTAATTCTTTTGACTTTTGGAGACAATATTTTTAAATTGTGACCTTGGATTTAGATTTAGGGAGACCCCTGAAAACCTCCACTTTTAATACGTCGATTCTTTGGAAGGGTAATTATCCGTTACATCAGTTAGCTATGGCTGTGTAACAACATACTCCAAATCATAGTGCCTTAAAATGGCAACCATTTATTATTTTCATGAATTCACTTGTTAGCTGGGGAAATTCTGCTTCTCTAACCTAGATTCTGATTATTTAGCTGGCCTTACTTGTGCATTAGTGATTAGCTGACCATCTCAGCTGTCCTTGGTTGGGAAAACTCTGTATGGCTCTACCTGCCTTTTATCTGTGCTTCCATCCCCTCAGTAGACTAGTCTTGGCATGTTCTCAATGTAGTTGCTGGTGTCCGAAAGTAGGCCAGCCCAGTTGTGCAAGAGGGTGGCATGGCAACACACATGTGCTTTTCAGTGCTCTGTTTGTGTCACATTTAATAATAACCCACTGGTCAAAGCAAGACATGTTAGGACTCAGAATGAAGGAAAGTTACAAGTCAAATGGTATAGATATAGGGAGGCCATGAATTGGAGCCTCAGTTTACCAGATGTTATTTCATTCTTTTCCCTCATTTTAGCACCTCTGTTTTGGCAATTTTACTGTTCATTTGAATCTCTACAGACTAGGCTGAACTTCACCCCCACACCTCTTTTCTGCCTACTCACTATTTTTTTTTAAATAATAGCTTTTACAATTAAAAAAAAAATTTATTTAAGTCCAAGTTAACATACAGTATAATAAATGATTTCATGAGTAGAATTTAATGATTCATTGCTTACATATAACACCCTTTGTTCTTCACCACTTGTATTTAAAGCTTGCTTTATTATTTACTTCTACACTACCCTCTCTTTTTAAAAACCATATTAAGCACCACAGATTCTTTTATTTTTATTTTTTTAACATTTATTTATTTTTGAGAGACAGAGCACAAGTTGGGGATGGGCAGAGAGAATGAGACACAGAATCCAAAGTAGGCTCTAGGCTCTGAGCCATCAGTACAGATCCCAATGTGGGGCTCTAACTCACTGTGAGATCATGACCTGAGCCAAAGTCGGATGCTCAACTGACTGAGCCACCCAGGTGCCCCACCACAGATTGTTTTTTAAAAAAAATTTTAACGTTTATTTATTTTTGAGAGAGACAGTGACAGAGTGTGAGTGGGGGAGGGACAGACAGAATGCAAAGCAGACTTCGGGTTCCAAGCTTGTCAGTGCAGAGCTGGATGTGAGATCATGACCGGAGGCGAAGTTGGACACTTAACCAACTGAGCCACCCGGGTGTCCCAAGCACCATAGATTCTTATATAATGACACTATTTCTTTTCCAGTTCTATCCACACCCATCCCTGAGCTGTATCTCCAACTGATTTCTATATTTTGGGACTAATGCATCAGTAACATTTGGAGGACTTTGGTGGGTGGGTCTGTATGTTTTTAGTCTTGCTTTTACATGATTTTGCTTTTTTGCTTTCCTCTCTCCTAAACTCCAGGCTTAAATGTCTTACTTTGTACTCTTCAAGTCTTAGAAAAACATCAAATGAACATGTTACAAAGAATACTCATCATCCACCTGCTGTCATTCATTCATGTTTTCACTCAACAAGTATCTGTTGAGTAGCTTCCATACTATTTCAGGCATTTGTAATAGAGTAGTTATATGATATTTGCAAAATGAAGACTCTCCTGGAGCTTATAATCTAGTGGGGTTTGGCACACAGTAAACAAGTGCCTGAATTCCTCATTTAATGTTTGGTAGTATAAGTATTACGAGGAAAATAAAGCCAGGTGAGTACAAAGACTGCGATGGAGGAATGAGTGGGTGTTTCGGGAAGGTCTCTGAAGTAAGGGAGTGAGTTGTGAGGATCCAGGGAAAATTGTGCAAGCAGAGGAATAGCTGTTACACAGGCTGCCTGGACAAGACTCAGTGTGGTGGCGCCCATGCTTGCAGTGGGAAGAGTGGTAGAAAGTGTGGTGTGGAGACAAACAGGAGCATGTAGAGCACAGTAAGGTCTTTGTGTTTATTCTAAGTGACCTGGGAATCCATTGGTGAGACATGATCTGGTTTCTTTTTTTTCTTTTTTTTTTTAATTAAAAAAATTAAAAAAAATTTTTTTTGTGAGAGAGAGACAGAGGGACAGAATATAAGCGGGGGAGGGGCAGGAAAAGAGGGAGACATAGAATCTGAAGCAGGCCCCAGGCTTCCGAGCTGCCAGCACAGAGCCTGATGCGGGGCTTGAAATCACAAACTGTAAGATCATCACCTAAGCCTATGTTGGACACTTAACCGACTGAGCCACCCAGGCACCCCAACATGATCTGGTCTCAAGGGCAGAAGCTGGGGGACTGTGGCAGAGAGGCTGAGGGGCTGCCTTAGGAGAGCAACAGTGGAGACTGAGAGAGTGGCAGACTTTGGAGCTCTCCAAAATGGGTTTCATTTAAATAAACCAGATTTAGATATTGACATCAGCTCTGCAAAGTTGAGCATATGGGCAAGTGTTTCCCAAAGTAGACCCAGCATACTTCCAATGATTTCTGAGTTAATTTTAGGTGCTGTATCACATGAATGGACCTTTAAAATTTTAGTAATCACTTACCAACTTAAAGTGCCTTAGGAAAGATAAAACTTGCATGTAAAACTTGTGGTCCTACATACAGTTAATGCTTGAGGTCAGGGTGGAAGTATTGAGTCTATCACTGAGTTGAATGAGGAAACAGTGAAAATCGTGAGGGTTGTCTTTGAATGACTAGATTTAGTGGTGGTGGCAAGATTATTCAGAAGGTTGAGTTCTGAGGGATAAGTGAATGGTGACTCTGGTTTTAGGGTTGTGTGTAATCATAATCACATCTTCCCACTTACTGATGAATGTGAAGCTCTCTACTGGGCCCCTGATAGACGATATGTCACTCATTCTCACTGCAGTCCTATGGGATGTAGATTATGAGATTTTGATATTCCCATTTAACAGATAAGGAGTGAAATTCATAGGGAATACATAATTTGCTCTAGGATGTCTGAATTTTCAGATACTGCCAGATTACAGAAGTAATATCTAGTTGTGGTAAATTCTCTACAAACAGGGACTTAGTTTGTTGGGCACATTCATGTACCCTTAGCTCTGAGAAGTTTCTGATACATGCTAGACATTCAATCAATACTGCTGAATGAAGGAAAGATAAAAGGAGTGGTTGAGTTTTAGGATATCATCACCTGGAGTTTTAATGAAAAGGCCAAATTTGGGGACCTCAGGATGACTTAGGGTTTCTCCTGAATGCAGATTTACCCAAGGTCCTAACTTGAGTCTTACGTTTTCCTCCTAGTCCCCTTTAAGAATGTGCCCAACTCCCAGATCTCAGACTTGGGTTGTAGAACATGTAAACCTACTAACAAATTTGGAGCCTCCTTAGGGCACCATAACCTCTGGTAAATCTCTTAACCTCCCTTGTGCCTAAGTCTTTGTCAGTCAGAGCGAGAGACAGAAGGTGGATTTGTGCTTTTATCTGACAAGACCTATGTGTGCCAGAGGAAAGATAGGGACAGGATGCAGAGGGAGGGTGACATTAGGTGAAAGATGACTTGAAAGGCAAATGGAATCCATTGTCCATTCTTCTTCAACATCCTTGTTTTGCTTTTTACCTAGAACTTAAAAAAATGTTTATTTTTAAGTCAGGGGGAACAGAGAGAGAGGGAGACACAGAGCCTGACACAGGGCTTAATCTCATAAACCATGAAATCATGACCTGAGCCAAAGTCAAAAGTCAGGTGCTTAACACACTGAGCCACCCAGGCACCCCATACTTAGAACTTTCTAAGGAGTTACAGAATAGTTTTTCAGGTAGGTTTTCTCAAAGGGCTTGATTTTTTTTTTCCTTTAAAAATATTAAAAGGCCAATTTCTGAAAGCAGTTGTTCACACACTTAGGCTCCTGGGTGTATCAAGGGAAGCTTCACACACCTCCTTGTCTGCTGGCAGCAGCCACACGGGGGCTGCCAGTGCTGGGCAGCGCATGCTGAGAGGCCCCTGTGACTGGGCAGTGGGAGACCACAGACCAAACTGACCATAAAAGGGGCAGGAGGAGCTTCCTAAAGGAAGGTTGCTGCAGAGGAAACAAGCCTGGAGAGGGTGTTAGCCCAGGAGAATCTTTGCTCCAGAAGTGGGAGCTGTGGAGAGTGGGGACATGCTGAACACACTCAACATGTTCACTTCTCGCTGCCAGAGCCTCTGTCTTCCGCTCCTCCACTCATATGCTCTGCCCAGGTCCCCAGCCGACCCTGGCTGCACACATTTTTTTGAATTCTAAAATACGTAATTTCTGCAAAACTATGTATGAGGGGGTGGGGTATAAAGATGGAAAACTACATTATTATCAGCCTCTGCAAAGTCCTAATCTCCTGGTAAAAGAGATAAGATTTCTCCTGCAAGGCTGAGGAGAGGTAAGCTATACACAGAGATAAACCCCTGCTTGGGGAGGGCAGGGTAAGGTGAACCAATTCCAGGCGGCTGGATCTAGAAGGTTAGGGCTTTGATATTTGTCTTTAGGAAGAAAGGGGACGGTAGTCCAGGCAAAGCAGACAGCCTTTTCCTGGGCCTGGAAGCAGGAGAATGCCAGGGCTGGGGAATGGTGGGGTCGGGGGCACAGAAAACCCGAATAATGGGGAGGAGGCAGCTGAGAGGGTGCTGGGATCTGAGATAGGACCTGGAGGAGGTCCTGTGAACTTTACTGGGTGCATGGTGAGCCTTTCACATTTAGGTGGGGGGCCTTCAGGAGCTTGGTAGGAGGAGGTTGTGGTCTGATCTCTGTGTCCTGGGGGCAGCAAGGAGACTGGTTCCTTTTTCTATTTTTAATGTGTTTTTAAAATTTTTTTTATTTTTAAGAGACAGAGAGAGACAGCCTGATCAGGGGAGGGTCAGAGAGAGAGGGAGACACAGAATCTGAGGCAGGCTCTAGGCTCTGAGCTGTCAGCACAGAGCCCGATGTGGGGCTCAAATTCACGAACTGTGAGATCATGACCTGAGCCGAAGTTCAACCAACTGAGCCACCCAGGCACCCCTCTTTTTCTAAAATTTTTAATAGGAATTTTATTTACTTTTATTTTTATTTTACTTGAGAGACAGAGTGAGCGTGTGTGAGCATGGGAGAGTGGTAGAGGGAGAATCTTAAGTGGTCTCCATGCTCAGTGTGGACCCTGAGGGGCTCAATCCCACGACGCTGGGATCATGACTTGAGCTGAAATCAAGAGTCAGATGTTCAATGGACGGAGCCACCCAGGCATCCCCCTGGGTAGAGAGAAGTTATGAGAATAGTTGGAGGGCTTCAGAATGTCCTTCAACCAGATTTATCAGCTGTTGACATTTTGCTGCATTTGCTTTATCATTCTCTCATTCTCTAACATATACGTATTACTAAGATTTTTTTTCTGTAAACCATTTGAAATTTGTGCACGTCATACCTCTTTATTCCCAAACTATTTTACTGTTCCCTAAAAATAATGATTTTCATTTATATAGCTTCAGTATAATTATTGAAATCAGGGCATTTATATCGATACACAACTATTAACTGGTTGCAGGCTTTCTTCACTTTTCAGTTGTCCCAATATGGTATAGGAAGGTTTTTTCCTTTCTTCCTTTTTAAAACGTAATATAGGTGGTGAAGTAGGCTGGATCTGAAGCTCTGGAAGTGGGAACGGGGCCCACCGTTTCCTAGGTGGGCACTGTAGGACTTGGCAAGCACGGGCTCCCGGAGTGAGAGAGGAAATAAAGCTGACGATGAGGTTGCATTTTTTTCCGGGTGGGTGTCGTTAACCAGCAAGGAGCTCAGGAGAGAGATTTAAAGTGCAAGGTGATCTTACGTTCTGGGTTTTGGGGATTTAATCACCATAGTAGGATTTATATAGTGCATTGAAAGTCAGAAAGGCAGGGTAATGAGAGTCAGCTTTGGGTAACAGTTGAGAATATGAACTTTAGGGGCACCTGGGTGGCTCTGTCGGGTAAGCACCTGACTCTTGGTTTCGGCTCAGGTTATGATCTCATGGGTTCATGGGTTTGAGCCCCATGTTGGGCTCAGAAGGTCTCAGAATCTGCCTGGGATATTCTCTCTCTCCTCTCTCTGCCCTTCCTCCTGGTCCCTCTCCTCATCTCTCTCCTAAAAATAAACTTAAAAAAAAAAAAAAGAATATGAACTTTGGAATTGGACTTCCTAGACCACTTACTTCCTGGGTGACCTTGGGAAGTTACCTAAGTTGGGTGTGCCTCAGTTTTCTCCTCTGTGAATTGGGGATAATAATTGTACTTGACTCACAGAGTCCTTGTGAGGTTAAATGAGTTATTATTTGTAAAATGCTGTGTTACAAGCTTTCCTGATATGTACTGCTATGTACATTTTTTGAATCAGCATAAATGAATTGGATTTTTTACATTTATATTACTGAATCCTCACTAGCAAACCCGTGAGGTAAGTACCACTCTTATTATTAACCGGGAATCCTGCTACTCTGTTTATCCAAGGCCCAATAACTGTTGGTATAGAAAACTCCTCCTGTTCTACTGACCAAACTATCTTCAGGCTCTCTGTATGAGAATACCCATCAGGCACTTGGAATGGGGCAGTGCCTCAGTATTAGGATATGGGCTGGATGTTCTGAGCTGGAACAGAACATGAGCCTCTCACAGACATGATTGCTGGGGACATGGGATGGATGCAGTTGCTACGGAAGAGTCTGCGCGAGAAAGGACTGGAGGTCAGAGCTGGTGAGGGAGAGTGGGCAGGCGCAGCCACAGGTAGGAGGCAGAGCGGTAGGGTGAGGTGTGAAGGAAGGGAGGAGCTAAGAGAGGTTAGGAGGACTCGCCCAGTGTTTGGGAGTCTAAGCAGGAGAAATTCAGAGCAGAAACCTAGGTGGGGTCTTGTGGCCTTACTGAGAATGGTTGAATTGACTTAGTGAGGGCAGAAACCTGTTTTCAGGGCTCAAAAAGAAAACAGGAAGAGGAAATGGATTCCAGGAAAGTTCATGATTCTTTCAAGTAGTTTGGCAATAAACGGAAAAGTTGTTGGGCAATAAACGGTGGGAGAACTCTGGGAGAAGCAGCATCAAGAAACGATCTCTTTCCAACAGAGGCAATTGTCTTTGTCCTGTAGGAGGGGAAAGGGAGAGGCTGAAGATGCCGGAAGCAGTGGGGACGGGAGGAGAGCAGGCTGCCAGGGATGGGGTCAGGAGCGTGGCTGCAGGGACACGGCTCTCAGCTCTAGAAAACTCTGTGTGATGACCTGTGACATGTAATGTGAACTTGGGGAAGTTGAAACAATTTCACACAGCAGGCACTGAAGCTGTTTGTTGAAGTCAGAAGTATATTTGAGAGGATGAAAGGATTGGAGAAAGGATTTACAACTGAGGTAAAGCAGCACATTCTTTGCTGACAGCCGGCACCCAGGAGTGGGTGAGCAGTGTGGTTCTTTATGGCATTGTTTTGGGACTTTGTCTATGACACCTTGGAATTGACTAAGAAGAGGTGAATTGGGTTAGTCTGAGCAATATTTTTTTAATGTTTATTTATTTATTTTTTTTAGAGAGAGAGAGAGAGACAGAATGTAGAGATAGGGAGACACAGAATCCAAAGCAGGCTCCAGGCTATGAGCTGTCAGCACAGAGCCCAACACGGGGCTTGAACTCACAAACCATGAGCTCGTGACCTGAGCCAAAATTGGACGCTTAACTCTCAGGAGTCAGAGAATTTCATTGGAAACTGTTGACCATAGCCTGTGAAGGCAGAGGAGGCTGAAATGCTAGGTTAATGCTTCCCAGACTTTTCCTGTGAAATACCCATAATGACGGGAAGAAAGGCTTGTCTCTGAGGCTTGGGGGCCTAGCTCAGTGTAACCTCTCTGAAGTTCGAAAATTCTAAAGTCTTGGTTTTATCCTTAAAATATTAAAAATTCTGGGTCACCTGGGTGGCTCAGTCAAACATTCAACTTCAGCTCCGGTTATGATCATACAGTTTGTGGGTGCAAGTCCTGCTGATAGTGTGGAGCCTGTTTGGGATTCTCTCTCTCTCCCTGTCATGCTGCCCCCCTCCACTCTGCATGCTCTCTCTCAAAATAAATAAACTTTAAAAATATATTAAAAATTCCATTATGGATCTATAATTAAGTATTAAACTATTTGTTGATTAAAATAAGCAGCTAAAAACTATTTGCCATTTTTCCCATGACTAGACCTTACATTGGTATGGCAGTGGCTGTACACCCTGTTTAAAAATCCTGGGAAGAAAACAGAGCAGAATCAGCAGGAGAGAACAATGAGGGGCATACATTTCACAGGAGGCAGAGAGTAGGAGACACGGAAACGGTTGAGGTGGTGGCTAGAAACAAGGATGTCACAGTGTCAGGTCTTGAACATGAGACATGTGTAAGTGATAACAGGTCTAAAGTAGGATCAAGCCAGTGAATGAGTGAGATGACGAGTCAGAGGCTGGCTTGTGTCACCTGAATCTTGCTGAGTTGCTCCTGACTTAGAACCTGGGTATAAAATTTCTGTGTTGTGGTACACAGAAAAAAAAATTAATGTTTAAAAAAAAGCTTTTGTAAAATATTAAACCCAAATTTATTGCTTTTTAAAAAAAGTTTGTTTCTTTTGAGAGAGAGAGAATGTGTGTGCATAAGAGAGAACAAAGAGGGGAGGGGCAGAAAGAGAGGAAAAGAGAATCCCAAACAGGCTTCCCACCCAGCTCAGGGCCTGACTTGAGAGATCACAATCTGAGCTGAATCCAAGAGTCAAACGCTTAACTGACTGAGCCACCCAGATCCCCCGTCCCAATATTTATTTTTGAGCATTGTCTTGAAGTCAGAGGGAGATCAATAGAGCCTATTTAAATTGCATGTACCTTTGGGATCTTCCTCTTGTCTTACGGTCTTTATTAAAAGTGGAAGTGAGCACTATACAATTAAAATGTCAGTTGTGACACTGAATCAGGTTTAAATGAATATATTTTTTAATTAATTGGTAGTAGACATCCTTATTTATCTTTGAGGGTCTCTGTCTTGAACCGCAAGCAGATAATTTGTGTATTCAGTGGCTATTTCTGGAGAGTAAGGAAGCTGTCATTTGTGCCCATCTTGTTCCTATATTTCAAAATATCATTGTAGGCAAATACTTGTATTCTCCTGGTGGGTGGGCTTTGGCAGTGGTGGACATCACAGCCACAGAAGCGATAAGATCAGAAGTCTCATGTTAGCCCTTTGCTCCTGGAGTTTTGAAATAATTAATTATAATGTCTGATGCTCTGATAACTTCCATTGGCAAATAACTCCCCTATTTTTCACCTCCTTTTTTAAGCTTAAAAAGCATATAAGTAATAAATGTTTATAGAAGAAAGCAGCTCTGTGACAGGAATAGAAGTCTTGGGCGATCCCAAACTGACCAATGGGAATGTTTCTGTGCACGTTTTTTCAAACTTTATTTTAAGCTCCTTCATAACAAATTAATGTTTACACAAATGAAATTTTACATAGCCTCTGTCCTGTGATTTATGGAAGTCATGATTTATGGAGGGTAAGCATTTAGTTTCACTTTTCAACTACCTTAGGAAAATTATCTGAAGCTTACTTAAAAGAACAATAAAGCAAGAGCAGTGGGGTATAAATTAATCAAATATATTGAGGAGTGTTTCTTCATCTTAGCATGTCTTTGGGAAGTGGGTTCATTTTCTCCATTTGGGTCTGGTCTTTCTATTTTTTTTTAATTTCTTTTTAATTTTTTTAAATTTTTTAATGTTTTATTTATTTTTGATACAGAGAGAGACAGAGCATGAGAGGGGGAGGGGCAGAGAGAGAAGGAGACACAGAACTGCAAGCAGGCTCCAGGCTCTGAGCTACCTGTCAGCACAGAGCCTGATGTGGGGCTCGAACCCATGAATATGAGATCTGACCTGAGCCAAAGTCGGAGGTTTAACCGACTGAGCCACCCAGGCACCCCTGGTCTTTCTATTTTTAGCTTTACTTTTCAAAACGTATCAGTGTGATGGGTGCCAACTAAGATCCCATGCTTCCCATTGACTTGGTCCCTCGCTGATGAGATCTGTGGCTGCCAGGACCAGAGGGCTCTCCTGTGAAGTCTATCCCTGAGCTCCATGGGAGCATCCCCAGAGATAACTGGGCTCTCAGGGGAAGCGGCATTCATCGCACCGATCACCTTACTAGCCTGGGTGACCCTGATCCGTGCTGCGTGTATAGCTCTTTCATCTCCTCTGCTTCCCGCTCAGCTGGCCTGTCTGTGGGTTAGCCTGTGATGCTAACAACTGGACTGAGGAGTGAATTCCTGTGCTCAGCCTTTCCACTGACAAGGACTTTCTACCTTTCTCTAGTTTTACTTAGAAACTTAGGCTTATTTCTGATTACATTGGGCTAGTTGTAAAACACAGAATTCAAGTTGATTGATGACTATAATTTCTTTGCATCAATATTCTGAATGATTCAAAGATGAAGCTAGCCACCTTCTTATCCTTGAAAGCATTTGATTAATTTTCACAAATAGAAAAATTACATGGTTATCTGGAGATATTGATGTGTTCTCCTGGAAGGGTTGGGCCTCCCTTCATTGAGAATCATCAGTTTAACGAGGGAGAGGAAGAAGGAAAGAAGGCAAAGAAATGGGTCAAAATTTAACTCACAAGAAATGTTTTACCATTGGGTTAGGGATTAAAGACTTTGAAGAAAAGAGTAGATCGTTGTAAAAGTTGCATGAACTTGCTGCATGTATGTACTTTTATTGATGAGTAAAGCTCAAATAGTTTCTCATGAAAGGAAACCTATTCTGAAATCATCCAGGACGTGTGGGAATTGGTAGTTCTTTGGAGCTTGGCTGTGGCAGGAAAGGATAACTGTTGAGTGTGGTGCCTCATGCAGGGTGTTGGTCACTGAAGCTTCATTTCCATCTGGGAAGACCCCAG
Source organism: Suricata suricatta (assembly GCF_006229205.1). Taxonomy (NCBI): domain Eukaryota; kingdom Metazoa; phylum Chordata; class Mammalia; order Carnivora; family Herpestidae; genus Suricata; species Suricata suricatta. The sequence continues at coordinate 41,986,711 of NC_043705.1, read as the reverse complement.
CCTAGGAGCAGACTGAAAACACTGAGCATGACGGTGTGGGTGCCTTCTGAAGGGACAGTGTGCCCAACTGCCTGTGTTGCTCTAGCTGAGCCTCTTCAGGGGTTATCATGTTAAGCATTCGTGGTCATTTAAATTGTTTTTGAAGGGTAGAAATGTCCTGGCCTCACCCCAGACCTGCTGATCCAGTCTCTCTGGGATGCTGCTTGGGAATGTGAACATTAGAAAAACTCCTGGAGTAACTGTGATGGGTGGTCATGTTTAAGAACTGCTAGTGTAAGTAAAGGCAGGCAGTAGGGCAGACTGGCTGGAAACACTGTAGGAAGAAAGTGTGTGTGTGTGTGTGTGGGTGTGATGTTGCCTAGCAGCTGTGAGATGAAATCAGGCTACTGAGATTCTCCAAGAAGCTGCAGGAAAGACACATTAACCAGGTGCAAAGAATGTGGCCTTAGGCCTTACCAGAAACTCCCTCCTCTAGGGTGTGAGCTTCTGGAAAACCCTGACTGGTCCTGACTAAAATCCTGCAAGTGAAGGCTTGGCTCCAGAAAGGGCCATCACAATGTTTGCTTTTAAACTTCCTTACTGTTTGTCTTTGATTTTCTACCTCATGCAGGAACCCTACTGTTCAACTTGGCTTGGTGTGCTTGTCGGTCTCTGATGGGTCTCTGGTTTCATAGGTTTCTCTTGTATTTTTTATGCCTTTTATTAGGCTGCCAGCCTGCAAATTTAACAGATTGAATAGCTTCGCAGACAAACAACGGAAGCTGGAAGTACATGCCGTGCTTCTGTTATATACCTGAAGTCTGTTATATACGACGAGAATGAAATTGTATTTACTTCTGGGGAGCACCAAGCATAAATAATCTGTAATGAAGAGAAAAAAGAACCTGATGGGAAAGATGAATGCTGGATGCCAATAGACGGTAATGATTTATGGAGCTTTGGGCTCCTGGTTAATGAAGGGTCATGATAAGGGAAACCACTGCCTGCAGTTTGTTGCAATTAGTAGGACTTTATAGCCTAGTGTGCAAGACCATCTTGGCTTTGCCTCTGGAGCTGCATTCCCATTTTATAGTCATGGGTGTCCTGCTTTAGATAATAAGCTACGTGGTCGCCGTGACTATAGGAGAGAAAGGGAAGATGTTATCTGGCATCACCGAACAGCATTTGCTTTAGTCCGTAGTTTATCTTATTCCAGGCCACTCCTAACGTTTGTGAGCCCTGGACAAGAAGCTCTCATGTACCACAGGCTTATCCCTGCTCTGTGGGAATTGAATGAGTCTTGTGATGAGCCGTCTGCTCATTCAGACTCTGTCCACACCCACAGTGGAACAACTGCCCATGGTCCCTTCTGCAGCCTGTGGGTGTGCACACTGGCTATGAGGTAATCTGCTCTTAGGAGGGTCAAGACCCACACAGTGCCTTCTAAATGGCTTTAGACCATTTGGAGCAGGGAATTCCAGGGTGAGGGGTATCTAGGGAGTGGTCTAGTAGGGGTGTGTCTCCCAGCCTTACCGGCTCCTAGCCCCGTGAAGATGCATGGTAAGAAGAGGGGAGGAGAGGCGCACTCTCGATCACCAGCCCCGAGTCAGGTGACGCGCCTCTGCTTTCCAGACACCCTGCTTCCAATACGTCCTCAAACACCCCTGGAAAGCAGGCTCACTATGAAATCTTGAAGTGCTTGGAATAAGAAACCTCGGACATGAATTGCAGTTGGTCTGGAGTAATCCTACATCTGACATGATAGAAGACCCTTGTCCTACCCGTGATTGCTTGTCCTTAAATGCCACATGTTTATTTAAAAAAATTTTTAATGTTTTAATTTATTTTTGAGAGACAGAGAGAGACAGCGCAAGCAGGGTCAGAGAGAGAGGGAGACACAGAATCTGAAGCAGGCTCCAGGCTCTGAGCTAGCTGTCAGCACAGAGCCCGACGCGGGGTGCGAACCCACGAATGGTGAGATCATGACCTGAGCCGAAGCCGGACGCTTAACTGACTGAGCCACCCAGGCGCCCCAAATGCCACATGTTTATGATAATTCTGTTTTTCAGCTTGAACAAAAACTTAAACTATGTGGCTTAATGTTTTTAAAGTCAACCAAAGGGAAGCTGCCGCTCTCCAGTATGTTTCATCGATGGAAATTTGGTGAATGTTTACCAAGTGTGTGGGTGTGAAGATAGAAAAACTGTTTGCTCAGCCATTCCCACTGTGGTTTTGTTTATCTGAGGATCAGTCAAATGGAAAAGACTTTCTTGTATTGTGATCACAAAATCAAATCCTTTCCAATTCTCAGATATTTCTTCTATGTCCATTTGTGAAATTTTTGGAGTAATTACCTTTTTTTTAATGTTTATGTTTGAGAGAGAGAGAACGCTCAAGTGAGCGAGCAAGCATGAGCCAGTGCATGCACAAGCAGGGGAAAGGCAGAGAAAGAGAGAGACACAGAATCCAAATCAGGCTCTAGGCTCTGAGCTGTCAGCATACCATCTGATGCGGGGCTTGAACCCATGAACTGTGAAATCATGACCTCATGACCTGAGCCACCCAGGTGCTCTTTGGAGTAATTATTGAAGTCAGTAAACACATTGTCTTTTTCCTCCTTTCCTCCTTAGCATTGAAGGAGCTTGCAGGGAAACCAGATGTTTTCCAGCAGTGGAAACACTTTGCTTTTTCTGGATTATTGGAAGCCCTGTAGACAGGGTCATGGCGTAGAGCACAGAGATTGTACTCTCACATAAACACATGGAGAAGATGAGCGTGGGAAGAGAAGAGTTGAAAACAATTTTATTTTCTACACGTTTCCATTCTTTTTGAGGGCACTCATACTTTTCCTCTTAGTAATCTAGATGAGGGAAAATAGAATCCACTAAGGATATATAGAGCGAATTTTATATAATCAATAACTTTTTCCAATAGTTGGGTCAAAAATATATTTGCAAACTCCTCTATCCAGGCAGTTAGATTAATTAGCTTGTCTGAGGTCCGAACAGCTTTTCTATTTTAAAGATGTTTCCAGTTTAATAATCAGTGTGTGATTTCCCTGGAATTAATAGTGTGAAGTGATGCTTCAAAGAACAGTGCTGTTGCTCATTCGTAACCAATAAAACTGGTACCAAGTCCTACTGCTTTGGGTAATTAATCGTTGAGTAGGATGGTACTCTTGGTATCCAAGCTTTAAAGAAGCTAGTCTGCCTTTATTTGGTTGTAACTAGGGACTCAACTGAGCAGGAATTCTTATTCAGATATTTGCTTGTTCCATTTTTGGTATCCCGTGGTGGAAGAATGAGGAGCGGCACATCGGGGTTGCAGAATAAACATCAGATGGGCTCTGGCGGGCAGCGTGCATGCTAACTCATTACCATTGCGAGTTGCTCATTACCGCTTTTCTTCTTTGATTACTGAAAACTTCCATTATTCATAATTTAATTTAGCTTTACCGACTCTGGTCTCCCAGGGCGGCCTGAGCACCAGGCTTGATAAAGTCCAGATAGGTTTTACTGCTCTTTTGTCAAACCCAAGAGAGAATTTCTTGGAGACAGTGCTGATTAATGTGTCTTAACAAAACTCCAGCTGTGGGAATTTTGACATGTAATGAAGCCCAGGGAGGGATAGGCTTCATTCCAAAATGTTGCAAATAGATAGAATTTAAAAAGCAAACATGAAACACTTTCTTAACTATGTTCCAAGAGGGAAGATAGTAGAAGAGAGGTAATTTGAACATAGAAATGGTCCAGTAGTGACAGGATAGCTCAGCTCTCGTGGTTCTCACATATATGTGGTGGGGAGGGTGACAGATAGTAGGAGCTCAAGACACTGTTAACTGAGTAAATAAATGGATCTCATCTTGTTCTGAGAGATTCTAAAGCACAGGACACCCGGACTGAGTACTCGCATCAGCCTCGGATGTTGAGCACTGCTGTGTTGTGTGCTGTCCTACATGTGCTATTTGACTTATTCTTTGCTGGAATAATTCCCCATTTTATAGCTGACATTGAGGCTCATGGAAGTGTTCAACAACTTCGTCATGGCATCTAAGCATTAGAATTGGAATTGGAATGTGAGTCCTCTGACTGAATGGAGGGTACTAGGATTTCAGGATCACCTGCTCTTTGGAAGTCCTATTCCAGAGCAGTGTGAAAAAGGAGATAGAAAAACTAAGGTGGAATCACTCTCCACCTTCCCATAAAAAAGAATAAAGCCAACTGTTGAGTATTTTGATGCATCAATAAAAGTAAGAGTTAAAAGATTGTATAGAGACCACATCCAAACCTCTTTCAAATGGCCCCAACCCTGGGCACTGGAACAGTGGGAGAACAGAGAAGGATGGAAATGTGTCTGAATGCTTCCAAGTCATTTAATTTTTTCTTCAAGTCAAGCCTGCTGTCTCTAAATCAAAATTTTGAGGAAAGCTTATGATAGGTGAGACTTTTGGAAGAAGGAGGGAGAAGGCCTTATAATCCATCCATTTGCATCCTTATGTTACTTGGCCAGATTGTTAAAGCTTTTAAATTTCATATAGACTCTGTCTCTTCAGCTGCACTACAAGCCTGTTAGGACACATTTCTTTTCTCTCTTCCTTGTACTCTGCCCATATTCAGAGGCTTCTCAGCAGGACAGGTGGTGCTTTCGTGATCTATTCTGGGTTCTCCAAGGAGCTTGTGTCCCCCCATTGGCCTGATCCCATGCTTGCTTATAACCATGCTGTTGGAGTTACTCTTACGTGTTCAGCAATGGTGAGTTCTCCAAGCCCTGTTTACAGCATACACTGACCTGTTCAATTGAAGACACTCACTCGTCTGTTGGTCCTTGGTAGGTAGTTGATTATATTAGTTGGGGGTGGGCCATCACCAGATAAAACCCTGACAAGATCAGAATTCTTGGGTGGTAGAAAGGGGAAATAGAGATAGAGAACATCTTCTTGGGAAAGTGGATCTTCTTGTTTTCCTGTGGTTCGTGCCTCAGATATATCTGGGAGAGGTGTTACAAAAAGAGAGAAAGAAAGGGAAGATTTATTATTAAATTTGGCTTTTCCCCATCGCTTAGCCTTGACCCATGATGATTTGTAGACTGCGAATGAGAGAGAAATTGAGACAAAAACTTGGTTCTCTGCTTGGTCGCCACCTGCAAGCTCACTTAGGAACTTAGTGTTAGCTTATTCTTAAGCAGCACGTATCTTATGTCTAGGATTTTCTTGCTGAAGGAAATGCATCTTCTTGTGCTGTGGACTGTGTGGTATTAAAACCAAAATAATTCGAGCACCTGAGCTGAGGTAATTTTAGTGCTTAGGTTCATTATTTTCACTATATAACACCACAAATACTATCCAGTCTGCTGCTTGGACTATGAGACAGCTAATTAGATCTTCTGGTTAATCTAGATGAAGGCAAAAATGTCTTGCTGACAGTAATGGCACCCTCGGACCTGGGGCAGGAGTCCCTTACTTTAAAGGTCCGAGGGGGTGTTGTCATGCAAAGCACCCTCATGCCTACCTACCTCTGAACCACTCGGGACACTATATTCCCCTGCCTAAGTGATCCCCAAATTACTTCTAGAAGCTGTGGGCCTCTACTGGGGCCAGATCTCCCCAGGTTGAACTGTACCCCTCATCTGTGCGTGTGCCTAGGACTAACGAGTGTGAGATTGTGTGTGAACCTTGGAAGGGCAGGCTGGCGTGTTCCCTTGAAAGGCTCCTCTCACTGCAGAGCAGAATGGAAGCTGGGAAAGAGAAAGACAGTGGGCTGCTGGTTGAGGGGCTTTGGCTCCCTTAATTTTATAGATGGGATCATATTTCAAGCTCTTTACTGGGAAACCATTTTAAATGGGTTGGATGTGAAGCACACTACTTGGAGTAACTGGGCTTAAAGTGATCACTGGGGTCCTTGCGTGCCTCCCTGGTCCAAGTGTGGAGCAACAATGGTTATGGTTCAGTGGACAGGAGTGACATAAGTGCTTGGGAAGTCTGTTCTCCAGAGACATTTCTACGGAGTCTCTCCTGGTGGTGATGGTGGTGCTCATTGTTATTTCACCGACAATGAAATCTTTGATTTTGAGTGCAGGGAGACCATTTACATGTTACTTTAAAATAGAGCCATTCTTTCTCTGTCTCTTTCCTCCCTCCTTCTCTCTTTCTGAGATATATTTATGCTTACTACCTCCCAGGTCCTGTGCTAGTTTTCTCTGTTACTTATTTTTTTATGATAATGTATGATTGTTTAAAAAGTTATCATTTAGTGTTTAGTAAGCCCAAAATAGAAGATAACTGTTTCTTTACAAATATTTATGGAGATTTAAAGTTATTATTTCAGTATCCAAATAGTTTGCCTTTTTTTCCCCCTGAAACAGATAGCTGTAGGTATTTGTTACCATGCAAAAAAATGCATGTGAAAAATTCTCAGATTTTATGCTCAGTAATTAGAATTATGTACTGTTATTTAGACCTTTTCTTCAGTTTTCTCAACTGTATATACTTTTTTTTTTAAGTTTATTTATTTAGTTTGAGTGGGGAGGCAGAGAGAGACACACACAGACAGAATTCCATGCAGGCTTTATTCTCGATGTTGGGGCTCAATTCCACAAACTGTGAGATCATGACCTGAGCCAAGATCAAGAGTCAGATGCTTAACTGACTGAGCCACCCAAGAACCCCTCAAGTCTATATACTTTTGTAGTGTCTTCTCTTTTTTCTGAAATGCTTTACCCTGCTTCCTACTCCTGCTCCACCATGTCTGGATCTCTCTCCTCACTGTTCCTCTCCACTCTCTTCCCCCTGATTCTGCCATGTACCCCTCTATGCCTGCTTCTCTGTCATTTACACTTTGTCCTCATGTACGTGCCCTTTGTCTTTGTCTGAGTTTATATCCATCATGAGAAGCGTGAGCAATCTTTTAGTATAACAAATGGTATCCAAATATAAGGTCCAAGTCAAAGAGTAGAAAGTCACCGGGTTTCAGGGTTGTGGAATCTGTGAGATTAATCATGTAGCAAGGTCCTCCTCTGGGAGGAAGGAGAAGACTGGTTCAGTGAATTTTGTAACCAGCCTGAGGCTAAACAGTGACCAGGTTCCTTACCTTCTATTTCCCAGTCCAGTTCTTTTCTTAAAAACAGCTTCTGAATTCACTCAAGTAAAAACAAATAAGCCCCCAAAAGTTAATAGGCTTGATGTAGGTGTACTTCTGTGATGACAAGGAAGAAGAAAGTGGGGGCATGAACATAAAAGAACAGAAGAGATGTCCTGATAAGTGTTTCCTCAAAAAATCGCTTTAAGTTAGCTTAGAAATTGCTGGTAACAACTACAGACAAACAAATTCAGGTGGATTACTGAGACCTGAATGCACTTAAGTTAGAGGGCAAGGTGTTAAGGCATGCAGGGGAGGACGAGCTGTAGACCTTACAACTGGAAAAAAATATTTTGTAAAAACTTAAGGGAGTTGGTCCTTTCCCCTGATTTTTCTTATTTTGTGGCAGAATGTACAACAAACCTATTTTACTGCATAAACTGAAATCAGTATACTGTAATTTTCTTGGGTTAATGTAAATTTAAAAACTCTTCAGTCTAGACCAGCTGTAATCCCCAAAGAGCTTCATTTTATCATTATTTACAGCTAACAAGACATTTATGATCTCTTTTTGGTTGTCTCTGGTGGAATATTGTTGGCACTGCTTTCCTGGCTGGAAATTCTCATGTGCATGGAAATCTAGTTAGGAAAACGAGTAAGTAAATAACTTCTCCTAAGAGTATAAGCTCTCCTTTGTGGCATAAATTAGATATCCATTCACATCTATGGAATAATTCCCAGTTTTGCAATTAAATAATCTGATATGCACAAGCAAACACGCCAATCTCTTTCTAGTCTAGGAGAGTTCAGTCAACTTTGTACTTGAGCAAACAAGCTGTGCTTTTAAATAGATGCATCCTTTTCTTGAAATTGGATTATAAAGAGCTGATCTCAGCTGTAGTCCGATGGATAATTAAACAGCAAAGGTAAGACGCTTCTGACTGTGCATGTTTACAGTATTAATTGAAAAAATAAAATGTGATTTTTAATCCTAAGGCTAATTTGACCAATGCACATGTATAATGATGTGAAGTTCCCTGGCTTCACATTTCAATCTTGTAGTTGCTGGTACATTGCACACTAGCTTTCTCATAGAGAATGGACAAAGTCTGAGAAATTTGATGTCACTTCATGTTTGCTGGAGTGTAAGTAGTTGAAGGAAAAAATGAAGATGCTCCTTTTAAAACAGTTTTTTTAAATTTTGTTTCTTTCTCCTTCAGCTGTGATGCTTTGTTTTCTCATACATTTAACAATCTGGGTTCTTTTCTGGACTGATTTTTAAAATAGTGATAATGTTTCCTCTTTCTCAGGGTCCCTGTTGCGTATGAAATGTCATGGATGTTTGGCTTTTCTTAAAAGCTTGTTTTACTTCATATTAAAATAATTTGGCAAGCAAATGTCTTCTGTAGCAGATTTTAAGCTTTTTGAGGGCAGCATCCATATTTCCTATTTCCTTCTTTTTTCCCTGGGGGTCTTTTAGTTGGTTGGTGAAATGTTTGTGGACTCATTGAGTGAAATAAGATGTATGTTGCTCTCTGACAGTGTACCTATACATGGTTGGCTGTTGGCGGGGAAACTGCCTGGCCACTTAGACCTCGCCAAGGATTCAGAGAACCTACTTATGAAGTGAACATGTGGACCTGCGGTCCAGCCTTTTTTTAGTAATTGAAAATGTGATTTAGTATAATTGATAACATTGGAAATGTGCAGAAAATGAAATGACACTTAGGTTAGTTGAAGAGAATTCTGGATTTTGCGCTTGGTTCTTTGGACAAGTTACCTTTCAAAGTTTACTCAGATAGTTAATTTCTAAGAGCTGAGTAATCTCAGTGATAGAATATCCAAGTTTTGAGGATTTTTGTCTTTTTATTTTTCACTTAACTGCTTATTGTTCTTCCAAGAGAAGGAATAAGAAATATGATTGTGTTTTTGGTGTTAATGAAGCCTTCTTGTGAAACTCTTTAGACTCTTTTGGGTGAATGAAAGAAAAAACTATTTGGATAATTGTCTGGGCTTTTGAGAGTGGTAATAAGAGTTCTTTTTTATGGTCAGTATATAATTAATAATGGTAATTCTCATTTGATTTCACCTTTATGTAGCATTGGTTTTGCAAGGCATCACGCACACATCTTGGTCACTGAAGATGCTGTTACCAGTCAAGCCACAGAACATTACTGAACTTATAGGACAGTCACTCGGGTTTCCCTCTTTGGACTTTGTAGAGAGTCGAGCAGTAGGTCCCATGAATTAGGGATAAAAGGAAACTTTCTTTGGCCTTCCCAATTCTCTTAACACCATTTGAACTCCTGCTACTTTGCCCACTTGGGAGGAATAGTGTCATTCTAATATCCTTGACATCAGCAGCCTCTTGGTCAAATTCAGCCTCTAATCCTTCTGTGGTTGGGAAATAAATCTATTCTGACTTACCTAAGGATGATAGTTACTGGGAGAGTTAGCAGAGACCACGTTTAGAACCCTCTTCTCTTAGGAATATATTACATTGTGCACTCCTTTAGAGCAAAGTTGGGTTGTGTTGGAGCAAAGAGACAATAGAGATGGGGGCAAAAAGAGACGATTGAAGGCAGTAGCAGAAATATGTGCTTTATGCAATTTTGGTCTTAAGTGAGCATGTAGGGATCTTGGAAAGCACTGGCGCTTGTCCACCGCACGATACTTGGAGAACCTGGTAATCTCCTGGGCTGTGTAGTGTCTGTTCATTCATTTACTCCACCGACATGTGCTTAATGAATACAGAGCACTGTCTTCAACTCTTTGATCGTTCTTAGTTCCATCTTTAACCCCACTGTTTTATTGGGCAACTTCTTCTTAGATTTCTGCTTTCACTTTTTTATTTATAGGGAGGAGGTAGTAATGATCTAGTAACCGCACAGAATACTTTAGGTTTATTAGTAAGCGAGCACCTTATTTCAGTAAATTCATATAAAGACATAAAGACAGCATTTATATATTTTTATTCCTATCAATGGTCAGTCTTATTTTCTCTAGGTAATGATAGATACCACTGTATCTATGGTCAATTATCTCTGTCCAGTTCAATTTGAACAGGCAGTGCATTATGTATGTATAGTATAATTTTGTCTTATGGGGGAAAGCATAATACTTCCCCTGATGTACTTTTCATAAAATAGAGGTTGTGATTTTCCCAAATTTATTCTACTATGAAGTAAACTATTAATATAGGCTTTTGAGTCCTTAGCCTGGTGTTCTCATCAAATTATTTTACAGAGAAATGATGCATATTTAAGTTATCTTTTTAATGGTTCACTCATCATTTCTGTCTGTTTTTTTCTCCCCAAGTAAAATAAATAACCCTCTTTCTTCATTTTGTTAATTCAATTTGCCCAAAATAGGCTGTGGATGGGTTAGTTAAATAATTATATATTGTAATGGACTTGGGGTTAGAATTTATACCAAATTGGGACAAAGACACTTTCAAATAATTAGAAAATAATACAATGCACTTAATATGAACTTTATCATGTGAACATAGATCATAACTTTAGAATTTTCTTCATACACAGGAAGCTGAATTTTGGGCCAACTCTGCTGATCATATACTAATAACTACTTTTAAAAATAAGTCCTTGAACCAGCTCGTTTATATTTCATTTGTGTCTTTCTCATGAAAGGTGACTTAATAAAATAATGAGTATGTGAACTCGTGATTGTTTAATTCCAATTAAACAATTGAATTAACTTTCTCTTTTTATGATTTGGGACAATAATGTTTTCTTTTCAGTTCCGTTTGTGAGGAACTTGTGTTTTTCAGAGCCCCTCACAAAACCTCCTTTCTCAACTTTTCACAGGGTCTTTGCGCTTCTGAATTTGGGACATTGGACAGTATTTCCTGGCATTTTTCCAAGTGATCTTTAAAAATGGGCTCCAGGAAGATTTTAGCAATCAAGTGAATGATTTCTGGGTTAAAATCTTTGAAACACGTTGTCATAACCTACTGTGGTGGGGGGGGGCGGTGGGATGGGGTGAACAGGTAATAACCAGAGAAACTGAAGAAGTAACTAAGAATGTTTTCAACTTATTTGCTAATAATTATTCAGGCACTTTTATGTAGTCTCTTTGGAAATTCTAGCAGCGTTTCCATTTCAGACTTAATGTATTTGGATCATAAATAAATATCAGGTACCTTTTTGGAGGCATTAGAAACTAAATATTATGCAAAGTCTACCCTCTGTTGCGTCAGGAGCTTGAATTGTTTTCATTAAAATACCTGCTATGAAAGCACTGAGATTAGATGGGCAGTTAGCTCCCCTTTCCCCCCCTGCTATTGAATGTCAGGGATTTGTATTGTTGGTAGGAACAGAGATTTCATTTTCTTTGGCCACATTCTGATGCTGGCTCCCCTGCAGCAGTGATCCTGTTTCGGATTTTTATGCCCAAGGTAAGTGAGAAGAGGTATTTCAGAAGAGCAGTGTGGGTTTGTTGATGGTGGAGTGGTGGGGGAAGCAAATGAACATCTTCAGAATGAGAATGTACATCTTTGTCTGCTTGAATGTATGTGAAATGGAAAATACTTCACATAGTCTAAAGATTTCATTGGTGGGATTATCAAGCAGTGTGTATGGTCCAAATATGACCGAAGGTTTTTCTGAAGCAAAATGTTGTATATTATGTATGGGACAGGCGCTTGCATACCTGACCTAACTTTATAAGCTAATAACATTGTGTTCCAAGAAATACTGTCAGGTCTTATAACACCAAGGTTTTGTTTTGGGTTATTCTGGTAACTGGATTAGTTTGCTTTTAAATAATCATTCCTGGAAATTCCAAAATATAAAGAGAAAGTCACATTTAATTTAATTAATGGGGAGGATGCCTTTTTCATCAGTGTAAATCTTTCAGAATTGACTAAAAGTTGAATTTTCTCTTAACAAATATCATTCATTATTATCTACTATTTGGAATGACTGTAAATTTCAACAAAATAGATCAAGCAAGTCTTACAAGTGGTACTTCATGCAAATGATAGGAAGTAAAATCTTGAAATAAATCAACCAAATTAATTGGGCTGGAATAAATAAATAAAATAAATAAATAAAAATAAATAAAAGGAGTTAAAAATTATATCCTTAAAGAATTAGTGATGGTAAAACAGACCCTCTGAGGTTACCTTCCCAGGGAAGTATTAATAATTCTGTTGAACCCAGCATGGTCCTTGTGAGAGCAGCTTCTTGCTGCTGGTCGAGGGAGCCGGACCCTGGAGTTTGGTGCTCACTGTGTACTCAGCCATCCCTTGATCATGCATCCTCGGTTTAAATAACACAGAGAAGCAAATATTTAGAATGAGTTTTATGTGTCTTTGGGATTTTTCCTTCCCCACCATTGGTAAATAGCATATTTCCTCCACCAATCCGTGACCTTTAAGATAACTTCCCTTGTTAAACACACACTCATTTGTGTAGGTGTTTGTTTCCTTTATTCTCCCATTTCAAAAGCTGTTTTTGTGTGCCTCCCATTCAGCTGCTTTCAGCTTAGAGTTAAGGTCTTTGGATGAAGCCCCATGTCTGTAGTTTTGACCGGAGGGATTTAGACATAAAGGAATTAGCAGTCACAGACATCAGCCGGCAACCGTGAATTACTTAGAGACATGGGTTTCCCACTGTAAATTATGCTTCCATATTACTGGTTGTAACTTCCATGATAACATATATCAGAATGAAATACAGGTGACTGAAATACTGTTCTAAAGTATATGATACAATTTTATTGGTTGGTAAAATGATGTGTATGGTCTTTGTGGATTTTCAGGGGTCCATATGCACCTTTTGAAATAAAAATATTATACTAGAAATGGATGAAAACATGCCATTTGGCCTGTTCTCTACAAACTGGGATACTTAGAAACCAGAGCCCATGAGTAAGCTGGAGGCCATGATACAGTATCCAAGCCCTCCTGTGCTAATTTACACCACAGCTCTTGCCACATAGTTGTCAGCTTGTTAATCTGGGGCAATATTTTCCAACTCTTAACAATTTGTGCCACTCCTGGAGAACTTGTCGAGGCCCTGAGGTGATGCAACAGCAACCCAAACATTTTTCTGTACCTTCATAGTTTTGTTGTCCTTCTGTATGTAATTTTCCCCTATGTATTTTTCCCTCTGATCTGGGCCGAATTGCCAGAGGGAGGGAGCAGGGTAGACTGGAGAGACCAGGGTGAGGAGACTCACCAAGGCACAGCACGCCACACCAGGAGTATGCCTCATCAGGTTGACGAAGGGCTTATTGAAACCTGGCTCCCCACCGGAATTCTGTGACTGACGCATTAACCGTGAGTCAGACCTCCATTTGCTTAGTGTCAGGTATCGTTTTTATTACTATTTCTTCTACTGCTACTACCACTGCTACTGAAATCAGCTATCGTTTGTTGTGTCATTGCAGCTGAAATCATTGCACTTTAAAGTCACGTGTCCACCAACTTGTATTCTCTTGTTTAGGTGTAGTAGCTTAGGGTGGTAGTGGGGCTGTCCTAGGCTAATGCCTAATCATCTAAATCAATAATACCATTTTATAGCCTGTTTGTTTTCCCACTCAAGAAACAGGTGTCAAGGGACACCTGGGGGCTCAGTCGGTTCAGCATCTGACTTCTGCTCGGGTCATGATCTCATGGTTCATGAGTTGAAGCTCTGTGCCGGGCTCTGTGCTGACAGCTCACAGCCTAGAGCCTGCTTCAGGTGCTCTCTTTTCTCTCTACTCCTCCCCTGCTCGTGTTCTCTCTCTCTCAAAAATGAATAAACATTTTAAATAATGAAAAAAACCCCAAAAATAAATTGGTGTCAACATGTATCTGTGCCTCTAAGTCTTCTTCTGTAGCAAACTTTTTTTAATGTGAATTTATCTAACATTTTATGGTTAGATAGCATTCACCTATCCAATCAAATTTAAATTTTTTGCTCCTACAAAAATTGTTGTCTATTTCCTTGTAGATATGTCACACTTGTTTTCTTAGGAAACGTTTCTGGAAGCAGAGCTGGTGGGTGAAAGTGTATTTATCGAAGTTTGGTTATTTTTGTCAAATTATCCTCCAGCAAATTATTTCCTTTCTATTTATATTACTAGTGGTACATACAAGGGCCTATTTTCTCATATATTAAGTAATAATATTTTTAAGCATTTTGCCAGTCTGATGTTGGGAAAATAGTGTGTCACTGTGGTTTTATTTGCATTTCTTAAACTACTAGTGAGGTTGGACATTTTTCCCTTGGTAAATTGCCTATTAATGTTTTTTGCTTTTCCTTTGGGATGCTTTTTTAAAAATGTTTTTTAAAATTTATTTTTGAGAGACAGAGAGAGAGAGGGAGACACAGAATGCGAAGCAGGCTCCAGGCTCAGAGCTAGCTGTCAGCACAGAGCCTGACGTGGGGCTTGAATCCACGAACTGTGAGATCATGACCTGAGCCGCAGCTGGTCGCCCAATCGACTGAGCCACCCCGGTGCCCCAAGGGATGCTTATTTTTTAGTTAATTTATTCAAGATCTTCATGTAGTACAGATGGTATTCTATTTGTCTATAGGTTTTCTATGATGTACGTATGTTTCCCATTTTCTTAGTCACTTTTTGAGTTTTTCTTTTGGTATACTTTTACAGGAGAGATTTTTGTGCATGTAGTTGAATCTTAACATGTTTTTTTTTTGAAGTTCCTGCCTTTGGTGTTGGGCTTAGAAAGGATTTCTCCATCCCAAGTTTACACACACTTCTCCTTTCTTTTCATCTAGTAATTTTTCAGTTTCTTGAATTTCCATTTAAATCTTAATCTGTCTGGAATTGTTCTGGAGTACGAAAACATAACTTCTTTAACTGTATTTTTTCCAAATAGGTTCCATTTGTCCTGTTAATGATTTACTGAATGATCTACCCTTTCTCTTTTAAGTTTTAGGTGAGCAAACATAATACAAAATTCTGCCTATAGATTTTCTATCTTTTTTTGTTGCTTTCTCCATCTCTTTTTTTGTGCAGTGGGGGCAGGGATCAATATCACAGTGTATTAACTATGTACTGCATGTAAATATCTGATAGTTTGAGTCACTCTTTTTCAACAATTTCTAGGCAACGCATCATCTCCTGACCAGATGTTTGTAATGATGTCTTAATTGTTAGTTTTACCATTGGTCTCACTCATTTCTAATCTCTTCACAAGAGTTGGCTATTGTTCTAAATCACAAATTGGATCGTATTACCCTCCTGCTTGTTGTATATACTTTGAGCCACTTTTAACCAACTAAAAATAGGCATGTTGTCTATCTGAGTATTTTAGACCTGAAGTTCAAGCAATTTCAGTGACTCAGGGTATTTGTGGACACTATACACACTGTTTTGGTGAATGTGATTACTTATTTTGTTAGTTATTTATTTTAATTCCTGAGAGGCCAGCTCATAGTATCACTAGACTTTGAAACAGCCATGACCCCAAAGCAGTAGTAACCGCTGGACTACAGGAAGGTGATCAGACTCCTCAGAATGCTGCATAGGAGTGGGCTCTCCAAGGGCAGATTCTCTTTACCTCCCACACTACCCCACACCCTCGCTGCTCCTTATCCATTCTGAACTGCCTGCAGTTTACTAAACAGTCTGCTGATTCATGCCTCAGTGCCTTTGTACATGCTATCCCTTTTCCCAAAGTGTTCTCCCATGCATACTTCGCCCATCTGGAAAGTTGCTACTTGAGCTTCAAGAAATGATCTAAGGGTCTTGTCCTCTGAAACTGCCTGATCTTAGGTACAGTTTGCCACCTTCTCCTTTTTTTTAAATTAAAAAAAAAAGCAGTGCATGTAGTCATTTTTTTAAACATTCTGGTTGGGTTCTTCGGCAGAAATCAAGAAATTTGGGGTAGAAAGGAGAGTGGCAGGGTGAGTGAAAGCAAGGAGGATGGTTAGTGGGCTCTTGCAGTCCCACATGCTTGTTGTGGCCTCACTTCAAGCGACAGCAGTGTGGATACAGAAAGGAAGTGGAGTTGGGATTTGGTTCCAGTCTGCTGGGCAGGATTTGTTGATTAACTGTTGTAGGGGACACAGAAAGGGAGCAATCTGGTATAATCTTTAGGTCTCTGACTCAAAAACTTGGCTGGATGGTGTGGTCATTGTTTTTCTTGTTAAACTTATGGACTCAGTAAGGGTTCATCCAATGATAATTTCCAACAGTCCTTAGACTCCGCTTTTCCTGAGTTAATGCAAATGTAGGTCTGACAACATGTGGGATACTTTGGATAGTTTCTGCACTGCTTTTTGAGATGGTGGCACTGGTGCCTTTTCATGTGCTAGGCACTAGGGCAGGAGAAAACCTTCATAGAGAAGATGTGTCTTGAAATGGATCTGAAATTAATAACAAAGAAAATTTAAAATTAACAGAGGTGGTCTGAAGTTCCCATCCACCATCCACAATCCATTTGTGATAATTTTTGGGATGTCTGTGATCCTACACAAAGCAGGTATTTTCTTCCATTGATAGAAGCTTTGATATTGGAATAAAAACAATGTTTACTAATTAGGCTGGATTGGAGTTGATGAATTTACAACTATGTTTGTTGGTTATCAGCTGCAACCTTCTGGAGATAGGAAATCTGTCGAGCTGTCCTATTTTTTTAATAGCTGCATGCTTCTCTTGCCTGCCTGTCAAATAATTTATGTATCTCAAAACCTCCTAGTGGACATTTGGGTTGTTTTACATGTTTTCCTATTTCCAACAGCGCACACATGTGCAAGTGTATCTGTAAAACAAAGTCTTAAGCACAGAATTATTGGGTGAAAGCAGTTACCAAAGCTTTCACCATGAAAACTGATCCAGTCATCTCTCCTGGTGGGGTCTGTGCCTCACTGCTGCTCCCACACCCCAGCAACCCCGAGTGCTAACCTGATGGGGGGAATACTACCTCATTGTTACTTGGATTAATATTTCTTTGATCAGGAATACAGCAGAGCAGCTTTTCCTTGTTAATATTTCTGTTTCCTTTACCCACTGTTAGCTATTCTTAAACCTCTGAAATTGAGAGAAAATAGGGAGTGTTGGAAGAAAAATTTGCTCTTTTTTCCTGGTTTCTCTATGGCCATTGGATAGAGGCCCTAACTTCACATTCTGTGGAGACTGACTCCTGTTACTCAGATAATAGTCCCTATTCCTTTCATAACTGTATTTATTAAGGAATAAATAAATGCATACCGTGTGCTAGATTCTACCATAGGCACTGGGGTGGGCGTGAGGAGACTAGCCAATGAGCAAAAATGACACGAAATCCTGCCCTTATGGAGCTTACCTTCTTTTTTTTTTAATGTTTTATTTATTTTTGATACAGAGAGAGACAGAGCATGAGAGGGGGAGGGGCAGAGAGAGAAGGAGACACAGAACAGGAAGCAGGCTCCAGGCTCTGAGCTAGCTGTTAGCACAGAGCCTGACGCGGGGCTCCAACCCATGAACGTGAGATCTGACCTGAGCCGAAGCCGGAGACTTAACCTACTGAGCCACCCAGGCGCCCCTGGAGCTTACCTTCTAAAGGAGAAAGCAAACTATGAACAAATTAAAAAAAGAAAAAGAACTGTCAGGTGGTGGTAACACCACAAGGAAGAAGAAAGCAGATACAGGGCTTCAGTAGTGCGGGCAAGAAGAGGCCTGTATTTTACACAAGGTTGACAGGAAAGTTACTTCCAAGCAGATTTCCTCTTTCTTCTCCTTGGTGTGCTGTCTTGTAGTTATCCCCTCCTTTTGATTCTTCTTATTCCTTTAAAGTGTGAATTCTCAGATTAAGAATAGGGTTAGAGCTTTGTTTAATGACCATCCCACAATGATTGCATTAAAATGGTGTCTCTTCCGTGTGAATTCTGTGGTATGTTGGAACAGATAAAGGATCTCCAAAGACCACTTAAATGTTGTTATGTTTATAGGGTGACAAGGAGCACCAGTATCTGGTGTAGAAAAGGTGGGAAATATTCCAGCATTTACTGACCATACTCTAGCACTCCATTCACAGATAGTGCCAGCTCGTCACACCTCCCTAATGTCAAGCACAAAAGAGCTTCTCAGCCGGTCTGGTTTATGAGTTTTGCCCTCATGACAAAGGCAGTCTTCATTTGCAAAAGTTGTTCTAATTGAGGGAGAGTCGAAATGAAAACTCATATTGTCCTCCATGACTTCTGAATGTAAAATGTCTACAACAGGGTTGGTTGGAAAACAAAAGTTTTTGTTTATTTGGATTCTCAGGAGCTGGATGGAAAAGCTCTAAGATTTTTTTTACCATGGAAGCCATGGTAACTGAATTTCCATAATGGATATTAAAGATCTGAAGAGTATTCTCAATTTACATATTCTCTTTGAATTTATGCTCAGAGAAAAGGTATTAATAAAAATTAACATAAGAAACACTGTTGTAAGAATGTTCAAAATCTGCAGACAAATAGTACTGGAAAAGGCTACCAGTATATGCTTAGGCAAAAGTTATAGAGGAATTTGGGTCCAAACTTAAAAGTGTCTACCCACCATCAATTTTGAGTGAAGCCACAGTCTGCCTAAGAACTTATTACAATATCTAATTAGATAATGTAACCCTGAGGTAGGTAACTTCATCTCACCTTTTAGTGAAAGAAACTTAGACAAGTGAGTGACCTGGCAAAGTAAAACTGTTTATAAATACCAGAATTGGGATTTGAGCCACATGTGTCTGAAATCAAAGCTTGTGCCCAACAAGTGTTGACCGAAAGGTCAAGTAATAATTTAAGATGGGTTCACACATGTTCAAGCATTACAACAACCAGGTAAAGTAGATGTTCCAATGAAGAGAAGGACACAAGGACTAGAGAGGTAGGTGTGTCACAGACACACGTTATAGAGTGGTCAAGTCAGAATCTGAACTCAAGACCTCTGTCTACAAACGCAATGATTTTTTTTCTGTATCACAGCCTGTTCTCTGCACAGCGATCATCATATTCTTCTACTTGTCTGCTCCTTTGAGATAAATTGATAATTAGCAGAGATTCCTAGAAGGGTGTAAAATATCTGCACTTGAAAAAGCTTCACAGGATTTTCCCATCATTTAGGCCATTACTGTATTGACTCTAATTTGGTATTTCTGGAAACGGCATCAGTTCTGTGGGGAGTGTTCAATACGCATCGGTGAACTAAATGGTATCCTGGGGGCCCAAGAATACTCACACCGCTTCTAAATCGGTAGGAATAATGGTTGCCACCTGCACGTAGCAGTAGGCAGTCCGACTCCAATTTGGAAGGGCTTGGAATGGATGTGTATTCTCTGGTTCCACACCCCACGCCTTATTGAAATATAGGTGACAAAAGTATAAGATATTTGAAGGGTACAACATGATTTGATATATGAATATCTTGTGAAAGGAATTCCCCCACCCCATTCAGTTAATGAAAACATCCATCACATCACATTTGTAGCTTTTTGTTTTGTTCTGTTTTTTGGTGAGAATGTTCTGCTGTTGTAACACCTTTCAATTATGCATGACAGTGTTATCAAATATAGTCAACACATTCTGCATTAGATCCTCCAGCCCTATTTATCTTATAAATGAAAGTTGGTACCCTTTATCAACCTTTTTCTATTATTTTCCATTCCTTTCTGCCCAGCTCCTGGCAACTAATTTTATATTGGTTTCTGTGAGTTCAACCTTTTTCTTTTCTTTCTTTCATTTTTTTTTTCTTTAAAGAGTCCATGTATAAGTGTTACAATGTGGTATTTGTCTTTCTGCTGGATTATTTCACTTAGTATAATATCGTCTTGGTTTGTCTATGTTGTTGTCTCAAATAAATGGACTTCTTTCCTTTTTAAAGACTGAATAATAATCCATTGTGTGTACATACATTTCATTCATCTGTTGATGCTTAATTTGTTCTCATACCTTGACTTTGGTGAATAATGTTGTTATGAATATAGGAGTACAGATATCTCTTTGAGATAATTTTGTTTTTTTAAATATATACACAGATATGGGATTTCTGGACTATAATGATAGTTCTATTTTTAATTTTTTCAGGAATTTCCATACTGTTTTCCATAGTAGCCTTATCCATTTATATTCCCTTACATTATATAAGGGTTCTCTCTTCTGTATATCCTTGCCAACATTTGTTGTCTTCTTGTTAATAAACATCCTTACAGTTGTGAGGTGTTACCTCATTTTGACTTTGATCTGTATTTCCCTGACAATTAGCAGGGTTGAAGCCCTCATATGTTCTTGTTGGCCATTAGTATGTCTTCTTTGGAAAAAAAATCTATTTAGGTCCCATTTTTATATTATTTTTTGTTTGTGGGTGCTTTTTTTTCTGTTGAGTTTTATGTGTATATATTCCTTATGTATATTTGGGATATTAGATATGTGGTTTGTAAAGATTTTCTCCCATTCCATATGTTGCTTTTTCATTTTGGTGATGATTTTCTTCGCTATGCATAACTTTTAGTTTTATGTAGTCCTACTTATTTCTGCTTGTTGCCTTTACTTTTGGTGTCAAATCTAAAAATCATGGCCAAGACCAATGTTAAGGACTTAATATGTTTTCTTGTATATATTTTAAGGTTTTAGGTCTTATAGTTTAGTCTTGGATTCATTTTGAGTTGATCTTTGTTTATGGTGTAAGAGTGGGGCCCCAATTTCATTCTACCTGTGGCTGTGCAGTGTTCTCAAAACCATTTATTGAAGAGACTATCCTTTCCCTGATGTATTTTTTTTTGGGCTCCTTTATCAAAAATTAATGAACAGTATAGGCATGGGTTTATTCCTGGGCCTTGGTTTTTTCCATTAGTCTGTATGTCTGTTTTTATGCCAACACTCTACTCTTTTGATTACTATAGCTTTGCTATATAGTTTGAAATCAGGATGTGAGATGCCTCCAGTTTTGTTCTTTTTTCTTTTCAGGATTGCTGTGGCTATTCAGATTATCTTAGTTTTATACCAGTTTAACAGTGTTTTTTCTATTTCTCTGAAAAATGCCATTGAAGTTTTGAGAGGGACTGCATTTAATGTCTAGGTATGGACATTTATTTTAACAGTATTCTTTCTATCCATGAATATGGACTATATTTCTACTTATTTGTGTCCCGTCAGTTTCTTTCATCAGTTTTAGAGTTTTCAGTATACAAATATTTTACTATCTTGGTAAAATTAATTCATAAGCACTTTGTTCTTTCATTACAAATGAATTAGGGAGGAGGCAAGATGGGAGAGAAGTAGGGCGTTCTGTACTTCCCGCCTGCATCTATTATTACTAGTGTGAATGGAATTGTTTTCTTAATTTCTCTTTCTGGTGTTGTTGGTATACAGAAATATGACTGATTTTTGTATATTGATTTGGTATCTGAAACTTTACTGAAATCGTTTTTTAGGTCTAATAGTTTTGTGGTGAAATTTTTAGGTTTTCCAAATATAATAAGTCTATGAAAATAGTAAGTTTTACTTCTTTCTTTATGATTTGGATTTTTTTCTTGCCTAATTCCTCCATTTAGCATTTCAGTACTATGTAAATAAAAGTGATAAGACCCTTGTCTTATTCCTGAACTTAGAGTCAAAGCTTTCAGTGTTTCCCCTTTGAGTATGGTATTAGTTGTGGGCTTGTCATATATGGTATTCATTATGTTGAGGCCCATTCCATGTGTATGCAGTCTTTTGAGAGTTTTTATCATGTAAGGATGTTGAATTTTGTCAAATGCTTTTTCTGCATTTATTCAAATGATCATTATTTTAAGATGTTTTATTATTAAAATATTAATGTTTTAATATTTAATATTCAGTAATGCAACATCAGAACTAATTTGTATTTACTAATGTCACATTACATTAATATAATTAATATGTAAATATATATGATTAATGTCACATTACATTAATATAACTAATATATAAATATATATGATTATATATTATTATCTAATTAAAATATGTTCTATTACAATAATATATTATATATAACTATATATTGGTTATATAATATATACAATATAAATATATATGTATTTTAAATATGATATATAACATAAAAATATAAATCTATAATATATTAATATAAATTAATATCATAGCAATACTATATATTGCTTAATAATTAATATTAATATTAGTATTTAAATATGTTCATTTTGTTAATGTGGCATATCCCATTGATTGATTTGCAAATGTTCAGTCATCCTTGCATTGTTTGAATGAATCACACTTGATTATGGTGTACAATCCTTTTAATGTATTATTGAATTCGGTTGCTAGTATTCTGTTGAGAATTTTTGCATTCTTTGCGAATGTTGTCCATAGTTTTCTTTTATTATAGTGTCCTTGTCTGACTGCTTTTAGAGTAATGCTGGGTTTGTAAAATGAGTTAGGATATATTCCCTTTTCTTCTATTTTTGAAAGAGTTTGGGCTGAATTAATACTCGTTCTTTAAATGTTTGATAAAATTTGTTGGTGAAGCATTTTGCTCTTGAATTTTTTATTGGGAAGTTTTCTATTACTGATTTGATCTCCTTACTAGCAATTGATCTTTTCATATATTCTATTTCTTGATGACTCATTCTTTACAGACTGTATGTTTCCACGTACTTCTTGATTTCTTTTAGGTTGGCCAATTTGTTGGCATATAATTATTCAAAAGAGTCTCTTACTTTGTGTGGTATCAATGTTATGTCTAATTTTTTATTTACAATTTTATTTATTCGAATCCTCTGTCGGAGAAAGTTTGTTCCTGTGTAAGTCTACATGCAGTGCATTTGTGGGAGAAGGGGAGCTCAGGAGTCTCTGGTGTCTTTACTTTTGTTGACTGTGTCTTGATTTCCTTTTGAAGTTAGAGTGGGATTAAAGATCCATTAAAGATATCGATCCTTTAGTAATTGATCCATTAAACATCAATTCTTGATCTTAAGCTACTTAAAGTCTACTTGAAATATATCATGAGTTGTCTGGGCTTATCATTATTTGCTTTTTAATATAAGTATGGCACTCTAATATTAAAAATGTAGGACTTGATGTAGTAGAAAGTTTGTCAGTTTCTTAAAGACATTCAAGAGAGAACTCAGGGAGATCATGAAAACAGGTAGATTTCAAAAAATCTTTATTAAGGATTAGTGTTGGAAACTTGCAACACAATTTAAATGATTTTTTACTTTGTTCTAGGCTATTAAATATTCCATATGATAAAACATTTTTAGTAATTTGAGAACAAATAATATAGTCATATTTCTTTATCTGAAGAAATTGACACTGTAGGATCAGTGGATTGTTGCCATTCTCAAGAAACTTTTTTTATATACATTCTTCTTTTGGAAGAGGTTTAGAAGAATCAGAAAACTTTAATTCACAAATTATCAGTATTCAACACAGATTCAGGTGAATTTTCCTCGAAAAAAATTATGCTGATAGTTATCTTTATACTTTCATTATCTATATATTTATCTAAACTATTTTTTATGCAACAATTATTTGTACTGTGTTTCCATTTCCCTAGCACATTTCTTAGCTATATATCTTGGAACCTACACATTAAACCTGGAGGCTCTGAGAAATTAAAGGTCATTCTCTTTGTTCTCTTTTAAAAATGTAAGCTTAGCAAAGAATGCTATGGACAAGTGCTCAACTTCAACTAAATAAAAAAAAAAGCACTAAATAATTCTCTAGTTTATTCAAGCTGAAATAAAATGAAGTAGAAGGAAGTGTTCCCCAAATTGAAATAATATCAACATTTTAAAAGAAAATCTTGAAAATAATATGCCCTCATAGACTTCTAAGTGGAGAGTCAGGAAACATTTGTATTCTTGGTTGAAGGTTTAACTAATATAAATTGTCATAAAACATCTAAACATAAACCTAAACTTTCACTTAGGAGTAAGAAAAACAGTGAAAGCTGTAAACTTTGTATAATGTCTTAGGAAAGATTCTCCTGAAATTTAAGTATTTTATTTATATCTACCAAGTGGGCAATTTAGAAGAGGGGAAGATTTAAGAAATTTAGATTTATGCTATAATAATTGTTTAACTCAAAATACTTCTTACATCAAAAAATTCAAGATAGAGAGATATAGTAGTGAGAGTTGAAAATCACATAACATATTATACCCATAATTCCATCATTTGAAAGGAACCATCTAATACTGGATATGCTTAGGTGATTTTTTCAGGTTTAGTTTTATATCCCATAGGGGAAGGAAGTACTTTTATGTCTTTGAGAAAAAAATTCTGGTATGGAAGGTTATGATCTAAAAGCAAACAAATCTCAGAGTTCTTTGTCCAGTGTTCTCTGCTCATATTTACTTCCTTTTAATACTGTACCATAAACCTATGCTCTAGGCAAAGTATATTTTGGTCATATTTGTAAACCATTATTTTCTCCAAGCATCAATCATTTCCTTGTCGGTGAGATTAATTTAACTGCCTTTTTCATTTCTGCATGTCCTTCAGCATTTTCTTTGCAGTGTGCCAAGACCTCTTATTTGACATACAGACCTGTCTCTCAGAGCCAGGGAGATAGAAGTATGTTTTTTCTTCTTCACTTTGATTTTTCCAATTCAAAGTAAATTCAGGATTTTGATTGGTGCAATGAGACCTGGAGGCAGTAGTGAGAGATGCTTAGAATTAAAGAGCTGCAAAAACAGATTCCTTTCCTATCATTCAAGACTGTTAGGACTCCAGTGAGCTTTGTCTTTTACACCTGTATCTAATATGGAGATTAGAGCACTGATGTTAGGAGATTTTTAGGAGGATTAAATACATTATGTAAGTTGTCTAACAGGGTGCCTGATACATAGTAAATACTCAAAAGGTAATAAACATAGTGATGGTGATCGTTTGATCTCTTATTGAATATTCTTTAAATGCACACATAGACCTCTCTTTACTTTTTTGTGGAAATGTTTCTGTTTGCGTTGTATCTGAATTACAGTACTACTTCTGCTTCTCTTTTCTTTCCTTCCTTTCTTTCTTTTTAAGTAAAATTAAATTGCATTTTACCTAATCGAAAATCACTTTGGTTTAGTTTAACTCTTTTTTACCCTTTTAAATCCAGAGTCGTTTTAATCTTCATCTTCAAAATGAAAGTGATTTACAAAATTAATGCTATTAACTCTGCCTTTTACGACTTACACAAAAGTTGAAACAAAATAGGAGTATTCTGGTTCCTCCACTTTAGCCCAGTGACATGTAGTCTTATTTGTCAGTGTTTGTTTTGTGTGTGTGCGTGTGTGTGCGTATGGTTTCCGATCATTTAGAAAGCTTGACATCCCCATCACTTCACAGCTGACACCTCACTTCTGTGAACTTCTGTGAAAAATCATTTTTATTTCAAGACTTTTTTGTAGTGTCAAATGTCACGACTGTTTATACCTTCGTATGTCATGTTTTAAGTCACAGAATTCTTTTTGGCTTTTAAGCCTTTTGTTTAGCCAATACCATTCACCTTTCAAAAAGTTTATTTGAATCATCACTTCTTGAAGGGTCACCATCCCAATCAGAGGAGAGCTCTCATTCTGCTCTGAAATCTTATAGAATAACCATAAAACTTACCTATTTTTAAAAAGCAAATGGGGGCCCTATTTATAATCACATTGGGAGATGGGCATAACCTGGAACTGTGATGGGTAAACAGGACGTACTGTTATCCAGGTTATTGTTATTGTCTTTTGGGATCCTAATTGTTAATACAAAGGACTTTGAATTCAAGTTGATCTGCCACCCACTTCTAGCCTCTGCAGGGCTTGGGGAAAATTATCTCATCTTTTGTAATTCATTCTTTCTTTTGACAGCTATTTATTGACCATTGAGATGCTGTGCTAAGGGTCAGGCATTGATAACTCAAAGGTAAATATATATTGTCATTGCTCTGATGAGGCTTACATCCACCTTTCACCTACAAAATGGGACTAAGAACAACTACATTATAGATTGTGTGTAATAAACAAGATAATACTTGTGAAGCAAGTAGTACAATTGCTAGTATATCGGAAGTGCTCAGTGACAACTATAACTTTCATTGTACTTCTCACATCTTAATTATTATATAATCTATATATAAATGTGATTTTTGAAGGCAGAAAGCATGTCTTATTAATGTTTGCATTTCTTAAGGCTTCAGCAGTGCAGCCTCTCATTGTTTGAATTTATTGAGTAAATCCTACTAAATATCAGACCCAAAATTTTTTCTCCTGTTTGTCTATTTTGTTTTATTTCTCTGTTGATTCTTTCCTGCCCTATTTGGGTTAATGGAGTATTTTTTAAGTATGCCATTTTATTTTATTCTTAATTGGCTTTTAATTATAACCCTTTCCTGGCTGTCTATCTTTCTCTCTAGGTATCTATTTTTATTGATGGCTGCTGGGTTAAAATATACACCTTTAACGCTTTGGAGTTTATTGAGAGTCAGTATCGTATCTTGCGGGAGTCCAGCTCCAGCAAGTCCAGGGCTCCCTGAAGGATGGAGAGTGTTGAAAGAGAAAGTGAGAGAGTCTTGAGTTTCTTTCTGATCCCATGCAGGCATCTTTGCACTGACCCGAGAGTCAGTTTTATTAATTGAAAAAATGTATGGGGTACAAAACAGGAGTGGCAGTTGCCTTAGACAATTATTTCTGATGATAAATTGTTTGGTATGTAAAAATTTCCCAGAACATAGATTGGTAGAAGACTCATGCATAATCTTTATCAATAGTGATTGATGTAGGTGACTTAGATGCTTATCATATGTGGAAGGAAGGTATCTTTAGCATTCAGATACAAGGCAATGATTTTAGCATAGCAAAGGCTAAAGTTAGTTCTTTGTGAGCAGGGGTCAATAGTCTGTTTTCTTGAGGTGAAGAAAAACAGGTTTCTCAGGAAATGTGATATTTGCTCCCATAAACACAAAAGAAGACATTCCTATAATAAGTTCCTTCACAACATGAAATTAGCATATTTTTAGGGTAAGTCCCTCCTGATACCAGTCAAGAAGGCACCTTGGGGGTCAGTGCTCAAGCAAAAATAATTGAGTGGGGGTAGACATTGGTTGCCATCTGACAGTGGGAGGCCTTTGAGTTCAGAAATGGCTTCCAGCAGTACCTCTTCACAATTGACACCTAACAGTTAACAAATGTAATAACCTTTAATAACATAACTCAGGTTATTTATTCTTCTTTACTTATTCTTCTTTGCGTGATTATTGCTGAACTTTTCATTCCAACATATTTTTTAAAGACCACCTAATAGTATTACTATTTATTCTTTACTTTTCTTTTTAATGTTTATTTTTGAGAGTGAGAGAGACAGAGTGTGAGTGGGAGAGGGGCAGAGAGAGAGAGAGATGGAGACACAGAATCCAAAGCAGGTGCCAGGGTCCGAGCTGTCAGTACAGGGCCTGATGCAGGACTCAAACCCACAAACCGTGAGATCATGATCTAAACCAAAGTCAGATGCTCAACCAACTGAGCCACCCAGGCTCCCCTTACTATTTTTTCTTTAAATAATTGGTGTTTTTCTAAGGAAGTTACAAGAAGAAAGACAACAAACTAATTTATATTTCCCACTTTATTTCACATTCGTAGTGTTTATTATTCTTCATTGTTGATGTGAATTACTCTCTGGTGTCATTTGCCTTCAGTCTGTTGGATTTCTTGCAAACCTTGCAGGGCAGGTCTGCTGGTGATGAATATGTTCAGCTTTTATTGATTGAAAAATGTCTTTACTCCATTCTGATCTTTGAAGGATATTTTCATTGGATATAGAATTCTGGGTTAACAGATTTTTTTCTTCCTTTCTATAACTTAAAGATTCTGTCATTGTCATTGTCTCCATTGTTTCCTGATAAGCCTGTGACTGTTCTTCTATATATAATGTGTATCTTTTCTCTGGATACTCTTCATATTTTATTTTTAACTTTGATTTTTCTCCTGTTTGATTGAAAAGTGCCTGAATACAGTTTTCTTTATATTTATATGTCTTGGGATTGGCTAAGCTTCTTGGATCTCTAAACCAGTATTTTTCATAACATTTGAGGAGTTTTCAGCCATTATTCCTTCAAATATTTTATTTAACTAATATTCTTTTTAGCTTTCATGATTGCAGTTATATTTATGGGAAATTATTTGATGTTGTCCTGCTATTCTTGAAGCTCATTTTATTCTCTTGATTTTTCTCCTGTTCATTTCCTAGATTGAATTATTTGTTTTGATCTGTTTTAGGTTCTCACTTTGTTTTCTGCTATCTCCAATGGGCTGTGATGCCCATCCACTAACTTTTTCATTTCATTTGTAGTTCTTGAACATCCATTTGATCTTTTTCTCAGCTTATATTCCATCTCTCTTTACTCATTAAGATCATAGTTCTTTTAATTCTTTGAGCGTATCTTTAATTCTTTGAACATATTTATAATGGCTGCTTTAAATTTTTGTTATGCCAAATACCTGGGTCATTTTGAGGTTTAATTTTTGCTTGTCTGTGTGTCATAATTTTCTGTTTATTTGGTGATTCTTTTATTGACTATTGGAAATTTTGGAAAATATGTTGTAAAGTGTCTGGATTCTATTGTCGTCTTCTGGAGAACATTGATTCTTACTTGGGCATTCTGTTGAGTTATTGGCCATTCACTCTGAATGTCGTTCAACGCTCTGTTAGTGCAGATCTCTAGGAAGCCAGGGTGCTTGGCAATATTCGATGTATAAGAGAAGATGTTTTCCTTGAGCCTTTGTTTGAGGCTTTGTTGGGGTCCTAGGACTCAGTTTAGGACAGGGCCTTACTTGTACAATGCAGTAACTTTGTGCTCCAGGTGGCTTCCACAGTGGTAGTGTTTATTAATGAGGTCTCCTACTCGTATAGGGCCTAAGCTCCAGTGATTTCCAGCATTGTGTTTCCTCTAGCACTACTTGACTGTGGGTATCTCTGTTCTTTGAACCCCATTACATTTGCTATCAGGTAAGCCTCAGGTGTTTTCCTCCTGCCAAGGTATGGCCCAGATCTCGCCCAAAGACTGGGCAGAGAGTCCCCATTTAGACTTCTGGGAGTTTCTCTCTGCATAAATCTTTGCTTGCTAAGGTTCTGCCATCAAGGACTAATGTTTCAGTCATGTCAGCTCATGTCACCTGCCCTGAAACCTGCTCTCTACCTACTCAGCTTGATATAACTGCTCTGTTCCACTTGACTTCATCTCTCTATATCATGTTAAAGAAAATATCCTTAGAAAGATGGACAATCATGGGGCTTACCTTTCTGCCTTTTCTCAGGGATTGCAGTCCTAGATTGCCCTATTTTCTCCTGTCTGAAAACGATGTCCTTATGTATTTTGTCCAGTTTTAGAAGTGTTCACTGTTGGAGAACTCATCTCTTATCAGTTATTCCATCATAGCTGGAAGCAGAAATACATGAGTGTTGCATTGTTTTATGACCCTGACTTAAAATGCGTGCTATGTATATTAGAAATTTGGGGGGGGGGGCCTGGGTGGCTCTCTTGGTTAAGTGTCCACTTCGGCTCACGTCATTCTCTCAGGGTTTGTGACTTTGAGCCCTGTGTCTGGCTCTGTGCTGAAAATTCAGAGCCTGGAGCCTCCTTCAGATTATGTCTTCCTCTCTCTCTGCCACTCCCCACTCATGCTCTGTCTCTCCCTCTCTCAAAAATAAATAAACATTAAAAAAAAGAAATTTTTGGTCATTTAAATTATATTTTAGAGTTTATTTGTTTTGAGAAGGAGAGAGAGAGAGAGAGCAAAAGAGATAACTGGGGAGGGGCAGAGAGAAAGGGAGAGATTTGAACCCAAGCAGACTCTGTGCTGTCAGCATAGAGCCCAATGCAGGGCTCGAAGTCACCAACCATGAGATCATGACTGGAGTCGAAATCAAGAGTTGGACATTGAAGTGACTGAGTCACTGAGGTGCTCTTAATTATTTTACTTTTGATCAGAAAATAATGCATTCACATGAGTAAAATTTAAAAACTACAGAAAAATAGTCCTCAATCTTCCTTCTGAGTAGCATAGTTCTTCTCCTTAAGTGGAAAGATATTAGTAGTTTATTTGTGTATTCTTTCAGAGACTTTATACATCTCTGAAAAGAAACTAAGAGGGAGAAGATTATATATACATAAGATTATATATAATTTTATTTGTCTCATTCATGGCAGTATATATATATATATATATATATATATATATATATATGCTTTTCTGTATATTTTTTCTACTTAATATCTCAGAGGTTTTACATATTAATACATATTTTCTCCATTATCTTTAGGACCTTCATGTTATTCATTTGTATAAATGCACCAATCGTCTCACCAGATTTTTATTAGTGTATGTGCATTACATTTTATTTATCTGTTCATAGATGGTTAATTTGTTTTCATACCTTGACTAACGTGAATAACGTTATGATTATGGGGGTACAGATATCTCTTTGAGATGATTTTGTTTCCTTTTAATATATACACAGATATGGGATTTCTGGACTATAATGATAGTTCTATTTTTAATTTTTTCAGGAATTTCCATACTGTTTTCCATAGTAGCCATATCCATTTACATTCCCTTACATTAAATAAGGGTTCCCTCTTCTGTACATCCTTGCCAACATTTGTTGTCTTCTCGTTAATAAACATCCTTACAGTTGTGAGGTGTTACCTCATTTTGATTTTGATTTGTATTTCCCTGATGATTAGCAAGGTTGAAGCCCTTGTATGTTCCTGTTGGCCGTTAGTATGTCTTCTTTGGAAAAATGTCTATTTAGGTACCATTTTAAAATTATTTTCTATTTGTGTATCTGTATATGTAGGATAAATTTATAAAAATGTAATTCCTGCCTTACAATATATGTATTTTGTTGTTTGGTTAACTAATACCAAATTTCTCTCTATGGTGGGTGTAGTACTACTAATACTGAATTGGAGGGATGCTGACATTTTTGTTGTGACTCCAATGTTCACTTTCTCTGTGGTACATCGAGAAAATTGGCTTCTGTTTTTTTAATAAAAAGCTTCAGTATAGTTGATACACAACATTACATTAGTTTCAGGTATATAACATAATGATTCAACAATTCTATACATTATACTGCTCTGCTTACCACAAGTGTAGCTACCATCTGTCACTATACAACACTGTTGGAATACCATTGACTATTTTTCCTATGCTGTGCCTTTTGTTCCCACGATGTATTAATTCCACAACAGGAAGCCTGTATCTCTCTCTCCTTTACCCATTTTGCCCCTGCACTACTCCCACCCCCCACCGGCAACCACACATTTTGCCACCTCCCCACAACTACCACTGTGTTCTCTGTATATATGGGTCTCTTCCTGAAACTCAATGTATCAGTAAAGTCATACAATGTTTATATTTCTCCAAACAACTTATTTAGTATAATATTCTCTATGTCCACCCATGTTTTTGCAAATGGTAAGATCTCATTCTTTTTGATAGCTAAGTAATATACCATAGTGTGTGTGTGTGTGTGTGTGTGTGTGTGTGTGTGTGTGTATTATGTCTTATTTATCTATTCATCTGTTGGTGGACACTTGGGTTATTTCCATATCTTGGGTATTGTAAATAATGCCGTAGTAGATACAGACATAAATCTTTTCAAATCAGTGGTTTGATTTTATTTGGATAAAATACTCAGCAGTGGTAGAATTATTGGATTATATGTTTTTTAATCTTTTGAGGATTCTACATACTGTTTTCCACAGTGACTGCACCAGCTTACATTTCCATGAGCAATATACTAGGTTTTCTTTTGGTCTATATCCTTGCCAACACTTGTTATTTCTTGTCTTTTGAATTTTTGCCATTCTGACAGGTGTGAGGTGATACCACATTGTGGTTTCCATTTGTATTTCCCTGATGATGAATAATGTTGAGCATTTTTGAGGTGTCATTGGTCATCTGTATATCTTCTTTGGAAGAACATCTGTTCAGGTTCTCTGCCCATATAAACATTTTTTTTTAATGTTTGAGAGAGAGAGGCAGACAGAGACAGAGACAGAGACAGCATATGAGTGGAAAAGGGGCAGAGTGAGAGGGAGGCATAGAATCTGAAGCAGGCTCCAGGCTCTGAACTGTCAGCACAGAGCACAATGCAGGGCTTGAACACATGGACCATGAGATCATGACCTGAGCTGAAGTTGGACCCTTAACTGTCTGTGCCACCCAGGTGTCCCTCTCTGTCCTCTCTGTCCATTTATAAATTGTGTGTGTGTGTGTGTGTGTGTGTGTTTATATATATATTTTTTGGTGTTTTATTGGTGTATATATACATATACATACATACATACATACACACACACACATATATATATATATATTTTTTTTTTTTTTTGGTGTTGAGTTGTAGAAGTTCTTTATATATTTTGAATATTAAACCCTTACCAGATAGGTCAATTGTAAATATCTTCTCCCATTCAGTAGGGTGCCTTTTAGGTTTGTTGATGGTCTCCTTTGTTGTGGAAAAGATGTTTAATTTGATGTAGTCCCAATAGTTCCTTTCTGCTTTTGTTTTCCTCGCTTGAAGATTCATATCTAGAAAAATGTTGTGACAGCTGATGTCAAGGAAATCACTGCATATATACTCTTTTAGAAGTTTTAAGGTTTCAAATCTCACAGGTGTTTAATCTATTTTGTATTTATTTGTGTGTATGACGTAAGAAAGCATTCCAGTTTCATTCTTGTGCATGTAGCTGTCCGTTTCTCCCCCACCATTTGTTGAAGAGACTGTATGCTCCCC
This sequence comes from Suricata suricatta, assembly GCF_006229205.1. Classification (NCBI taxonomy): domain Eukaryota; kingdom Metazoa; phylum Chordata; class Mammalia; order Carnivora; family Herpestidae; genus Suricata; species Suricata suricatta. The sequence goes on along the minus strand of NC_043705.1, from coordinate 41,953,974 downwards.
GTTGTATATTCTTGCCTTTGTGGTCATACATTAACTGACCCTAGAGGCGTGCGTTTCTGTCTTGGCTCCCTATCAGGTTCCATTGTTCGATGAGGCTATTCTTGTGTCAGGCATCTGTATTTTGTTTATATTTTTTATCCTGAATAAATCAGTTAATAGTCTTTCCCTGACTGACTCATACATTTCCTGTTATATCAGTGAGGTGAGTATCAGTGATTTAAATAATCAGTGATGGCATTACTACTACTAGTACTACTATTACTACTATAGTTCATTTCTCTAATATTCCAGAACACATACCAATTGATAATTTCCATTTTAAAAGTGCAATTTTAGTTCTGATTTTGTTAGTGACTTTCAAAGAATTCATTTTTGTTTTCAGTGCTTTGAAAATACGCGTAGAACATATGATTCTCTGCTCTTCGTTCTGAACTTGATTGTGTCTTTGAAATGCACAATCAGACTTTATTAATTCTTTGTGGAATTATGTCCCTTGAGCTTTCTCACTTGTTTTCTTTATTTCTTGTTTTTCCTTTCCCTCACTTGCTCTTCTGAAATTGAGAAGCTGCAGGTGTCCGGCACAGGTGTAGTTTTCCACTGAATGTTCTGAATCAGTCTCTGTGGAACCAGTGACTCTATCAGCTTCTCTACTTCCAGGGACCTGGATAATTTAGAAGTCTCTAATTTGTTAGGTTTTTCTCTCTTTGCATTGTGGTGAAAAGCAAATGATTAATTCATTGCAATGAAATAAGCATTTATCTTTAATATTAGTATTTAAAATATTTTATGAATAAATGCTAATATTAGGACTTTTTTCCCCAAGCACTTACCTTCCACTCCATCCATTGAAATGTCATAGAGAAAGAAATTTCTCATTTTTTCCACTTTCCTTGTATCTGTTAGTAATTTATTGCTTTCTTATATTATCACTAAGTTACAGTACAATATACCTAAGGAATGAACCGTATAAAGAACCCACTAAATGTAACTTTTCTTGGTAACTCCTTTCTAAAAACAGTTATTTTCCTTTATATCCAAATTCCACCTCCCTTCGACCCTCATACACGATTCTTGTTGCCAACTGCCATTGTGTATCTTCCTGTCAAATTCATTTACTGACATTATTATACCACACTGTAACTGAGTGACTTGAAAATGTCAGTGGCGTAGCATTGTGTTACAGGAACTAAAAAGATTAAGTCTCTTTTTTGTCCACAAGGGTGTAATGCTTGAAAACATAGGATTTGATGGTAAGCAGGCAGACGTGGGCTGGACGATTTGGGGTGAGGTGCACTGTCTCAGTTCTCTCATGTGTGAAATGTACTTATCTCACACATTAAACAAGATAAGCCTGTGGAGAGAATTCTCTCCAGACTTCAGAGAGGTTGTTTCTGTGGGCAAATTTGTTATTTGTGTTTTTTTCAATGGTAGTCAATATTTTGACATTTTAAACAAACATTACTGTAGCTATTACCATGGCCACCTCACGTTCTGGCAACAGAAAGGAGTTTGAACCAACCTTTTACCTGAGGTAAATGAAATATTTAAATACAGATACACACAGAGTGATTAGTTAAGGTAGCATAAAGACTATAACAAACTAATCCCTGAATTCAACAGTTTAATATATTACACATTCAGTTCTTGCTCACGTCTCACTGCAGTGTGCTTTGTGGGTGGGGGGCTCAGTATGCTCCCTGAAGTCATTCATATACCCAAGCTATTTCTGTCAGCTGGCTTCACCGTCTTGTAAAGGGTTCAGAATCCTGCTTGGCGTTCTCTGTCTCTGGGTAGCAGACCAGAGAAGAAAGTGGGAAAATGGCATGGCAGTTGAGAGCCTGGGAGTAGAAACGGAATGTCTATCTCTCCTACTCATACTTTAGCTAGAACTAGTCTCATAGCAAATGCAGGGGTCTGGGAGATGTAGGACAGCAGTGTGCTCGAAGAAGAAGGCATCCTGTGAATACTGATGCCTGTTATTAATACTTGTAATGTAGTGAGTCTCAGAAGGTTGGACTTTGAGTCCGGTTGCCTCATTCAAGTTGAGTACAGCCAGGTAGGTATTCCCACTGTGGGACCAGGTCCTACCAGCTGTCTTAATGTGGGACTCTTTGAAACTAAATGACTTTCCTAAAACACAAATCTCTTTTTCCTTCTTTGTTTTTTAATGTTTTTTATTTATTTTTGAGAGACATTGTGAGCAGCCGAGGGTCAGAGAGAGAGGGAGACAGAATCTGAAGCAGGCTCCAGGCTCTGAGCTAGCTGTCAGCACAGAGCCCGACGTGGGGCTCAAACCCACGAACTGTGAGATCATGACCTGAGCCAAAGCTAGACGCTTAACCGACTGAGCCACCCAGGTGCCCCTCCTCTTCTTTTTTTTTTTTAAGTTTATTAATTTATTTTATTTATTTTTATTAAATTTAAAAAAATGTTTTATTTATTTTTGAGACAGAGAGAGATAGAGCATGAGTGGGGAGGGACAGAGAGAGAGGGAGACAGAATTGGAAGCAGACTCCAGGCTCTGAGCTAGCTGTCAGTATAGAGCCTGACTCAGGGCTCGAACCCACGAACGTGAGATCATGAGCTGAGCTGAAGTTGGAGGCTTAACCAACTGAGCCAGCCAGGCACCCCTAATTTGTTTATTTATTTTAAGAGTGAGAGAGAGGGGTGTCGCACACCCACACAAGTCGGGAAGGGGCAGAGGGAGAAAGAGAATCTAAAGCAGACTCTGCTACCAGCGCAGGACCTGGTCATGACCTGAGGTGAAACTACGAGTCAGTAGGTTAATGGACTGAGCCACCCAGGCGCCCTTCCCCTTCTTCTTCTTAACCAAGGAGGAGTTATTATTATTCTTCATTTTTAAAATGTTTTATTTATTTTTGAGAGAGTGCAAGTGGGAGAGAGGCAGAGAGAGAGGAGGGCAGAGGATCTGAAGCAGGCTCTGTGCTGACACCAGCCAGCCCAGTATGGAGCTTGAACTTACCTACCTGGGATCATGATCTAGGCCAAAGTTAGATGCTCAACCAACTGAGCCTCCCAGATGCTCCAGGAATTTTTTTCCTGCATTTGGGGGAGTTTTTAAAAAATTATTATTATTTTTATAGTTTATTGTCAAGTTGGTGTCCATATAACACCCAGTGCTCATCCCAGGAAGTGCTCTCCTCCATGACCATCACAACTTTTCCCTCTCCCCCACCTCCATCAACCCTCGGTTTGTTTTCAGTATTTAAGAGTTCCTTATGGTTTGCCTCTCTGCTCTAGGAAGTTTTAAAAAATTTATTTTTAGAGAGAGAAAGAGAGAGAGAGAGAGCTCATGTCAGTGGGGGAGAAGTGGCGGGGTTCGGGGGAGGATCCTAAGCAGACTCTGCATTGTTAGCATAGAGCTTGATATGGGGCTCAATCCCACAGAATGTGAGATCATGTCCTGAGCTGAAGTCAAGAGTCAGATGCTTAATTGGCTTGCTTAATTGACTGACCCACCCAGGTGCACCAAGGAGGAATTTTGAAGTATGTGAATGTGTTATGATATCACACAGGTGAGTGCAGGGTATCCCATCGGATGACTCCTCACTTGGGTTTAATGTAATTAGATTACAACTAGGTTGTTGTTAAGAGGCACCTACTTTATTTCTTGGTTATTCCTTATTGTTAGCATTTATAATGCTTAAAACAGAGCAATCAAAAAATGGTTGGAATTGGTTTACGCTAGCCGCCTGGAGTGTTAAATGACCAGTGAACTGCTTCATAGTCTTGTGTCTACCAAGAAAAGCAGACTCCTGATTGCTTCTATGCCTTTTCCCTCAAAGCAGTCTTTTAGTGGATCTTTAAAATATGGCCCTGACTATTCCTTGGAGAAATTTTATCATAGGCTCAGGTTATAGTTACTTGTCTTTGTATATATGTTTTTATTTTCAAAGTAATTCTGTACCTGAAGCTGTATAAAATCATGGTTTAAAGCACAGTTTTGGAATCACACTGAGGTGTGTTTAAATCCTGTTATCATGACTTAATAGCTATATAGGCTTAAGCAAATAAGCTGGCCTCATTTTCCTCATCCTTAAAAGCCGATAAAACTTACCTCAGGGATTAGTTGTAAGGGTTACAGGAAATAATTCTATAGCCTTTGGTGAATAGGTAGATATACAAGAAGAGCTTGCTGTTATTGGCAGTAGATTACCTATTTTTAAATATCCAGGATCATTAACATAAACTTAACATTAATGTTTTTTTAGGTTGATTCAGCATATGCCTTAAGGTCTTGGAGGGCTTCATATTCATCTTGGGAGATACAATGACTACTGTACTTTGCTAAGACCAGTAACAGGTTTCTGGGTGACAGAATCCTTTTGCTGTAAGCACCTCTGCCAGTATGCAAAATAGGCAGATTTGAATTGGGCATAAACAAGTCAAGATGATTTGGGAAAAATTGTTGTCTTCCTGGAAATAATACAAATCGCTCATCATCCCTAAACAGTGATCTAGAAATGCAGAAAAGGCAAAAAAAAATAAATAAATAAATAAAAAAGGCGGGTGTGTGTGTGCAAAATAAAGTGAAACACAGACACTATGTTAAAGTATTTGGGAACATCCCAATATATCCAAACAGATGGGAGCTTCCAGAAAGATGTCTACTGATGTTCCAGCTGCTCTGGGCTCCTCTTTTTAGTGGGTGTGCAATATGTCCGTTTACCAAAGAGACGCACTCTGGGGTACTGGGAGCGAAACACCCGATGGGGCCTCCAGTCTTCTGTGGCTGTTTATTCTCCCAGCTTCTTTGTGTCTTACTTGCTCTGCTTTCAAGATGAGAATATCAGAGACGCCACCTTCCTAGCGTTACTCTGGAGATATACTTAAATGTAGTCACGCTGGCGTTTTACTGATTGTGCAGGTGGATTGATAGCCATGAATGGAATAAACCTCAAGGAAGACGAAGGAAAAATAAGCCAGGTTTTATTTCAGCTTCTTCACTGGGATAAATACACTCAGCTAAAAAGACACATTATTCTAAGAATTTTAATTAATTTTTATTTACTTAATAAAACAAGTCAGAGAGTTACAGAGACTAATCCCTTTCATCCTGACTTTCCTTGGGAATCCTTTTTATAATAGGTCACAGATTTATTTATTTTTTAAATATAATTTATTGTCAGATGGGCTTACATACAGCACCCAGTGCTCATCCCAACAAGTGCCATCCTCAGTGCCCATCACCACTTTCCCACTTCCCCACCCCCAACAACCCTCAGTTTGTTCTCTGTATTTAAAAGTCTCTTATGGTTTGCCTCCTTCCTTCTCTGTTTGTAACTATTTTTTTCCTCTTCCCTTTCCCCATGGTCTTCTGTTAAGTTTCTAAAGATCCACATTTTATTCGTTCTCATTGCCAAGTAATATTCCACTATATATATAAACCATATCTTTATCTATTCATCAGTTGGTGGACATTTGGGCTCTTTCCATGATTTGGCTATTGTTGACAGTGCTGCTGTGAACATTGGGGTACATGTGCCCCTATACATCAGCACTCCTATATCCCTTGGGTAAATCCCTAGCAATGCTATCGCTGGGTCACAGTGGAGTTCTATTGTGAATTTTTTGAGGAACCTCCACACTGTTTCCTACAACAGCCACACCAGTTTGCATTCCCACCAACAGTGCAAGAGGGTTCTCGTTTCTCCACGTCTTCACCAGCATCTATAGTTTTCTGATTTGTTCATTGTAGTCACTCTGACCGGTGTGAGGTGGTATCTCAGTGTGGCTTTGATTTGTGTTTCCATGATAATGAGTGATGTTGAGCATTGTTTCATGTGTCTGTTGGCCATCTGGATGTCTTCTTTGGAAAAGTCTCTATTCATGTCTTCTGCCCATTTCTTCACAGAATTATTTGGTTCTTGGGTATGGAGTTTGGTAAATTCTTCATAGATTTTGGATACTAGCTCTTTATACAATATGTCATTTGCAAGTATCTTTTCCGATTCTGTCGGTTGCCTTTTAGTTTAATTGGTTGTTTCCTTTGCAGTGCAGATGCTTTTGATCTTGATGAGGTCCTAGTAGTTAATTTTTGCTTTTAATTCCTTTGCCTTTGGAGATGTGTCAAGCAAGAAATTGTTGCTGCTGAGGGCAAAGAGGTTGTTGCCTGTTTTCTCCTCTAGGGTTTTTATGGTTTCCTGTCTCACAATCAGGTCCTTCATTAATTTTGAGTTTATTTTTGTGAATGGTGTAAGAAAGTGGTCTAGTTTCATTCTTCTGTCTGTTGCTGTCCAGTTCTCTCAGCACCACTTGCTAAAGAGAGTGTCTCTTTTCCATTGGATACTCTTTCCTGCTTTGTCAAAGATTAGTTGGGCCATACATTTGTGGGTCCAATTCTATGCCCTCTATTCTGTTCCTTTGGTCTATGTGTCTGTTTTTGTGCCAGTACCATGCTGTCTTGATGATGACAGCTTTCTAGTAGAAGCTAATGTCTGGGATTATGATGCCTCCCACTTTGGTTTTCTTCTTCAGTATTTCTTTCACTATCTGAGGTCTTTTGTGGTTCCATATAAATTTTAGGATTGCTTGTTCTAGCTTTGAAAAGAATGCTGATGTAATTTTGATTGTGATTGCATTGAATGTATAGATTGCTTTGGGTATATTGACATTTTAACAATATTTATTCTTCCAATCCATAATCATGGAATGTTTTTCCATTTCTGTGTGTCTTCTTCAATTTCCTTTATAAGCTTTCTATAGTTTTCAGCATATAGATATTTTACATCATTGGTTTATTCCTAGCTATTTTATGATTCTTGGTGCAGTTGTAAATGGGATCAGTTTCTTTATTTCTCTTTTAGTTGCTTCATTATTGGTGTATAAAAATGCAACTGATTTCTGTACATTGATTTTGTACTCTGTGGCTTTGCTGAATTCATGTATTTGTTATAGCAGTCTTTTGATAGAATCTTTTGGCTTTTCCATGTTGAATATCATGTCATCTGCGAAGAGTGAAAGTTTGACTTCTTTGCCAATTTTAATGTCTTTTTATTTCATTTTGTTGACTGATTACTGATTCTAGGAGTTCTGACACTGTTAAACAACAGTGGTGAGAGTGGACTCCCCTCCTCCCTTTTTGGGATCCCCCCAAATGAGAAACATCACCTACAAGTAAATAACAAGGTGGAGGCGGTGCTGATGGAAGAGCACAGATAAAGAGTGAAATGACAGGGGCAGGGGGGGAAAGAAAGAATAACAAATTGATCAGAGAAACTTTACAGCTTAATCCAGAGAGAGAAAGGAAAATAAAGAAGAAGGCAGGGAAAAAGAAAAAGAAAATAAAGTTATCCAGACAGAGAAACTATATGGCTTAACCCATGGGTGAAATATGTATGCTTAAACAAAGCAACAACCAGAGTAACCAGACCAGAGGAGGGAAGTGATGAGAAGGAGAAAAGGAAGAATGTATCTGCATAATAAGAATTGTCCAAGCATGAAACCAGGCAGTGCAACAGCGTAGGTCTGGAGGAGGGGCTGTATGTCTCCTCAGCGTCTATCCCACTCCAGCAGATACGCACTTACCAGGCACTGAGGGCTGTGGTTTGGTGTAGGCTGGTCCCGCCTCCACTGTGCACCCTGGGGAAGGATCCCTGAGGCCTCACCTTGGTGGTAGTGGGGAGAAGAAATGGTGACTCCACAGTGTCTCCTCTATGGACCTGGTGAGCCAAACCACTCTGTTCAAGCCATCCTCGCTGTATTGTGGGGGCAAATGAGGTGGATCGTCTTGCTCCACAACTCATGTGCTTGGCACTTCTGTGGGATTCAAATTCTTGCTCAGCATGCCCTGGTACTGGGGAAGCCTTGCTCCGTGCTGCTGCCCTTTACCGTGGTCCCCGGCTGGTGAATGCAGGCAGGCTTTGTCCTTTACCATAGCACTCTAGGGAGGGTATCGCTTTCTCCTACTGCGGACTGCATCCCTGACCTAGCCACCTAGACCCAGGCTGGTTCCCCTCCTCCCCAGGTGTGCTATCTGGGCAGCTGGACCCAGTCGGGAGAAAGCCTCACAGTTAGAGATCGGATCTTTCACTGTCTGGTCTAAGGATTTTCTCTTGTCCAGATACAGTCCTATGCTTCCGCAGCCTCTCTTTCTCATCCTTTTGTCTCACCACAGAAGTGGATCCCTCCCCTCCATTTGTTTTAATTCTCCCAGTTTGCAGTCACACACCTTTGGCCCATCAGGCTGTCCCAGTGTATCCCTGGAAGCACAGCTGTCTCTTTCCCTCCTGGACTCTTGAGGTTCAAAGTCCTTTGGCTTCAACACTTCTTTGTTGGAGAGAAGAGGGATGTTCAGACCCCCTATTTCTCCACCATGTTGGCCCTGCCTCCTTGGGAATCTTGAGGCAAACAAGGAACATGGTCATATCCAGCAAGCTTCTTTCATGGTTGGGTGAGAATGGAAATACCTGTGTATCTGTGTTGACATTTTTGTGTAGGAAAGGTAACACGTGTCCAGGTAATCGCAACTAATGTAAGGGAGAGGAAAAAATGTGTCTAAGTTTAGGGTTAGTTTTACATTTTTCTACATTTAGACCTCATTTTTAGTTCCTTGGTATAGAGTCATTCTTTGACATCATCATTTTGCTCTTTCAGAACTAAATGGTTTGGATTGAATTTAATATTCAAAAATAATGCTAAAAATGGAAACACCTTGCTTTTGGTATGAAATGTCTCCATTTGAAAAAACTCTCTGTTATGTGAGGATCACTTTTCTATATTGTGATGTCTGGGTTTTATGTAATAATTGCAATATGATGATGATAGAGAAATTAGCCAACACTTGTGTGGCACTCCTCTTATTTCAGACAGCTCAGGTAATAATATATATGAACGTCCAGGATAGTTCTAGTCTTTAAATAACTTTGCTTTCCACTTACACTAGTCTTTTAGTCTACTTTTCCTCTTTTATTTATTTATATATTTATTTATTTATTATTAAATTTTTTACACATTTATTTTTGAGGGGGGGAGAGGGAGAGAGGGAGAGAGAGAGAGAGAGAGTGAACAAGCACGAGCTGGGGACGAGCAAAGAGAGAGAGGGAGACCCAGAATCCAAAGCAGTCTCCAGACTGAGCTGTTAGTACTGAGTCTGACACGGGTCTTGAACCCATGAACCATTAAATCATAACCTGAGCCAAAGTCAGGCTCTGAACTGACTGAGCCACCAAGGCACCCCTACTTTCCCTTTTAACATCATAACCTGTTTTGATTCTAGTACCAGTTTTTACTACTTCAGATAGATTTTCATATTAGCAGAAAGTGAATACTTTTGGAATTTATATTCCCATTTATTTGCCATGAATATTATACCATGAGAGGTTTTATTACAACCACGAACCACTGTCATTTGAAAAGATAGAATTTCTGAAGTTGTTTGGGTCTCTGTTTGTCCAGTGTGGTAGATAATAGCTCATTTCTCATTCTCCATCGTCTGGGTTCAAATAGACATTCCTCTAATTAGTAGCTTGAAAATTTACTGGAGGCAAATTACTTTGCTTTCTGGGCTTAGTATTCTCATGCATAAAATCGGAATGATGATAGTACCCATTTCATGTGATTGGTGAGAAGATTAAACAAGTTCATACTGGCCCAGCTGTAAGAATAGTGCCTTTCCCATGGTGTCAGCGCCTTGTGTTTTTAAATAAATAAACATAAGCTTGGGCTGCCCATTGCCATTGTGTTTCCAAGAACCCTGGATCAATGGTAGTAAAGCAATACCTGCATTGCTCAAGAGCTCAGACCTTTGGTGGCTTTGTCCCTTGGGCTTTGCCAGGTTGTTTAATGGGGAAGAGAGTCACAGTGACTGCTGCTTCTGGTTGTTCTGAGGATTGAATGAGGTGGTGTTTGTATAGTGAGCCACTAATTTCATCCCCATCACGTCTGGATTGGCAGAGGACACTCAGCATCTTAATTTTGATTTTACCTAATCTGATATGTTTCCTGAACAAACTCTTGCTGATTAGAGGGGAAATTAATTAAATGTCCAAGTTGCTTTAAGTCTTAGTCTGATGTATTGATTTCAGATACTGCTGTCTCTATGAAAAAACTACTCAGACTTTTAGGTCTTTCAATGTTCCAGACTTTTCCAGATTCTTCTTCAACATGAGGTACAAGTGTGTTGGGGAAGAGGAATGTTCAGACAGGCTCTTGGTGGGAGCAAAGGGCCCAGAGCCTCAGGCATGGTGGCACTCTTGGCTGAGGTCTGAGCTGGTGAACACAGAATCTTGTGTCTTTGTGAATGGCTGAGGTCTGGCAGCCTCCCTGGCTCTCTGAACATCATTTCATTCTCTCTGGGGTCAGGGGTCCTCAGAATCCCTGCCCTATGCATGTCAGAAACAGAGGCTTGGTGCTGCCAAATAGACGCTCCACTTCCATCCTTTGCTAAGGTACCAGCTCATTCCTCATCAGGCTGATGTATCAGCTTAGTTACTCCCAAACTCCTTGCTTAAAAACCTGGAACCCTGTCCCTCTTTCACTGAGTTCCCCAGGCCTTCCCACAGGGAAACAATTGCTCAGAAAAGCTGCACTCCTGCCTCCAAATGTGCATCAGATACTTCGGACCACTTTGTTTTCTTAATTTAAAATATATTTTGATTTATTTTGAGACGGAGAGAGAGGGAGACAGAGAGTTTTAAGTAGGCTCCCTGCTGTCAGTGCAGAGCCTGACACAGAGCTTGAGCTCAAGAAATGACCTGAGCCGAAATCAAGAGTTGGATGCTTAACTGACGGAACCACTCAGGCTCCCCTACAGCAATTTTCTTTGAAACAAAGAGTTTTGGGGCTAAAACAAGTAGAAACTACTTGTTGAAGGATTGGAGCTTCCACAGAAAACCATCAGAGATGGAAATGGAACACTTAGAGCCCACTGAGGTAATTTGTATACCAAATTACCCAGAAACTTAGCATCTGAAATGGCCATCTTTTTAAGATCATGTGAGACACTGTGGGTCAGCAAGTCTGCGAGGGTACAACAGGCACAGCACAGACTGTGCTGCAGCTGTGGAGGCTGGAGGGAAATCTGATGGTTGGGCTGGAGGACACTTTCACCCACGTGTCCAGTAACCAGAATGCTCCTTGTGACTTCTCCATGTGGCTTTGTTTTTTCACACCCTGTTGACCTGCTGGGTTGCCAACTGCTGTACCTGGGGCTCAGGGCCCCATGCACACATGTTCCTGCAGAGGAGAGAGAAGCTGCATTGCCCTTCATGACCATCCACAGAAATCATAGCCTCATTTCCGGTGTACTGTCTGGGTTGCAGCAGTCACAAAACCCACCCAGATTCAGGGGGCAGGGACACAGACTCCACTTCTTGGTGGGAAGAATGGCTAAGAATTTGAGGGCCACGTTTTCAGCTACTTCAATAATAAAAGAATGAAGTGAAGGGGAGATTCAGAGTCTTATGCTTGGGAAAAGGTAATAGGCCTACAAATCTGCTCTTGATCTCAGGTATGGTGTTTACTGTGCATGTGCTGTGTGACCTTCAGTGGCCTTTTCTCTTTCTTTTCGTTTCTTTCTTTCTTTTTTTTTTTTTTTTTTGCTAAGTTGAGCTCTTTGATGAGCTGCTGAGAGAAAAGATTCCTCCCTCAGCTCTAAGGCACTCAGGAGTTGAGAGTTGGACAACAATAGCTTGAAATTCCTGGTGGACATAATAAAAGAAGTAGAGGTGCTCCTGTGTACTACACGCCACCCTGGTCACTGAGCACCTGCTCATCAGAGCTTTTCCAGACACATACTGTCCTTATCCACCACTAGCCCGTGCTGCTCTTCCTCCCTGTACATCACATCTCTTCCCCTGGCCTTTCTCATTGCTCATCCTCACCTGAATGCCAGTTCTAGTCCACGTTTTCATTTAGTCCTCTGCTCTAGGTTCTCAGAATGAGAAGGGCTCATTATGCAGAGTTTATATCACTTTTTTTAACCAGCCACAGGGAAACAGATTGAAATCCCCAAACTTGTTTTCATTGCAATTTATTTCAACATAATTTACAAGAAATAGAAGGAACAGGTATTAGCTAATTGTGCCACATAATCCTATTTGCTCAACCGTACTTGTTTTTATTAACACAGCCAATAGAAAGAAAATGAAATTAATCTTCATCAAAAAAAAGGCTGCTAATGTAAAGCGGAGAGTACTAGCAGCCAGGAATGAAGTAAAAACTGCAATCATATTATTGTTATTTTGGGAGTTTTACATTAAGCTCCTACACAACAATCAAATACTAAAGTATGATCATAAATTTTGCCCAGACTTTAGGAATGTGGCAGCTGTTCTGGGGCTCATTTACAGGAAAATCATGAGCTCAAATGGAATTTGCTGAGCACTATATATCAATTTACCATCAGGATAGACAGTATTAGAAGCCCTAGACTCTACCCATTTATCACTGTAGATGTGGCTTCTCAAGCAGGAGAGACTTATGACTGATATAAATAGCACATTGAGAGTTTTTACTTTAGGCAAAGAAAACAATTGGAGCAGTTTGGGATAGCACATTCATGGCCTCTAGCCTCTCTTCTTTTTCCTCTTAGTTTAAAAATTAATTCTCTTGTAAGTGTCCTTAAATATTTAGACATGGCAATTTTAAAAACAAGAGCTGTCTTTTCATGTGTCTGTTGGCCATCTATGTGTCTTCTTTGGGAGAATGTCTATGTCTTCTGCTCATTTTTAATGTTGAGTTTTAGAAGTTCTTAATGTATTTTGGATACTATCCCTTTATTGGATATGTCATTTTCCCGTATTTTCTCACATTATGAAAGTTGCCTTTTAATTTTGTTGATTGTTTCCTTCCCTGTGCAGATTTTTATTTTCATGTAGTCCCAATAGTTTGGGAAAATGCAAATCAAAACCACAATGAGCTATCACCTCACATCTGTCAGAATGGCTAAAACCAACAACGCAAACAACAGGTGTTGGCCAGGATGCCGAGAAAGGGGAACCCTCTTACACTGTTGGTGAGAATGCAAACTGGTGCAGCTACTCTGGAAAACAGTATGGAGGCTCCTCAAAAAGTTAAAAATAGAACTACTACTCTACGATCCAGCAATCGCACTACTGGGTAATTTACCCAAAGAATATAAAAATATGAATTTAAAGGGATACATGCAACCTGATGTTTATAGTAGCATTATCTACAATAGCCAAACTATGGAAACAATTCACATGTCTACTGATTGATGAATGGATAAAGAAGATGTGGTATAATATATGTATATGTGTGTGTGTGTGTGTGTGTGTGTAATGAAATACTGCTCAGCCATAAAAAGAATGAAATCTTGCGATTTGCAATGACATTGGTGAAGCTAGAGTATTATGCTAAGTAATAAATCAGAGAAAGACAAACACCATATGATTTCACTAATGTGGAATTGAAGAAAGAAAAAAAAATAAGCAAAGGGGGAAAAAGAGAGAGAGGCAAACCAAGAAACAGACTGCTGCTAGGTATCAGGAGTGGGGTAAATCTGGATGGGAAATAGTTACCAATGATTTTGTCACTGCAGATGTTAAATCTTATTTTGTTATTTTCACTTAGCAAGAGATACCTCAATTATTTTTCTCAGGTAATATAATTTTCATCATTCATTAATGATGGAAGTGTAACTTGGGAAAGAAAACAAAAAGTGCAAGGTGATCCATTTCATGGAGAGCCTCCAAGAGCCCATCTGTTGGAAAGAGCCTTAGGGGTGTAGCTGATGCCATGAGAAGGGGGTAGGGTGTGGTGCAAAGTGTCTGGGCTTTGGATCCCACCTTGCATTTGAATTCTATTCTGCTTTCTCCCTTGTGTTCTTGAGCACCACACTTCATCTCATTATTTATGATTTATAAATTGGCAATATAATCACTAACAAGTGTGTTTCAGAGATTAAAATATACTAATTTCTGTAAAATCCTTAGCCAAGTATCTGCCTCACCTCAGCACATATTCCTTCTCTAACGGACGTAGGCAACTATGCTATAATTAATAAGCAGTACCATAAGTCTTTGAGAGTCTGTAAACATTGAGCTATTTGTCTTTGGTTTTCTTAGTAGGTATAGTGAGACTCCTAGTGAGGTTCAGGCTGGATATAGAGGCAGCCACAATGTGGTATGGTTGGAGATCTGGGTAGGGCCAAATGGCCTTATTTTCATGCTGGTGCCAAAAGCTCCATGAGTTACAGATTAAGTCCTCTCAATTTTGAGGAGATTTCCTGAATTCCAAGTCCTTTGTTGTCATGCAAGTATTCCTGGTAGTTGGGAAGGAGGGAATTACCAGGGTGAGGAGAAGATGGGTAAAACCAGAGGTTGCTAACTCTATTCCTTACTTTTCTCAGAACAACTGGACAATCAGAGAACAGATCCTTACATGGCTATAGTTGACTGTAAGTGGCATTTGCCCAAGTGTGGCCACCACTGATGGGGATACAAAACCCTACATCCTACTCTTGACACCCTTTATACATTTTTGTTGTTTGCCTGCAACCCCTGACATCATATCTTCCCACAGTTTAGGGATGAGAACCGAGATGGCAACTGAGTTCAGGTGAAAGAGAGTAGATCATCTATCAGGGCTTTCTATAGTTCTGCCATTTTATGACATAGGGGACTTGGCTTCATCTTTGAATGCCACTTTTCTCCTCTGTGGATATAGGCTTACAGATTCCAAAGTCACTTTACCTTCTCTCATTCTCTAGTTTGTGATTGTGGTCCAGGTGCTACCTGAAGGGACCCTACGAATAGAGAAGGAAGAGTATCACAGGCAAACTGGTCTCCTTCCAACATGGCTCAGGTCCTCTTGGTGGTAATGCTTCTGGGGACTTATGGATCTATCAGGAAACTACCATGTTAAGTCACTAAGCTCTCATTCCGTCCTCTGTAAACCACCTTTCCTGCTATCAGTTCCTCTAAAACTAGGCTGTCTCTTCTGGTGGCCATGAGCTACATATGACTATTCACATTAATTAAAATTAAATAAAATGAATAATCCAGCTCCTCAGCCACACAACCCCATTTCAAGTACTTAACACCCATATGTGACTAGTAGCTGCTGTACTTGGTAGAATAGACACCATAAGATCATTTCCGTCATCACAGAAAGTTGTATTAAGTAGTGTTGTTCTAGAAGCTGTATGCCTCTGAATTGCCTTCAGTGACATCAGAGAGGTTTGATAGTCACTTACGCAGAGGTAATGCAATCCTAGGGGAAGTCTGCTAATTATAATCACATTGAAGTTAACAAACCTATTGTTCTCAGCCAAAGAATGGCTATTCAACATTCCATTCTCATGGTTCTTAGCCAGGCAGTCAACATGGTTTTGTTGAACACCAACTACTCACCGAGTACCACTTAAATGAGAAATGAATGTGGCCTGATCTCTAGGTAGATAAATGTATAGGGTGCCAAAAAGTGGATGGCTAGAGTATTGGCACACAAACTATAGTTGGGTCAGACTGCAGGAGAAAAATGTTTATAAATATATATATTTGCATCCATTGAAAATGTTAGACAATTTTAGCAAAATGACAAGTTTATATTAAAATTCTCTACCATTTATATGTTAATATTGGTGCTACAATTCAAAGGGTCCTTGAGTGCCACACTAAGCAAAAGTTTTATAAAATGGGTTTTCCTGTCCAAACTTAAAAAGTTAAAGCTTTTACTATCTGCCTAGCAGTATGCTTACTGCTTCACAGGTTTATTCTTATTTGCATTTCCTGACCCTCCCCTACCACATGCACCTGCACTGAGGAAACGCCAGGAAGGCGATCAAGGCATAGGCTTTGGAGTACAGCTGATTGAATCCCAGCTCCTGTTACTTACTAACATCAGGACTTGGGGTATTTACTTAACTTTTGTTAGACCTCAGGACTTGGAGTATTTACTTAACTTTCCTCAGACCTAGTTTCCTTATCTTTAAAGTGGCAGATACATTAACTGCTTCATAGGATGACCATGAGGATGAGTGCAATAACTGATACACAGAAAATGAATAAAGGGGGGAGTAGTAATCATTTGAATCCCTGTAGTGCTGTGGCTTTTACATAGTGGATACACAGCAAATGTTTGTTGAACACATAGATGGATGGTGGATGGAGTTCACATTTTCCTTCATCGGCAGAATGTTTCCTGGGAAGTGTAGGTGGTCACATAAGTGGAATCATTTGGGAAAGCCCACGCCTTTTATTTGACCCCAATTATCTTCTTGCTGGCATGGCTACTGTTTTAAAATTGCAAGTATTACTCATTCCATCTAGCTAAAGGTCCCTTTAAAAGCAAATATTACCTTAGAGCAGGAAGACACTAAGCTATTGTGTGCCATGGTTCTGTTCGGATTGCTGAGCCTCTTTGCTAAGGCAGAGCTGTGTAGCAGAAAGAGCGCTGGCCTTGGAGCCAGAGGGTCTTGTCCTCCAGACCTAGCTCTGACGTCACCTAGCATCTGGCATCCCTTCTCTGGCCACAGGGCCACAGTTTTTTTATTAATTAAATGGAAGATTAGAGTAGATATCCCATAAATGGTTCCATCTATGATTTTATAAGTGGGACATGGACAAGGTAACATTATTTTGTGGTGAGGGATGGGGTAGAATCCAAATTGGTGAAACTCAAAAGGCGATATTGTAGAAATTATAGCCATGGAAGGATGGGGAGCATGTATTAAATATAATCCTCGGGTGCCTGATTATGAGGGCAGAGGGAACATACCATGAGGGTGAATAGGAATCAATAATGACAGTTTTAGGACTGCTTCACCATTTTGTCTCAATATCACATAGTGGTTTTCCTGAATGTTGAGCACACAGAGAAGATCATCAACTCTGTAGGACTGGAAAGAGGCAAATTTATAGCTCTGAGCATGGTCTTCTACCTTGGGTGACCCTATATAGTGATGGCTTGTGCATACTGTAGAAACTTGCTCCAGGGCATTCCAAGGTGTGATTGTCAACTCGATGGTGCAACCATGGACTGCCAGGAAGCTATGGACCTGGAGAGACCAGCTCATGCCACAGCAGTCAGGAATGAAGCCACTTTTTGTGGCTGCAGGTGTTCTAGGGAACCAGAGTAGAACCAATAATTGCTGAGCACTTTCCACGTGACAGACAGCATGGTGGAGATTTCACTCACAGCTTCACAAGCAAGACTTTATTGTCTTCACCACACAAGTGAGGAAAAGAAGAGTCAAAGGAACAATAGAATTGCAATTCAACCAAAAGGTCCTTGGATGGCCAACTGCATATGGTTTTTCCAAGTCTGTCACCCAAACCTCGAGAATGTTCTGCCAGTCTTACTTGCTGTTACAGTTCAGCGTTCTTTGCCTGTGGGCATTACGGATGGAATTACTGTCCTCACATGATTGCTATTTTCAGCCATTTCTTGTACAATGAAACAGTGTCTACCAGCAGACCCCGCCCCCCATCATCCATTCCTAGAGGCAGCATTGGAAGTCATTTGTTGTATTTCTCAGCTATGAGAGTTCCAATAAAAGTTTTTTGTTGGATTTTATTTTTTAATACTTGGTTGATGAACAGTTAGAGTTCTGTTTCTCATCCACTTTGAGAACTTAGCTTTAGGTTTTATCAGGACTCATTTCTAGTGTTTTAAAAGGTTAACAAAAAACCTTGCAGCTCTCTGGCTGTCTTATTAAGATGTTGCAGGGAAGAGGCCAGAGTGTATCAGTTTATTGAGCTAGACAGATCTGTTGATTGAGGCAGACACTGCAAACATGTTCTGGGAACCTTTTCAATGTTTTGTAATAAGCAGCACTTTAATCAAGGCTAGGCAAACTGGAGGGGTCTCTGCAGGGGTGGACTTTCCTGGGAAGTGCCTGTTAAAGTAAGGATTTAGCCAATGCTCACGTTTAACATCTGGATCCCTGAAATGGAGTCTGGAGAGACTGCAGAGAGCCTGTGAATCACCCTTGATGAAGATCAATGTCGAGCCATCACCTCCACCTGCTTGTGATTATCAGGTGCAGGGCTGCTGTCAGCCTGGCGGTCTTGGCATGAAAATGATGTAGGCTTTGTCCTCCATCTTAAGATAGAGCAAGAGTGTGCTTGCTCCAGGGGTGTGTGTTTTTTAGCCAGTTGGGGTTTCCACAATTAAGTAGATTGAAGAAAGCTGTTCCTATAACAGGGTCTCTTGTCGTTTTATCATTATTTGTCCTTTGTGTCTTTAGAGTTTTCATTATAAATTACATTGTATGTCCACGTAGTTTAAAGCCTGATAATGAAATGAACTCCTGTGTATCTCCTGCTCACTTGTGGAAGATAAGCCCTTCTCATTTTGCTTTTTCTTCCTCTGAACTACTCTTCTGAAATTTGTGTTTATCCTATCCTTGCTTTCCTTGGCAGTTTTACTACACATGATGGTTTGTTAAACAGTTTTCCTCTATTTAAAGCATAGCTTTTGTGTAATGAAGTCCTGTGTACCCTTACCAGTTTCCCCATTTATAAAGACTGGTTCTGTTTTAAAATAGTTTAGAAGGCTTTGGTCCCACATGCTATGTTGTGCTGATGTTGCCCTGATACACACTGAAATCAAGAATTGGTGCATTAAGCAGTCTTCACCTCTCTACCCCCAATACTGCCTAACTCTCACTTAAAATTTTTTTTAATGTTTTATTTATTTTTGAGAGAGAGAGAGAGAGATAGCATGAGCAGGGGAGGGTCAGAAAGAAAGGGAGACACAGAATTTGAAGACAGGCTCCAGGCTCTGAGATAGCTGTCAGCACAGAGCCTGACGCGGGGCTTGAACCCACAAACTGTGAGATCATGACCTGAGCTGCAGCCAAACACTCAATCAACTGAGCCACCCAGGCGCCCCCTAACTCTCACTTTTAGTTCTATAAACTAGTATAACTTATAGCAGAATGTTAGGACAGGAATTCATATCTTGTTAAATAGACCTGGGATTTGTTAAGAATTTACATTTAAGTATAGTGGGAAACCATGAAATGTCTCATCCATTTCTGCTTTCCCATTCTCTTAGCTTCTGAGACTGGTAATTGCCTGATGTAGTAATGAAAAAACCATGAGAGGGGCGCCTGGGTGGCTCAGTCAGTTAAGCTTCTGACTTCAGTCCAGGTCATGACCTCACGGTTTGTGTGTTTGAGACCCACTTTGGGCTCTGTGTTGACAGCCTGGAACCTGCTTCAGATTCTGTGTCTCCCTCTCTCTCTGCCCCTACCCCACTCATGCTCTGTCTCTCTCAAAATAAATAAATAAACATTAAAAAAAGAAAACATGAGAGAGTAGGTCTTCCTTGTGATTTTTCAGGATTTTGTGGGAGCTGCTAATACAGCCTGATGCCATTGCAGTTGTGATGCTCCACACATACGTCTTTTCACATAATATATCCCTTAGGAATCTCAAAGGCAAGCAGTTGAAGCTGACTATCACTGACTTAAATGTGGTAGAAGCTCTGAAAAATTTTGGGTGCTAGCTACGTTTAGACTCTGGGTGGGAACCGAGAGAAGCCAGAACCGCCATCAGAGCCTACCACGGGACCAGCTTGGTGAGCCATCCCTGCTGCCCTGTTGGACACATCATGAGGGCTTGCATGCCCACTGCTGGCGCTGGCGCTGCTGATGCTCCTCGCTTGACAACAGTCACCAGAGTGGAAGCTCCCTGTTCCCCGAGTCACTGTCCCTGATTTGAAGTCCCAGGATGCGTATGTCTCACAGCTCATGGCAGGCTTATGATCTGTGCCATAGAATTGGCAAAAGGGCTGCAAAAACAGGAATCTGCCTATTTTGACCACTCCAATGGAAATAGCTTTGTATGCCTCAAAGAACTATATGGTGAGTAATTCACTAAATATAGAAAGGAGTGCAGAAGCTGGAAAGGCATGATTTAAAAAAAAATGTTTTTTAACATTTATTTATTTTTGAGAGACACAGGGAGACAGATCATGAGCAGGGGAGGGGCAGAGAGAGAGGGACACAGAATTGGAAACAGGCTCCAGGCTCTGAGCTCTCAGCACAGAGCCCGATGCGGGCTCAAGCCCACAGACTTTGAGATCATGACCTGAGCCAACGTCAGATGCTCAACTGACTGAGCCACTAGGTGCCCCTGGAAAGGCATGATTTGACCAATGTATGGTCAACTTATTTTATCCAAAAGCATTCTTTTGGGCCTTTAATCTTTCTTCCTGATGACTTTTTTTCCCTTTTAAACCATTTATTAATCTGTGTTTCAGATAGGAGGAGATTAAGAGATAACATTCAAAATTGTTTTACTTCATTGCTTTCTTGAAGTTTCTTAAGCAGTACTCCAAGACAATATTGCACTGATTCCTCGCCTCTCTCATCCCCTGACCTCTCACACTCCAACCCCAAGAACTTGGAAATGGAGAAGTGAAGCTACTTTCTCAGAGTACAGCTATCAAATAGGTCTAGGATGGGTCAGATAGAAGGAAATAAATAGTGAAGTTTAAATATTGCTTAAACTTATTCTTTTTCTCCTTCATTAACATAAATAACCTAATCATGGAATTTCAGGGACCTAAAATTTCACTTTGAGGATGTATACCTCATTGCAATTTGAAGAGACAGAGATGCTTAAACATGCAGAAGTAGAGATTAGTAAATACAAACAAGGTGCTGCAGTCTGACCTTGGGGCAGATCCTCATTCAGCCCTGTGAACTTGACCATGAGTTTATTCCTCTTTTGAAAAAGGGTGGTGATAATACCGCTCTCACGAGATTGCTTTGGGGATTAAATAAGTTCATTTATCTAAAGCCCATAATAATCACTGAACAAATGGTAGCTAATGATTCTATTCCTGATATAGGAGGAAAGGAAAAAGGCTGATTTTTTTTAAAGCCAGAAGGAATGGCTTTTGGGGGAGTTCTTGCTTATTTGAAGTGTTTAGGTGTTGGTTAGTTGACTTAACAGGATGTTTTAGAGGGAATTCCTGAATTAGAGATGTGGATCCACGGGGCTGTCAGAGTTCCCCTCAGCAACTGATTCTATGGGGAAGTGACTTGAGAAATCAGACAAGGCGTGGTCACCTCAGCTGGGGATAGTCCTTCTCTAGATGACATAATGCCAGACACTCGGTGTCAATCAAAGTGAAGACCTGTCTGGAAATGAACTGATGAGACCCAGGTGGAAATTGGGTGGTCTGTCCAGCTGGTAACAGGCCTGTAAATGTGGCAGACACTTTAACTGCTTTCATGGCTACTCTGACTACTTTTCTTGACTTAATTTAGCCAATATGCTGAATAACTTCCTTGGTGATCGCAAGATACTTTCGGCATTTGCAAAGCAGTGGACAAAGAGGAGGCCTTCCTAGCTGGGTACTAGTAGCTGATTCTCTGGATAACTGTGGAACAGGTTTCAGCTCTTAGTTGGCCCCTTCCACTGGATACCTTTGTGCAGTAACTTGCACTCCTCTACATGGTGGCCCTGGCAGCAGTCAGGAGCAGACTGGAGAAAGTAGTGCTGGGAAGGGACCCCCACTCATCAAATGGACATTCAGGTCGGGCTGGCGGATGCGGAAGCAGACAGTGGCAGGGTTTTGAAGAGGGGTTTTGCTCGTTTACTCTTTCTCCCATCTTAATCTTGATACCCTACATGAATAGGACATAGTGTAGATGATGTACTACGTTTTGTAGAGGTAAAAAGAAAGAGAAAGAAAAGGCAAATTTTTGCTCTGGAGATACTTGCAATTGAACTCAGCAATTCCATTCCCCCGCTTTTTATGCCTCGGTACTTAGTACATTTACTTCTCATTCTTCCTCTTTAAATTGAGAAAGCAGAGGCAAAACCAAACACTGAGATAATGGAATTTTATGTTGTGGTCTTTGATTACACTTTCCTTTCAAGCCTCAGTATTTCACATCATGAATGATAATGTTCTTTGTAGGAAAAATCCTTAATTTGAAAATGTTGCAGATGGCCTTTTATCAGGAGCTATGGACTGTCAAAATAAAAAGATCTAATTATGAAGGCATTGTTGTGGAATGGGCCATCTTAAATAGAAGTCAAATTTCCAAAACTTAACAAAGACCTTGCATTTTAAAAGCACTTTGGAATAATCAGCTGTCTGTGGTTGATTGGTTTTCAACAAGTTATTTGTCAGATGGAGGCTGTCAGTTTTCTACTGGTATAGCTATTCTGATAACTGAGGTAGGGATTTGCTGGGACCTTGAAATCTCTTCTTGAACAGCATTTGGTTTAGGAGAATTGCACGGTACCTGTGCATCGGCTGGGACAGGTCTTGGGGAGGAGCCCTTTGAAGAAAATCTGTGTTATCGTAGGTTAGTTTAGAAGTATTATTATATATAACCTTAAATAACACTGAACTATGGGACTGCCCTACAAGTAAAGACGTGAGAGAGTTGATACTTCTCTGCAAGAATTCTTTGGTTTGGTGAATTGGTTTTTGCTTTCAACAAAATGTTTACTTCAAAGCATGGTATAGAAAATCCCAGATTTGTGCATATTCATGGAGACTCATGGGCTCTGCCAGAGTAATGAGCTTGCTGCTGTTCCATCCTCAAAGATAGATCTTAAATATGTGCCAATAGATAAGACAACTTAAGGATTTGAAATTTCATTGCTGGTAACTAGATGTATTGATTTCATTTGTGCTTAGTGGTTATCTGAATTTATTTAAGGAAAATTTATGGGACCACAGATTGGAATTTATGTAAACAAGATAAAATGAAAATCTGGCTGATGAAACTTAACTTTGTTGATTACAGTTCACTTTAGTTTTTAATACTGAAGAAAACAAGATGTTATTTTAGTTGAAAATACACAAGAATTTAGAAAATTCTGGCAAATCTGTAGGTAATTGAAACATAACCTGCTCTGGGAAACATATATACATTTTCTTTTTAACATAATAAATTTCCAAAGAGTTTCAAGTTCTTCATAAAAACACAATTCCTAATTAACTTTAAAATAATAATGAGCATTATCCCCAGGGATAGAAATCTAAGGTATGGAGAGAACATTTTACAGGAAGAGGAAAGAGCTGCTACTGTCATTTAAAATGTATTGTTCTTTCTTCTTTTTATTTTTGAAACCAGTTCACTAACAATGCTGTGATAGGAAAAATTGGCTTTCATGCCAAAGTATTTTTTGTGTGAGTGCATGTGTGTTTTAGAGGCTTTGTATTAAAATTAAAGGAAATCCCTGTTTGGCAGAGGTGGAGTTTACTGAAAAATTTGGAGTAACACAGGTTGGAATCAATGTAAATAAGATTGAATAAAAATTCAGATGACTGAAACATATTTTACCTTTTGCTAATTAAAGTTCTATTTAGCTCATAAACTGCACTAACATGTTGTATCAGTTGGAAATACAGATTTAGAAAATTAAGGAAAACCTGTAGCTAATAACCCTCTCAGGGAAATTTTTATTGAATTCTCTTTTTCCACGTCTGAGTTAGTTCCCGAATAGAGTTCATGCTTTAGAGACTAAGGTAGCCAGGTGCTCCTAATGGAGTTCAATTAATATTTTGTTGCTAAATAATTTTTTCTATGCCAGAATCTCTGGTAAGTTTGTAAAGAAAGATGTAGTAGCCATTCATTACTTTCCTTGAGTTCCTAGAAAGAAAATGGCTTGAAATGTTGCCATTCCAGTATTAGATTTGAGTAAATCCAGAGGTATTTGTTGTGAGTTTGGAAAAAATGATAATTATGGAATTGTTGAATTGGACTTTTCTGTTGCCAGCAGACGTTCACACTGCAAGTCCTCTTTCCCTTTATATTCTAAGTCCAAGAGTATTTCAAGGGAAGTTTAGTATAAACATAGCTTATTCTTTTAACTTCTTCCTCCAAATAGCATTATTTTCTAGTTTCAGTGGGCAGCACATGTCTTTTTTCTTCAGTGTTCCAGCTTGAAGGGAAAATAAATGGAACTGCCCCTCCCCCCCAAGTATTGAGCACAGATACGCAATACTTGAAGACTCAGTTTAGAAAAGTCTTCTCTTCTCTGCAGATCAGGCAGTATGGAGTCATCAGGGGCCCAGCCCCACTGTCTTCTTAGGAAATTGTTCCAATGTCAAAGCATCTCCCCTTTGGAGGTTTAAATTTGTTGTTAACTTGAGTTCAACAGAAGCAGGTTCTGAGTTTGTCTAAGCCCTTCATTTACTGGAACATATCTGATGGTGTCATTTACTGACCCCTGTGATATGAGCCCTCCTTGGGGCAAGGCCCATCACAGGCCAGAAGGTTCACCATCAGATCTTTGTCTGCTAAGAACACTTTGTAACCTCTATGAATCCTTCCCTGGCATCATAAAAGCAGTAGTTACAACTACCTTAGGGGAAGTACCCAGTTAAAAATGTTGCAGTTCTTCAATGCTTTTACTTGAATTTGAAGTTCAGAATCTTCCCTGTCGTACCCTTGTTAGGGGAACTTTTGGAAGAACTATTTCATCATGACAGTGCTATTTGGGAGTATGAGTTGAAGATTGGTGCTCTCCATTCAAAGAAACTGCTTTAAAGAGGATTGTAATGACTTCCCAGAGGCCATGCAGAGGTCATTTCCCCCATGTGTTTAGAACCCTGATGTCTAGAACCTCAGAAGGGAATAAACAAGAAACTGGAAAGTGAAGAGATTTATAAACTATAGATGAGTAGCATGTACATATTTCTCATATGGGTCTCTAATTAACCAATTAGTAAATCATTCATGTATTAACCCATTCATTAATTTCAGAAATATTCTTTGGGCATCTCCCTACCAAGCAAAGTTCTGCTCTTCAGAGTCACAAAAAAGTATGAGACACATTTCCACTCCTAAGGAGTCTAGAAGGAAGTACACAAATAACTATAATGATTGCTTCTTAGATTAGATAAAGCTGAGGATCATCTGCTTCCTGGTGTTACTTTTTGAAGAAAAATATATGAACCTTCAAACAGGAAAAACCAAATTCATTGTTCATAATTGGTTTGTTTGCACAGTCTTGTCCTCACAAACCAGGTAATGGTAATGCAGGACTAGAACTTTGGGCAGCATTGTCAGTTTTAGTTCTGATTTGTCCAAGATTATGCAAGTGAGCCAAATGATGAAAAAATGCTTAATACAAACTTAGAATATTGCTGTTGCTAGAGATCTCTACCATGATAATCATTTCTTACATTGTGTGGAACTTGACGTTTATAGAACTTTTATAAATGTTACCACATTTACTCTTTGTAATAGCCCTGTCAGTAGGTTTTGTTATTGACATTTTTCTGTCGAGAAAACAGGGACTCAGTGATGGTGATGAGTTGATCATCCCAGGTTATAAGAGCAGCTGCTTCAGGAAGGGTCTTGAATGCGCATCTTTTGTCTTTAAGTCTTGGGAGGTCCATGCTATACCAAACCCACGAATGGAGTGTAGATCTGGATCAGAAACGTCACAACTATGAGATTGATGGGAGAGGACTTACCCTTTCTTTCATCATTATAGAGAAACATGTGGTGGGAAGAATAATGGCCCCCCAAGGAGTTCCATGCTCTCATCCATTGGATCTGTGAAAATGTTAGCTTATAGATCATAGCAGATGGATTTAAGATTGTTAATAGGTGACCTTGAAATAGGGACATTATTTCAGATTACTGAGAGTGTCCAATGTAATCTTTATAGGGGAAGCAGAGAAAAAGGAGGAGATATGACTAAGGAGTAGAAGGATGTGAAAGTGCTGGCTTTAAAAATGGAGGAAGGGATCACAAGTTAGGATATGTGATGACCTTTGGAAGCTGAGAAAGACAAGAAAATACATCTTGCCCTAAAACCTTAAGAAAGGAGCAGACCCCTGCCAGCACCTTATTTTAGCATTGAGACCTGTGTTGGACTTATGACCTGCAGAACTGTAAGATAATAAACTTTTATTGTTGTATGCCACTAAATTAGTTGTAATTTGTTGCAGGAGTAGAAAGCTGACAAAGACGGGGTGCTGCTCTAGCCAGGCCTGCAGCTCTGTATGTTCAGTGTGGACAGTGTGACTAGAACCCTTTATCATCACCACGTGGGCACAGTTACAGTTTTGATCAGTAGCTGATTCAATTATTTATTGGTATTTACTGCACATATCCTTGATGTCAGGTACTCTAAAGTCTGGTAGTAATTAAGACATAAAAAAATATGCCTTTATGAAGACGTCATTATAGAAGGGGAGGAAGGCAATGAATAAGATAAATAAGTACAATACATCATATATTATACAGTGATAAAGAAAGTATAGAGAAAGGTGATGGGAAGTGGTGTATGTATGTTTGTGTGTATGTATGTATGTATGTATGTATGTATATGTGTAAAGCCTATAAATTGTGGATAAAACTTGTAGGTCGGGGATATGTAAACAAAGACCTGAAGTCTTATGTCGGGAAAGAGGAAACAATCCACATGGTTTTCTGGGTGATGTTTGTCTCGTGCAAAGAGAATGCAAAGCTTCTGAGGGCAGGGGGTTCCTGGATGTTACAAAGGGGGGGCAGTGGGTAGGTGAGAATACACTCAAACTCAAGCCTTCTTATAGACCTCTCAGGTGGAGTTGGAACCTCTTCTCCTCAGCTGGTGGTCTTTTTGTTCTCACCTCTGCTGCAGAGAAAAATAGGCTAATTCCAAGGGCCTGCCTGAGGGAGCCCCAGGCTGATAGTACCAGAGAATTGTTCAGCGATGACAGGCAATGTTACAGATCAGTTACTTCACTTAATAAAGAGAATGGGGGAAAGTGAAGGAAATAACATAAGTACTGGTTGACATTTAATTCAAAATTTGAATAACTTCCTTTTTTTCCGAGGGTAATGAGGTTGGCTAGTGATTGGAGACAGAATTGGGATGCTCTAGGCCTAATTGGCAGTTGATGGAATGATACCGATAGAGGTCAGTCTCTTTATTTCCTTTCACATAGTTGGTATCTCGTATGAATCCCCCAGAGTAACTTTTATTCCTGTTTTCAGACAGAATGGACAGTCACTATTCCTCTACAGTTATTGTCTAGGATTTCTTTAAATGGCCAGTCTACACAGAATGCCTCATGAAATCCTCGCATTGGAGGGGGCAGAAGTTTTGTGAGGTTCAGCACCTGCAGCTAAGAAGGAGCCAGGTGTCACCAGGGAGGAGCAGGGCCATTGGAAGTAGTAGGTTGGATTACCTACCACCTTATCCGAGGAGCTGGGAAACAGAGAAAATAGCAGAGCTTGGTTTCTCACACAGGGAAGATCTATAGAAGAAAGAATGGTAACATAGCAAACCACAGGAAGAAAACAGCTTATGGGAGGTACATGGCAGTTTTAAAACATGACCTCAAAATCCTTTGACTCTCTTCTAGTCATCTCATCAAGAAGTGGAGTCGATGCCATCTCCCTTGAACCTGGTGACTGTTTGACCAGTACAATGTGAAAGGTGGGACATTGTGTCAGTTTTAGTTTGTGGGCCTTCAGATATCGGTGGTTTCCACTTTCTGTTTCTTAAGATGCTCCCTCTTGGAACCCAGCAAACATGCTGCGAGGAAGCTAAACCTACCTCACAGAAAGGCCCACGTGGAGAGGAAGTAGCTTCCAGCATGCTTGAGAGCCATCTTGGAAATAGATCATTCAGTCCTAGTTGAGTGACCCAGCTGATGTCACGTGAGCTATGCTTGCTGTGCCTGTTGCAAATGAAGATCTGTGAGATGCAAATGACTATTGTTACTTCAAGCAATTACCTTTGAGATATAGTTGTACATGGATAATGGCAGTAAGGTACGTGTTACGCGAGAGGAAGGAGAAATGTCAGGTCTCATGTATAATTGGTTTGTTATTTCAAGTATATATAATATAAACCACTCAAACCACAAGATGATTAAGTCATTCTTAACCATTTGGAGTTATTGACTCTATTCTCATAAAAATGCATTTATATCAACTTTTTGCATACAGAAACTTTAGGATCTTATAAATTCATCCATAAGCATGTAGACCCCTGATTGAGAACCTCTGAGACACCAATCTCTTTCTGCCATTCTTTGTTGTAAAGTGGAATTTGCAGTAAGACTAGGAAGGAGACTGGGTTTCCTCTTACTAAGACTTGTGTTTTTTTCTTAACCTCTCACAGACTTGCAGTTTGTGGTTGAAGTACAAAACCTATATATTGCAATTTCTTGAATGATAAAATGTGAATTAAAATCCTGTCCTTCCTTTCTTCAAAGGAATGTTGAGATTAAAACAATGAAATGAACAAACTTAGCAAAGTTGTAACTTGTCCTTAGGGTACTAAATGGATATTTGTTGAAATTGTTAGCTGTTGTTAACCACTGGGGATTGCTTTATTAGACACCTCAAACCTTTGAGGGCAAGGTTCTGCCCATGAAACAACTCTGGGATATGGAGGTCAGGGAAGGAGTGCAGGAATAAAAAGGGGAGTTCACTACAGTGTGCTCCATCCTGCGCCCCACCTCCCTCACCTTGTTACTCTGTTATCCTTAGTTTTGTAGTCAGTGAAAAGGAACCAGGAGAAGCAGAAACTTGCAAAGATTGGCATCAGTTTACACCAAAGCAAAACCTCGCTCATCTGCACAAGGAATTGGAAGCAATGTACACAAAAATTTCCCCCAATACAAAAACACATGGAGACTGGTTTTTGCATTGACGTCATTGGGCAAGAAGTCTATTTACATTGTTTCTCATGAGGTCAGTGAAAGGTTTTGAGTAGCAACTCCTTGGCTGCCTGCAGTGGGTCTGAAAATATGAAATAAAACGTAAACAGCAGACTTGCCTGGGGTGTAGGGCATTACAACATTCCTTCTTTGCTTTCTGCTGTAACAGATTGCATTGTTATTGTATTTGTAGATGGCTATCGTCTCCTATTAAAGAATCCCAGTCCGTGTTGGTTAGGGCAAAACCCAAAATATGGGTGATGGAAGGCAACCTCTAATATTAAAACTTTCAACAAGGGAGATCTGCGATTATTTTTCCTTGCTGTTGTGAAATTGTAAGGATGGGTAGGAACAGGGGAATAAAAGCAGAAATCACGTCTGCAAAGATTGAAGGCAATTTAGTTTCCATCAGACATGGTGAAAGTGATCAATGAATCATAGAATTTCAAACAACAGTTGCCCTGCACAAGCTGGGTTATAGGATCCCAGGTCAAAGATATCTGCAATATGCTTAGTTTTCACATCAATTTTGACTGGACTAAATGGCCTCTAGAAATAGTTCCTCACCCCTTTCTCTTTTGCATCCTCTCTAAAAAAAAAAAAAAAAAAGCACTAGAATCAGAATTGAATCATTATTCCAGGTTGGGTATATTTGCAAGTTAACAAGTTGCTTATGACCAACCCACGGAAAGTTGATGGGCAGGGCTACCCCCACCTCCCATCCCACACCACATTGGCTTTCTGCCCATCAGCATGGAAGCTGGCAGAAGTCCCCTGCAGGGTTGGCTCAGCTGGGGACAAATGCCGGTGACCTTGAGGGGCCTGTAAAGCAGGTCTTAGGAGGGTAATGTTGTTTCATCTTTCTAGGGGTATCTAAATGGGTTCAGTGTTAGGGTACCTCACTGTCAGGCACATGAAAGAGCCTGAGTGTGAGAGATTGTCATGTTACAAAATATCCCTCAGTAGATATGGAGAGGATATATTCTCAGGGGTTTCCTATCAGGGTATCTTAAGCATTATATTCTCTTTAAAGAAATCTGTGCCAATAAAGAGGCATATAGCCAAGGAAGCTGAGACAGAGTGAACTAAATTGATTTATAGCCCACATGTAAGGAAGAACATCCCTAATTAACATTTTTTTTAAAGAAAAGAATGCGTAAGAGAGAGAATTGCTCTCCTCCCACTCCCCACCCAGTTCCTTTTTTTTTTTTTTTTTTTTCCTTTTGGTCGAGGCTTTGTCTTATCAGTTGGAAACTTACATTATGCATTCTATATGATACATAGACTTGTCAGGAATTATTTGGTGTTTATCCAGTTGTTCCTCTTCCTTGTGTTAGGCTCTGGAAAGGCAGAGTTCAATCATGCACAATCTTTGCTGGTAAGGAGTTCAAACGCTGGCAGGCTGGTCTAGTCACGTGGACTGGTAACTCCTATGCAGGAGGATTGAAGGAAGGCTTGAGGTTTGGGGACGGGGAGATCTGCAGTCCATATCTTCTCAAAAAGCTGGGGTACTCCATGTCAATGGGATTCGAGTTGGGAGGAAGGAGGAGGGAGTAGTAAGTGCAAAACACACAGGTGGCAATAGCATTAAGGTCCTGGGACCCACTGATAGGTTGGTGAGACTAGAGCCCAGGAGTGTTAGTGCAGGAAGTCTGGGACATGATAAAGGAAGCATGTAGGGAACAGAATCCGGAACATGTGTGGGCTGTGCAGGGACAATTAGATTTTCTCTAAACGCTGAGGAGCCTTGCACGGATTTGAGGCAGGTACTGCCAGCGCCTCTGTTATGTTCTCTCAGCAGTCAGCCTACCTGACAAGACAGTAGTGGGCTCCAAGTCTCAGCACTATCAGTTTGCAAGACTGTAAGGAGGCAGACCAAAGGGCCAGGGGTGAACCCCCTTGGGAGCAGCCCTCAAATACCGATGAATAAATGCCTCTGCTGCTTTGCTCTTGGGGTGGGACAAACAGGCAGCATGCTCTGTAGTTCCCCCGGGGGACCCCATAGGGCCACAATCTTGGTTGCCCACAGAGGTTATCTGATCCTTAACACACCAGCATTGACTTCCTTCCCAGCCCTGCCATTCTTCCAGACCCTGTGGGGCCCAAACTAATAGAGTTTTTAGGGGTTTTTTTGAGTTTTTTTTTTTACGTGAGGAGAGACAGGTTGATGATAGTGGATATTAGGTGGTTTTCATGAGACAGGACGTGAAAAGGAAAGACTCAAGAGGAGTTTGGAAAGTATGAGTCATAGCAATTTCAATCCAGCTGGCTGTGTCCTGAGAGAGACGGAAGGGGTCTGGGGTGATTCAAGGTTTGGGCTTGTAGACTAGGAGAACCCATTTCACAAAGCTCAGGAAGATGGGGATGGGGAATAAGATTTATGGTGAAATCTAAGGGTTTTGGATTTGATTATGCTGAATTTGAAGTATTGCCATGAGAATTGTCAAGTTTAGAGGAGAGAACTAGCTTGGAGACCATAATCTGGAAGCCAGGCATCAGCCCCTAAGTTGGATAGAAACTGTTGGTGGGAGTGGTATGGGGAGGGAGTAATCCAGCAAGGCCCAAATTCTGGGAATATCAACCTTTAACAAGCAAACTTAGGAGGAGGAATCTGTCAAAGAGCGGTGAAAGATGAGGCGAGGGCCAAGGGAGTGATGTTATAGAAGCCAAGAGAGGGAAAGTATTTGGAGGAAGACAGAACAAGAGAAGTTTGGCAAGATGAGAATTAACCGTTGAATGTGGAAACTGGGCAGTTACTGCTGTCTTTATCAACTTTGTATCAATTTGGATCAGTGGAAGAGGGAGGGGAGTATATCCCCCACCCGACCCTAGCACATCTACATCTACACATTAGGAAATCCGGTTTTATAGCATGGCAAATGGGCTCAGCAGGAGTTGTCTAGAAGAGAGATTGGCTTAATGAATAGTTAAGAATAAGTTCTAATTATAGATGAGCATGATTTCAGTTGGTATACTGAAGAATGCAGCCCTCTATTTAGATGACTTGAATGAAATTGGATACTTATAAAGCTTCAGGTTTGTTCTAACTGGGTAAGGATTTTCCTTTTGAGGTAGTTGTTATTTATTCCTTT
The DNA here is from genome assembly GCF_006229205.1 of Suricata suricatta. Classification (NCBI taxonomy): domain Eukaryota; kingdom Metazoa; phylum Chordata; class Mammalia; order Carnivora; family Herpestidae; genus Suricata; species Suricata suricatta. Next base: position 41,922,310 of record NC_043705.1, on the reverse strand, counting down.
TATGTTGATCCTACTTCTGTTTTAATGATCACAGCTTTTAATTTTATGTTGCTTTAAGAGTATGGTATAATCCTATCGCTGATGCCCCTTTGCAATTCGAATAGCAACTTTACGTCTATATCCTAGTTAGTTACCTGTGGTTAAGAAGCATTTGATCTCTGTGGGAGTCTGGGTGGCTCAGTCCCTTAAGTAGCTGACTTTGGCTCAGGTCATGATTCAAGGTTTGTGAATTTGAGCCCCACATCAGGCTTTCTGCTGGTAGCACAGAGCCCGCTTCAGATCCTATGTCCCCTTTTCTCTCTACACCTCCCCTATTCATTCTCCCTCCCTCTGTCTCATAAATAAAAGCTTTTAAAAAAGAATTTAGTCTCTGGAGTTAGACTGCTTGGCTAGCCTTTTATATCTACCACTTAATCTCTCAGATCCTGAGGGGAGGTACTTAACTTGTGCCTCAGTTTCCTCATCTGGAAAATGGAGATAATAATAGAATCTCAGAGGATTCTTCTCAGTTCATTTATGCAATGTACTTCAAAATATGGCTCGCATAGAGTAAGTACTTGGCATCTTTTAATAGTAGAAGAACTATTTGTTACTGTATATTTGATTTATTATTTATTAGTATTATTAAACATTGATAGCATGGTATAAAGTAATAATGATTGGAGTAGAAAACAGAAGATTTAGGTGACTGCTCTCAGCTTTTCTGTTAATTCTGTGAGTTTAGACAAGTCCACTCACTTCTCAGAGTTCACTTTCTTCATCTATAAAAGATAGAGCTTGGAAAAAAAAAGATGTTTCCTTGGTTTCAATATTCTGGGAGCCTATATTTGGCTTGAAAGTTGCTGATTAGCACAGCAGTCTTAGCTATCATATGTTTTTCCCTAAAGGGGAAAGATAAATTGGCGAAAGGGGGAAATCTGAAAAATATTTCCATTATGCAAATGCTTTCTGGAAAGTACAATAAATGTTTTGGTTTATTTCATGTCATTCCTTTCTTAGGCTGAAATATTTAATCACTTGTTTATGTTACATTCAGATGACTTTTCTTTTTGTGTGTATTTACAGTGGGAACACATCCAATAATTTTTCATTATTTTGGCCTTTTTTCACTCCTGTTATAAAAGTCTGTTTTTATGCATATATTTCATTTGCAATGCTACAATCTGCATTAAATCAACCCACTTAACTATTCTTTTAGGTTGTAAACATGACACATGTGTAAATAAAATAATAATTGTATAATGTGGTATTTTCTTGTATCTTTGCACATTTTTGAGATATGAAAGTTGATCCCTATTCTTCTGTACTCACTGCAATGAATTTTTCCTCTGATGAGTTATTTTTCAGGTGCACACATGGGGGAGCCTTTGAGACACTGGTTGGAATGTCGCGCTTTTGATGAGTCTAAGTTCATGGAGTGCAATTCTCTATTGCCAGGGGTATGGTAGGGCAAGACTGGCTGTAACCCTGAATTAGGTTTCCCCAGTGTTCACTGTCAAGTGTGACACCCGAGAACCAATTCACAGTGCTCTTCTAAAAGTAGAATGCATGTTATTATCTAGTGTAAAAGGGTAGATGTACCAAATAAAATATTTAAGGCAGATTCAGTATTTTCTGATGCCTCAGTAGGAAGTACATGGGGGGGGGGATATATAATTGGGGGGGCTTTCTCTTTAGGTAAAATAGAGGAAAGTCAGGTAGAAACTCTGACTTCCACTGCAACATTATTCAAAGGAACCTCTGAGGTGATTCCAAAGTCATTCTTGTATAGAAAAAAATCTCAAAGCACAATGGAAAACTGCAGAAGTGAAAGGCTTGACTTGATGCTCTTGGCATCTAGCTCTGTTTGATGTTTGAGGAAAATGCAGCAGAGCAGTTTTTCTATATTTTGACCCCAATTTGAGGATGGTTAACAACATAAATAAGCCTATAAAAAATATCCCTGGTAGCAGCCCCACAGATCTGTGAACAAGTATTATGAATGACTGGGGCTTCCCCTTGCAGTTAATTTGGAGATATCGATGGTTATCACTGTCATTTTTGAATGCTTTGCTCATGAGATTTTAAGTGCACTTGAAAATGAAGATTCTATGAGAAAATCAATACTGGTGATTTTAAAATGCTATTTGTATATTGATAACAACTCTTTAACAGTGATTTTCTTATATAAAGTCTTTGCTATACTGGATTAATAAAAATGTATATAAAATTATACAGACCATGCTTTATGATAACTTGGTTAGTAGGGAGATGACTTATAACATGTTACATCCTCCACAGTTTGCAGTCAACTCCTTGCCGTTTCTTTTCTCTAATCTTTGCCATGTTAGTCTCATTCATTTTCTTTTTTTTTAAATTTTTTTAAAAAATGTTTTATTTATTTTTGGTACAGAGATAGACAGAGCATGAGAGGGGGAGGGGCAGAGAGAGAAGGAGACACAGAACCGGAAGCAGGCTCCAGGCTCTGATCTAGCTGTCAACACAGAGCCTGACGCGGGGCTCGGACCCACGAACGGTGAGATCTGACCTGAGCCGAAGTCGGAGGTTTAACCAACTGAGCCACCCAGGCGCCCCTAGTCTCATTCATTTTCATGGTTTTAGCCATTAACTTGTGTATTCAACCTGAGCTTCCAGCATAGACTCCAGTTATACATTTGCCATTCACACGCCTACCTGGATACAGAAGTCAAATACAGTAAGTCAACCACCAACCTTACCTTCTTTCCTCCTCTTTGCTTGTCAGCTGCCTTCTTTGCTGCCCACCACCCCTGCTCACCATTTCTTCCTGCATTTCCCAATGCAGTTCTTGAGCCATCGTTTTTTGAGTCACCCAGACTTGAAAATTAAGGGCCTTTTTTGACACTCACCTGTCTTAGGTTCTTAGGTCACAACTTTCCTAGACTACCCTCAGGCTTGCTGTCTTGCTAAAAGGACTCATAGTACCTAGAACAACTGTCACACTCATGGTCGTGGTTGATTGAAGTGAAAAGATAGAAATTAAAATGAGAAAAGGGAAATACAGGCAAAGACCAGGAGAAACTAGATTCAAGCTTATAAAAGTTTGGTCCCCGTGAAATTTCATGGATACTCTAAATTCTCTGAGTAATGATGTGTGACAACACATGCAAACTATTGCCAGGTAGGGAAGCCCACCTCAGACTTCATGTCCAGAGTTTTTACGAGGAGTCATTTATGTAGACATACATGACTCCCCTCATCTACTCAGACTCCAGATCTTCAGGGAGAAAAGAGACATTCACCAGAAATCACATTGTTAGCATAAATTATTTGATCAAACTGATAATGCATGGCCCAAGGGCTTAGTGACACAGCACTCACCAGGCAGAGTGTGCTTGGGCTTGGAGTCAGCCCAGGGCCCTTCCTTCCTGAGGGTTTGAGCAACCTAGACCTGATGAGTAACCCACATGTATATACAATCACCAAGTAATTATTAGTTGTTGGAAAAAATGGATAAAATGGTTGTTGCAAAAAATGTGCTGCACCATTAAACAGGTAAATGTTTGAGTTATAGCTCTCTGAGGACTAAATGAGATGATGTGGTAACACAATGCTGGACACATATATACTAAATGAATGTTAGATGATGGCTTGTTGTTGAGATGGTTGTTGCTTTATCTGTCCTTTCATGTACAATACTGCTTGTGCTTATCTAGTCTAAGACCTTAGTGCTTTCACCTTTTAGGGTGTTAGCTTCCCATGTCTGTGACTGTAGGCTAAGGTAGGCTGCACTAACAAATAGTCCAATATACAAAAAAAAGTAGTATATTTTGATCCTGGTACTTGCTTATTATTGGTTGACTGTTGCAAATTATTGTCACTCTAGGACCCAGACTGAAGGAGCAGTCCCAATAATATGGGATATTGTGGCAAAGATTAAGTAAGGGAACTTATTATGGAATCATACAATGACTCTCAAAATTTTTACTTGAAAGTGGCACTAATTTTATTTAGTCCTATTGTATTGTGTAGAGCAAATCTTATAGCCAGGCCTGAGTATATGTAGCCAAGATTAAGAGTATATAATATTACATTGCTAGGTGCTGGTGAATGTTTAGGCAATAATATACTCTATCAAATTCCTAACTGGCTTTTGGCCTCCAGATTTCCTCTCTCATTCACACATACCAGTTTGTCCTGTGACCATCCCCAAGTCTATGGCCTCAAAGTTCAGTGTTGGCAAAGCATTCGTCTTCTCTAAAACTGCTTTTATTTAGGTCTTCTATTGGCTAGTCCGGCAAGCCCTCTTATAAGCTCAGTCACCCATGACTGTCCTATACTCCACTGAAACCAGAATATTCTTCCACACCGGGCTCATTTTATCTCAGCACCTTCTGCACCATTGCTCATGACATTCATTTACTCAGAATGAGGAAGCTTTTCTAAAGTAACCTACCATTTTATTCACCAGTACATTTCCCACAGAGCCAGTACCTTACCCATAGTCATGCCCGAGATGCGTGATCAATGAATGGGAGAACATATGTTGCCCTAGGGCTGCAAAGATAACCAAGCATTTTTCAGTGACAGGGAGAGGCCACGCCAGTGGGTGCTGGGAGGCTGAAATCCAGCTCATACTTGGCTAGCCCAAGTCCTGAGATGGGTTTGGAGGAAGGGTATGTTTTTCTAACTTGCGCAAGAGCACTTCATAGTGAACTTTTCCCCCAGTGTCTTTGTATATTAATAGGAAACTTTCTATACAGGACCTTTTTGCTACCAAAAGACACTGCATATAGAAGACATCATAGGTGAGAGGGAGAAAAATGTTGTGTTGGCTCAGCTTTCTTGAAATTTTAAAGTCCTAAGCCACCAAGTCATGTGCCCACTTAGTATCCTTTGAAATTTTAAAGGCCTAGGCTCCCAAGTCATGTGCCCACGTAGTATTGTTTGAATGTATGTGACTCAAGACCTCCTGAGTCTGAGCCCTCAGTATTTCTATGAGCTTCATGAGGAGGGACCTACAGACGATGCTGTTCTGTCTACTCAACTTTCAGTCATCTGGGGGGCAGCACACCTCTTCCTGCAGAAAATAACTCTTGAGGCCCACAGTAGCCACGTGAGAGTAAAAGTGAAGAAAAGTAACTAGATAAGTTTTGCTTGGTAAGAAGACCCAAAGCCCCGTTTCATGAAAGTGTTTTTAAAAATAAAAACCAGTCCCCAGAGTGCAGCAAATAGCCCAAAGGATTCATTTAGCTGAGAGATTTTTGAGGTTTTTCCCCAGTTAGAATCTTTTTTTTTAAATTTTTTAATGTTTTATTAATTTTTGATACAGAGAGAGACAGAGCATGAGAGGGGGAGGGGCAGAGAGAGGGAAACACAGAATCAGAAGCAGGCTCCAGGCCCTGAGCTTATCAGCACAGAGCCTGACATGGGGCTTGAACCCACGAACATGAAATCATGACCTGCGCTGCAGTTGGAGGCTTAACCAACTGAGCCACCCAGGCGCCCCCCCTGCCCAGTTAGAATCTTAAAAATGGCTGCGGAAGAAATCTGTCCCATATTTGTTACTAAAGGAGAATATTGCCTATCAGCCAACACAACAGGTGGGAGGAGCGGAAGCGGGGGGGGGGGGGGGGGTTGCAGTGCTTTGCTCGCCCAGGGCAGGGGACTGTGAACGTGGGACCCTCATTACCACTTGGACCGCTGGCAGCGAACTCTGTCAGGCTCAGCACAGCATTAAAGCAGATAAAACCACTTTGCATGTTGTCCACAATGTGATGTTTTGGTTTTTAAACAGTATTTTACTTAGGCTTCTCTTTCATGTCAAGGGGTTAGGTTCTTCAATTACTCAGGTAATAAACCAAACAAAGAGAAATCAACATCATTCACTTCAGCACTAATGAGATCCTCAATAGCATGATAGGGATGATAGAGGATATTGAATGGAGGCAAATTGAGTACATTAGTTTTCTGTCCTTCTGTTGAGAACTTTGGTATTAGCAGCAGAGTATGGAATTAATTGGTCTCTGGCTCAAAAGAGACTTGAATTCTAGAGAAGGTGAAGCTTGAGCAACTCAACACATGTCCCTTTCACTTGTGGGAAAACACAAGGACATTTTTGTTGTCATACATATTATTAATGTTTAAACATCAGTGCAGTTGTCTCATTTGGGGTCACTGTCATTACCATAATGCAAAATGGTCATACTTCATACTTAGGGGCTCCAAGACTGTTCTGAAATCCCTTTATACAGAACCTCGCAATTAGTGGGCAAAACAGTCCAATCATTTCTAGATTGCTGAGGATTTTTTCACTGTTTCTAAGTCCACATAGACCTTTTGGAACCAGGTCACAAGGAGACATGTTGGCCCCTTTGCATGTTCTATGTAGGAAAGATGTTTCTATCTGGCATTAAGTAAATCATCCCTTTCAGGAATTGCTTTTCCTCTTATAAGATGCTATTGAATAATATATTTTACTTTGCTTTTGCTTTTTATTTGATGGATTCCCCACTCCTATCAGACTGATGGGTTGCTATATAATTATCATTTCAGAGATTCCGGTCTTCAAGATCCCCTTTTAATGGTGAAGAGTCGTTGTCTACCGATGAGCATGATAGTTCCATTCTGGGTTAATCTTTATAGTTTTGTGGTGTTGGTTCTCTGTAGGACTTGGCCAGTAGATTCTGATTTCCTGAGACTTTGCCTGACGCTCCTGAGATTTATGACTAAGCCAGCAGCTCATTTTGTTAATGGAGGCCTGAATGGCTCCCTACTTTCCCAATCTATTGTAGCTATCAGACATAGTGGATTAGGTTATTTTTAAAAATTTATTTTATTACTATTTTTTTAATTTAAATTCAAGTTAGTATACAGTGTAATACTGGTTTTAGGAGTAGAACCAGTGATTCATGACTTACATATGACACCCATTGCTCATTCCAACAAGTACCCTCCTTAATAACCATCACCCATTTAGCCCATTCTCTCACCCACCTTCCCTCCAGCAACCCTCAGTTTGTTCTCCATATTTAAGAGTCTCTTATGGTTTGCCTCTCTTTGTTATTTATCTTATTTTTCTTTCCCTTCCACTAGGTTTATTTGTTATGTTTCTTAAATTCCACATCAGTAAAATCATATATTTGTCTTTCTCTGACTTACTTATTGCACTTAGTATAATATACTCTCGTTCCATCCATGTTGTTGCAAATGGCAAGATTTCATTCTTTTTAATTAATATTCCATTATATATATATATATATATATATACCACATCTTCTTTATCCATTTGTCAGTCAGTGGACATTTGGCTCTTTCTAGGTTATTGTTGATAGTGCTGCTATAAACATTGGGGTTCATGTGCCCCTTTGAATCAGCATTTTTGTGTCCTTTGGATACATATTTAGTGTAATCCTGGGTCATAGGTTAGTTCTATTTTTTATGTTTTTGAGGAACTTCCATATTGTTTTCCAGAGGTGCTACATCAGCTTGCATTTCCACTGAGAGTGCAAACGGGCTCCCCTTTTCTCTGCATCCTCGCCAACATCTGTTGTTTCCTGAGTTGTTCATTTTAACCATTCTGACTGGTATGAGGTGGTACCTTTTTGTGGTTTTGATTTGTATTTGCCTGATGATGAGTGATGTTGAGCATCTTTTCATGTGTCTCTGAGACTTCTGGATGTCTTCTTTGGAAAAGTGTCGCACAATATCTTTTGCCTATTTCTTCTCTGGATTATTTGTTTTTTTGAGTGTTGAGTTTGGTAAATGCTTTGTAGATTTTAGACACTAACCTTTTATCCAGTGTGTCATTTGTAAATATAATCTCTCATTTTAGCTTTGTTGATTATTTCCTTCACTGTGCAGAAGGCTTTTATCTTGATGAGGTCCCCATAGTTCATTTTTGCTCTTGCTTCCCTTACCTCGGGAGATACTCTAGTAAGAATTTTCTGTGGCTGACCTCAAAGAAGTTGCTGCCTGTTTTCTGCTCTATGATTTGATGATTTTCTGTCTGACATTTAGGTTTTACATTGATTTTGAATTTATTTTTGTGTGTGGTGCAAGAGTGGTCAATTTCATTTTTGTGCACGTTGCTGTCCAGTTTTCTCAACCCATTTGCTGAAAAGACTGTCTTTTTTCCATTGGCTATTCTTTCCTGCTTTGATGAAGATTAGTTGGCCATATGTTTGTGGGTCCATCTCTCTGGGTTCTCTATTCTGTTCCATCGATATGTGTGTCTGTTTTTGTGCCAGTACCTACTGTCTTGTTGATTATAGCTTTGTAATACAGCTTGAATTCCAGAATTGTGATACCTCCAGCTTTGGTTTTCTTTTTAATTATTCTCGTTCTCTTCTGGTTCCCTACAAATTTTAGGATTGTTTGTTCTAGCTCTGTGAAGAATGCTGGTGTTATTTTGATAGGGATTGCATTATATGTGTAGATTCCTTTGGGTAGTATCAACATTTTAACAATATTTGTTCTTCCAGTTTATGAGCATGGAATGTTTTTCCATTTCTTTGTGTCTTTTTCAATTTGTTTCATGAGCTTTCTATAGTTTCATATTACAGCTCTTCTACTTCTTTGATTAGGTTTATTCCTAGGTATATTAATTTAAATTTTTTTAATGTTTATTTTTGAGAGTGGTGGGGTGAACAAGGGAGGAACAGAGAGAGAAGGAGACATAGAATCCAGAATCTGAAGCAGGATCTAGGCTCTTAGCTATCAGCACAGAGCCCAATCAGGGACTTGAGCACAATGCAGGGTTCGAGCTCACTAACCATGAGATTATGGCCCAAGGTCAAGTTGGACAGTTAGCCAACTGAGCCACCCAGGTGGCCCTATTCCTAGGTATCTGAAGGTTTTTGGTGTAATTGAAAAAATGGGACTGAGTCCTTAATTTCTGCTGCTTCATTATTGGTGTATAGAAATGCAAACAATTCCTTTAGGTTGATGTTATATCCTGTGACTTTGCTGAATTAATATGTCGGTTCTAGCAGTATTTTGGGGTAATCTTTTGGCTTTTCCATGGAGATTATCATATCATCTGTGAAGAGTGAAGGCTTGACTTCTTTGACAATTTGTATGCATTTTATTTCATTTTGTTGTCTGATTGCTGAGGCTTGGACTTCAAGTACTTTATTGAACAACATTGGTGAGAGTGGACATCCCTGTGATATTTCTGACTTTCATGGGAAAGTCCTCAGTTTTTTCTCATTGAGGATGATATTAGCTGAGGGTCTTTAATATATGACCATTATAATGTTGAGGTATATTTCTTCTATCCCTACCTTCTTGAAGGTTTTTATCAAGAAAGAATGTTGTATTTTGTGAAATGCTTTCTTCTGCATCTGTTGACAAGATCATATGATTCTTATCCTTTTTTTTTTAATTAATGTGGTATATCACAGTGATTGACTTGCAAATATTGAACCAGCCCTGCAGCCCAGGCCTAAATCCCACTTAATTGGGGTGAATGATTCTTTTAATGTACTATTGAATTCAATTTGCTAGTATCTTCTTGAGAATTTTGCATTTCCATGCTCATCAAGGATATTGGCCTCTAATTCTCTTTTTCAGTGGGTTTTCATCTTGTTTTGGAATCAGATCATTCTGTCTTCATAAAATGAGTTTGTAAGTTTTCCTCCCATTTCTGTTTTTTAGAACAGTTTGAGAGGGATAGGTATTGACTCTTCTTTAAATCTCTGGTAGAATTCCCTTGGGAAGCCATCTGGCCCAGTGTTTATGTTTGTTGGGAGATTTTTGATAACTGATTCAATTTCTTTGCTGGTTAGGAATCTGTTGAAATTTTCTATTTCTTCCTGTTTCAGTTTTGGTAGTATGTACGTTTCTAGGAATTTGTCCATTTCTTCCAGATTGCCCCATTTGTTGGCATATGATTTTTCACAGTACTTTCTTTTATAATTGTTAGTATTTCCATGGTTTTGGTTTTAATCTCTTTCATTCTTGATTTTATCTCTTCGGATCCTCTCTTTTCTTTTGTGATAAGTCTGGCTAGGGGTCTGTAAATTTTGTTTATTCTTTCAAAGCACCAGCATTTAGTTTCATTGATCTGTTCTACTGGTTGTTTTGTTTGTTTGTTTATATATCATTTGTTTCTGTTCTCATCTTTATTATTTTCCTACTTTAGGCTTTATTAATTAATTTACATATTTGGGTTCTCCCAGGTTGTGGGCATAAATATTTGTAATTGTTATATCTTCTTTAAAATTTTTTAAATGTTTATTTTTGAGAGACAGAGAGACAGAGCATGAGCAAGGGAAGGGCAGAGAGGGAAGGAGACACAGTCTCTGAGGCAGGCTTCGGGCTCTGAGCTATCAGCACAGATCAGCTGCTAACCTTATGTGTGTACCTTTATAGGTTAAGAATCTTTTGTCCCTAGCTGCTTTCAGAATTCTCTTTATCTTCCAATTTCCAAGTTTCACTATCATACATTGTAGTGTTGACATGGTTTTGTTGTTGATTTTGAGGGGAGTTCTCTGTGCTTCTTGGACTTGGATGCCTGTTTTCTTTTCCAGATTAGGGGAATTCTCAGCTGTAATTTGTTCAAATAAAACTTCTGCCCCCTTTTCCCACTCTTCTTCTTATGGAACTCCTATGATATGGATATTATTTAATATAGAGTATAGTGATTACTTACAGAATTCCTTATTTATGGAATCACTACATTCTATAAGTCTCCCCTCATGATCTAGCCATTTCTCTCACTCTGATATTATCTTCATTATTTTCCCTAATTGTATCTTCAATATCACCTATTCTCTCCTCTGCTTCTTCAGTCCTTGTTTGACTATATCCAGTCAGTATGGCATCTCTGTTACAGTATTCTTTATTTCAAGCTGACTAGTTTTTAGGTCTTTGATCTCTACAACAAGGGTTTCTTTCTCTGGTGTCTTCTATGGTTTTTTCAAGACCAAGTAATAATCCTCTGACTGTTGTCCTAAATTCTTGTTCAGATATTGTTGCTTATAGCTGTTGTGAGCAAGTACTTGGCTGTGATTTCTTTTTGACCTTTCTTTTGAGAATTCATCTGTCTTGTCATTTTGGCTAAATTTCTGTCTTTTGTGTGTTTTAAAAAGCTTGTTATGTTTCCTGCACCTGAGGGTACTACTATATTAAAAAGGGGTCATTCACTGTCCAGGGCCTGGCACTTCCAGATTTCTGATGTGTGCCGTGTGCACTCTGCTGTTGCATTTTGGCTGCTCTTTCCCACTGCTCAGTCATCTGCAGAGTTCCTCCTCTCTCTCTTTTTAAAAAAATTTTTACTGTTTATTTGTTTTTGAGAAAGGGATACACAGAGTGTGAGTGGGGGAGGGTCAGAGAGAGAGACACAGAATCAGAAGCAGGCTCCAGGCTCTGAGCTGTCAGCACAGAGCCCAATGCAAGGCTTGAACCCATGAACCATGAGATCATGACCTAGCCGAAGTCAAACACTTAACTGACTGAGCCACCCAGGTGTCCCAGAGTTCTTCCTCTCTTGAAGAGGGGAGTGTTTGGATCTTTAACTAGGTGTGCTTTGATTTGTTTGTTGTAGTAAGCCTGGAAAAGAGGGGGCAAAAATACCTGATCCCCAAAATAGAGATAAGGAAAGGGAAACAACAACAACAACAGCAACAACAACAAAACCAAACAGAAAATCAAAAACTTACAAGGCTGATTCTAAAGAAAAAGAAAGGAAAAAAAAGTAAAAAGAAAAAGAAAAAAGGCTGGTGCAAAAATAAAGGAAATAAAAAACAAAACAAAAACAAAACAAATAAGTATGAGTTGGATTCCAAAAGGAAAAAATAAAAGAAGAAAGAAGGAAATAGAATAAAAAAAGTTAGCATCTCCACCAGACTTGCAAATATCATTTCGAAGTACTCAATTTCCAGTACATTTGGTTCACGTGGGGTGCTGGCTGTGCTGGTCTTCTGGAGAGGCCCACTGCACTGACTCAGGGTCAGTCTTGCCCCAATAAATGAGCAGTTGCTGGGCACAGAGGGGTGGGGTTTGCTGTAAGTGTGTCCTGCCTCCATGGGGCGAAGCTCTCTGAAGCCCCCACTGTGTTAATGTTGGGTGGGGGAAGATGTCACCACTCCAGTGTCTCCTCCCCGGACTGGGGATCTCACCCCCTCCCCCACTGTCGAGGCAGCCCTCACAGAATAGTGAGGGCAGGCAGCTTGCCCTGCTCCACAACTCTCCTGCATTTTCAATAGTTACAATCTAATGGAGGCTAACAGAAATAATCAGGCAGTTGTCATATCTTGTGTGAATACCAAAATGGGGAACCACAGTGAACACTCAAGAAGGACATTTAGCAAGGTTTGGTTGCCTTTATGTGCTAAGAAATGTGCTAAATGCTGAGTTTATAGTTAATTAACAAAATAGACATGGCCGCTGCCATCATGATACTGTTGGGGAAAACTGGTATTGATTGAATAATCACATTTGTGGATATTGCTATTAAGAAAAACATGAATATGATGACAGAATCTATGAAGGATGTAATTTAGACTGAGTGTTCAGGAACATGACTCTTAGATGACATTTAGGCTAAGCCTTAAGGTATGAGTAGTAGCTAGTCAACTGTAGCTACTGTAGCAGGGGAGGAAAAGGGCTCCATGTGGAAAGAATATCATGTGCTAAGGCCTGAGGCAAGCAGGAGCATGAAGATTCATAGAGCAGCATGTTTTGTGTCATTATGTCATTGTGTGCAGTGAGGGGGTGGAGAAGGAGAGAACTATAAGGCATTAGGCTGGAAAGTGACCAGGATCGCATCCTAAGGGGGCTTCTCAGCCATAGGAATGAGTCTGACTTGATCTTCAAGGGGAAGGGGATGTGTTCAAGTAGGAAGGAGACACGATCAGATGTTGATCTTTGTAAACTCACTCGGGCTGCAGTAGTGGGACACTCTGGGAGACATGGAGACTAGGTAGGAGGCTACCTACCTTGAGTAAGGAATTCAGTATGGCGGATTGTTAGATTTGTGGGCTCTGGGGCCACAATGCCTGGGCCTGAATCCTGCCTCTGTCACCTGGTGGCTGGACAGCTCAGTACTTGTATGGGTCACTGTTCTTGCTTCTGTAAATTTGGCATAATGATACTGATGCTGTGTCACTGGGTTGCTGTGCCTTAGTCACCATTTAGTCCTCAGAGCAGTTTGTGGCCCTGCACTGTATGTTGTCCAGGCAGTGCTCTGTGAAAAGGCTCATGGTGGAGAGGCCAGTGCCAGGTGGGAACTTGCTCTCAACTAGAAAACCCTGTGCCCTTCAGGGGGATTCTTTACTGAGGAGGAGGGATGTCTTTTATAATTCATCCATCCAAGAAGATCATCTCTTTTGTAATGTGAGCAAAGTCACCTTAGGTGGCTAACTGTAGCCCTGCCTGGTCCATATTAAGTACTTAATAAATTTTATCTGTTATTAATGGCTCTATGATTTTGCATACATTATTGAGTCCTTCTCTGCCCCTTTTCTTATCTTTAAAACAAGGAAATAATAGTCTCTACATAGTAGAATTGGTTATAAGCATTAATTAATTAATACATGCAAAACACTTAAAGTAGTGTCTAGCATGAATAAATATAAGTGTATTAAAAAGAGAAGTAAAGGCAGGGAGCATTCATTCATTCCACAGTGTTTGTGAGCCAACTATGTACTAGGCACAGAGCTGAAACTTTAAGGAAAAAGACAGATACTATCCCTGTCCTCATGGAATGAACAAAAATTTACTCTCATAATTAATTAAAACTGTTATAAGTGTTAGGAATAAGGTCTAGGGGACAGAGACAATTAGGAAGATCTGAGAAAGAGTCTGGAAGATGGAAAACAAGAGTGATTAGACAGAGGCATTGATTTCAGGAACGTTATTGACTCATAGAAACGCTTCGGGCAGGGCAACGTGGGCCATGTTGCCCACCTTCACAGCTAGATAAATCAGGATGAATTGGATTACCTACTTGGTGTATGATTTAAGAAATGAAGTGCACAGTAGCATATTTAGAATCTATTTGGTGTATTGAAAAATTCCTTAAATGTTAGATAGAGAAAAACATATTCAAGCGATTTTAAAAATATTATAGAACTTACAGGGTTTGTTGTTTAAAAATTTGAAGTGGTAAAGGAATTCTGTATTTCAACTCATTAAAGATATATAAAGGTTGTATATGAGTTTCATCATCTTTTTTTTTTTTTACCCAAACTGGAAACAATGCCTTGATAATCTATTTGGAAAAGAGATGAGAGGAGAAAATATCCCATGTGATCTTGTTTCCTTTGTCCTGTTAAATTATGATAGTTCATGGGTGAGGCAGTTTATAAAACACTGTCGAGAAGGAACATGGCAGAATATTCAGGGACACCTTCAGGATTTCCGCCCAGGTTTAGGATTCCTTTCAAGACTGAATGATTGTTCTGAGTTTAGCCATGGGTTTAGACTACCCTAGGCGGCACAGAAGTTTCTTTGATAAGCTATGGAGTCTTTCCTCTTTTTTTAATCTCCAAGTGGAAGATTGCACTTGTAGCTGGTATCATTCCTTTTAAGCCTCCTTCCCTTCTTTGTTCTTGTTAACTACTCATAAAAATGATGGTGTTTTGGGGGAGCAAGCAAAAAGTACTAGTTGGGGTTTATAGGCACAGGCATGGAGGAGAAAACTGTTGTGCTTTGCCTTTCCATGCCCCATTCTAATGTCAGCCATGAGTTGTTCATATTTTGGAGGCTTGCTTTCATTTTTTACTATTTTTGAACTGAACAAAAACCTATAACAGCACTATTAGGTAAACCAGTTGACCTGTCTCAACTGGATTTTTCAAGGCAAGGCAGGTTTGGTAACAGTGCTGAGGACTGTAGTAGGTAGAATACCATTCCCCGTTCCTCCGCCAGTGATTCATGTCTTGATTTCTAAAACTAAGGTTGCTGCTCTGACGACTTTGAGGTGGGGAGATTATCCTAGATCTAGGCGGGTCCTGTGTATCTAAGAGTCCTTAAGAGTGGAAAAGGGAGTCAGTGCAGTGTCAGAATAATGCAGCACAAGAAAGACTCGGCCAGTTATTGCTGGCTCTGAAGATGGAGAAAGCAGGCTGTGAGCCAAAGAATAAGTGTAACCTTTAGAAACGGGGAAAAGGCAAGAATACAGATTCTCCCCTAGAGCCCCCAGAAATGGATGCAGCTCCGCTACCTCTCATTTAGGCCAGGGAGACCTAATCTGGACTTTCAATGTTGATAACTGTAAGAGACTATATTTGTATTATTTTCCGTCACTAAGTTTATAATAATTTGCTTCAGCAGCAAACTAATGAGGCCTGACATTGCAAGTGGTAAAAATCTCGAGAACAGGGAGTCTCTATTTGTAAAAGAAACAATGTTAAATACATTACAAGTGTCCTGTAACTCTAAGGCAATAAATCATTTAGATGAATAAGAATCTAGAGAAGAGGTAGCAAACTAAAAACCATCAAGGCCTAGAGAGGCAGTACAAATGAGGGAGACTGACCTGGTGGAGGAGAATAGGGGCGGAAAGTTCCTGGCCAGGTTTGGGGGCCAGGGGCTGCTGAGCTCCAGGAGATTGTTGCCATGAGGGAATGTGAGCTGTTACTAGATCTTGCAGTTTTTTTCAAAAGAAGCCAAAAGTTTAGAAGTCTAATGTAAAGTATCCTAATAATTAAGTCTAACACTTTAAATAAAACCCTCCAACCAACCAAAGGAAACATTGCCTCTGCACGTGCATTGCCTATAAGCCCATATTTTGAGACTCCTAGTCTAGAAGTCCAGTTACCCTGAGTGACTCGTCATTGTGCTTCTGAGTAAAAGATTCCCAGAGCCTTTTTGGAGAGTGAGAGACTGATTTAGAAGAATTAGTACTTGAGACAGTTGCTCATAAATACTAGGTTTCAAGGCTCAGTGAGTCTCATTGCAAAAGCCAAGTTTGGTTTTTATTTTCCACCTTACTGCCTCTAAGTTAAAAGGAAGAGATTAATAATGGTGCAGAGAGAAAAGGAGAGATGGGGAAAAAAAATACATTTACTGAGCACAAAATACCAATCAGGAATTAAACAGGGCATTTTAAGCATGTTGTCCTTTTATTCTCTCAACAATTTTATGATGTGAGTAATGTTCTCATTTTCCAGGTAAGAAACCAGAGTCCAGTAGAGTCAGGTAACTTGCACTTGGTCACACAGGTAATATGAGTGGAGCAAATTCGGAAGAACGCAATTGTTTTTTCCCCCCAGGGGTTAAGGTTTTTCATGGGAAGGAGGGACAGTGCTTTCTCTGGGCTGGAGACAGGAAGGAAATGGTAGCAGCAGCCGAGAACTTGCAGGTGCTGACAGCTGCAGGAACTTGCTTCTCCTGGTACAGTTGGTGAATAAGGTTATCTGTTAAGCTGTGAGGGCTCGCTGTCAGACTGGCTGCTTCAGGAGAGAAGAGGCTGAACACCAGAGGGGCATGCTTGGGAGACTGAGACCTGATGTAGACGTGATTGGTGGACCACAGACAGGATGGCTTTGAGTGGAATGAGGGTACACACCCTTGGTTCTTAGGGCAGCATCCCTCATAAGTATGTAACAAGAAAGGGATCGAATGACCAAGGTGGGCCACTGGCTAGGTAAACAGAGAAAGGTTAAGAAAGCTGGGTGACTCAACTTAATTAGTCCCTAGGAAGTTCAAATTAAACCCATAGTACCAATACTATACTTCGTCCACCATAATGGCTAACATGTGGAAATTGACAACACTAGTGAGCATGTGGGGCAGCTAGAATGTAGAATTTAATTTGTTTTTATGGCTGAGTAATAGTCCATTGTTTATAGATATCCCTTCTTTTTTATCTTTTTATCTATGGATGGGCCCTTGGGCTACTTCCATAATTTGGCTCTTTTCAATAATACTGCAATAAGCACAGGGGTACTTGTAACTTTTTGAGTTAGTATTTTCATATTCTTGGGGGAAATACCCAGTAATGGAATTGTTGCATATTGTGGTAATTCTAATTTTAACTTTTTTAGAAACCTCCATACTCTTTTCCACAGTGGCTTTTCCACAGTGTATTCCCACCGACAGTACACCATGGTTCCCACTTCTAACATTCTTGCCAAGACTTGTCATTTCTTGTGTTTTTCATTTTAGCCAGTTTGACAGGTGTAAAGTGAAATCTCATTGTGGTTTTGATAAGCATTTCCCTGATGATGAGTGATGTTGAGCATCTTTTCTTGTGTCTGTTTGTGGGCTGTCTGTATGTCTTTGGAAAAAATGTCTGTTATGTCTTCTGCCCATTTTTAATGAAATTCTTCCTTTTGTTGATGCTGAGTTTTATTTATTTTGAATACTAACCCTTTATCAGATATGTCATTTGTAAATAGTTTTTTCCCATTCATTAGATTCCTTTTGTTTTGTTAATTGTTTCCTATGCTGGTCAGAGGCTTCTTTTGATATAGTCCCAATAGGTGATTTTGCCTTTGTTTCCCTTGCCTCAGGAAACATATATAGCAAAATATTTCTATAACTGATGTTTTAGAAGGCGCTGCTTGTGCTGTCTTCTAGTGTTTTTAGTTTCATACCTCACATTTAGGTTCTCAGTCCCTTTGAGTTTATTTTTATGTATGGTCTAAGAAAGTAGTCCAGTTTCATTCTCTCACATGTAACTGTCCAGTTTTCCTAACACCATTTGTTGAAGAGATTGTCTTTGCCCCCATTGTATATTCTAGCTGCCTTTGTTGAAGATTAATTGATCATGTAATCATGAGGTTATTTCTTGGCTCTTGACCCTGTGCTCTTGATTGTGCCAGTACCATACTGTTTTGATTACTACTGCTTAGTAGTATATCTTGAAACCTGGGGTTGTGATAACTCCAGATTTGTTCTTTTTCAAGATTGCTTGGCTGTTCAGGGTTATTTTTGGTTTCCAACAAATTTTGGGATTATTTGTTCTAGTTCTGTAGAAACTGCTCTTGGTGTTTTGGGAAGGAGTTGCATTCAATCTGTGGATTGCTTTGGGTAGCATAGACATTTTAACAATATTTGTTTTTCTAACCCATGGAGTATCTTTCCATTTGTGTGTGTCATCTTCAGTTTCTTTGATCAGTGTGTTAAAGTTTTCAGTACAGGTTCTTTGCCTCTTTGGTTAAGTTTATTCCTAGATGTTAATATTTTTGGTGCAATTGTAAATGGGATTGGTTTCTTAGTTTCTTTAATACTTCATTATTACTGTATAGGGAAGAGCAGATTTCTATACCTGGATTTTATATCCTGTGACCTTACTGAATTTATTTATCAGTTCTATCAGGTTTTTGGTGGAGTCTTTAAGATTTTCTATTTATAAAGTATCATGTAATATGCATATAGTCAAAGTTTTACTCTTTCTTTACCAGGGAATGCCTTCTTTTCTTATTGTTGTCTTATTGCTGTGGCTATGATCTCTAATATACTGTTGAAAAAAGTGGTGAGAGCGGACGTCCTTGTCTTCTTTCTGATTTTAGGAAGGTTTTAGCTTTTTCTGATATTAGCTCTCTGTTTTTCACCACTGAGTGTGATGTTGGCTGTGAGTTTTTCATATATGGCCTTTCTTTGTTGAGGTATGTTCCCTGTAAACCTACTTTGTTGAGGGTTTTTATCATGAATGGATATTGTATTTGATTTGTCAAATGCTCTTTCTGCATCTGTTCAAATGATAATTTGGTTCTTATCCTTTCTCTTATTGATGTGATGTGTCACATTTGTTGATTTGTGAATTTTGAATCACCCATGCATCCCAGGAATGAATCCCACTGGACTGTGATAAATGGCTTTTTAAATATATTGTTGAATTATGTTTGCTAATATATATTTTTTTAAATTTTTTTTTATGTTTTATTTATTTTTGATACAGAGAGAGACAGAGCATGGGAGGGGGAGGGGCAGAGAGAGAAGGAGACACAGAACCGGAAGCAGGCTCCCGGCTCCGAGCCAGCTGTCAGCACAGAGCCCGACGCGGGGCTCGAACCCATGAACGTGAGATCTGACCTGAGCTGAAGCCGGAGGTTTAACTGACTGAGCCACCCAGGCACCCCGCTAATATTTTTTTGAAGATGTTTGCATCCATGTTCACCTGAGTCAATGATCTGTGGTTCTCTTTTTTTGTAGTGTCTTTATCAGGTGTTAGTATCAGGGTAATGCTTGTCTCATAGAATAATTTTCAAAGTTTTCCTTCCTTTTCTATTTTTTGGAATAGTTTGAGAAGAAAAGATACTAACTCCTCTTCAAATGTTTAGCTTGTGAAGCTGCCTGGTTTTGGACTTTTGTTTTTTGTGGGGTTTTTTGATTAGTGAATCAGTTTCATTGCTAGTAATTGATATGTTTAAATTTTTTATTTCTTCCTGCATCGGTTTTGGTAGGTTATATGTTTGTGGGAATTTATTCATTTCTTCTAGGTTGTCTGATTTGTTGGCATATAACTTTACACGATATTCTCTTATAATCCTTTGTATTTCTGTGATGTTGGTTGTTATTTCTTATCTTTTATCTGATTTTGTTTGAGTCCTCACCCCTAACCTTCCACCTTTCTCTCTCTCCTTTTAATAAGTCTCTTTAAAAGTTTATCAATTTTATTGATTTTTTTTTTGAAGAACCAGCTCCTGGTTTCATTGGTCTGTTCTCTTGTTATTTTTTATTTTTATTTTGCTTATTTCTACTCTAATCTTTATTATTTCTTTCCTTCTGTTGGTTTGGGGGTTTGTTCTTTTTTTTTTTTTTAGCTCCTTCAGGTGTAATGTTAGTTTGTTTATATAAGATTTTTCTTGTATATTGTGGCAGATGTATATTGCTATAAACTTCCCTCTTGGAACCACTTTTGCTGCATCCCAAAGATTTTGGACTCTCCTCTTTTCATTTTCATTTATTTCCATTAATTTCTGATTTCTTCTTTAATTTAATAAACACATTCATTGTTTAGTAGCATGTTATTTAACCTCCATATATTTGTGTTCTTTCCATATTTTTTCTTGTGGTTGATTTCTATTTTTACAGCATTGTGGTCAGAAAAGATGCATGGTATGACTTGAATCTTTTTGAATTTGTTGAGACTTGTTTTGTGGCCTAACATGTTATCTATTCTAGAGACTGTTCCATGTGCACTTGAAAAGAATGTGTATGCTAAGGTTTTAGGATGGAATGTTCTGAAAACATCTGTTAGATCCATTTAGTCTAATGTGTCTGTTAAAGTCACTCTTTTCTTGATAGTCTGTCTGGATGATTTATCCCTTGATGTAAGTGGACTGTTACAGTTCCCTACTACTATTGTATTACTATTGATTACTTCCTCTGTGCTTGTTGTTAGCTGCTTTATGTATTTGGATGCTTTCATGTTGAGGGCATATATATATTTTCAATTGAAATATCTTATTGTTGATTGTTCTCTTTTTGTTCTAAAGTGTCCTTCTTCATCTCTTGTGACAGTCTTTGTTTTAAAATCTATTTTGCCCAATAAAAGTATTGCTACCCTGTCTTTATTTTCAGTTCCATTTGCATGATAAATGCATTTTTATCCCTTCACTTCCATCCTGCATGGCTTGAAGATCTGAAATGAGTCTCTCGTAGGCAGCATATAGACGTTTGGGTTTTATTTCCATTCTATCACGCTATGTCTTTTGATTGTAGTGTTTCGTCCATTTACTTCAAAGTAATTAGTGATGGTATGTACTTATTGCCATTTTGTCGCTTGTTTTATGGTTGCTTTTGTAGTTCTTCATTGTTTCTTTACTTGTCCTTTTCTCTTGGAATTTGCTGGCTTTCTTCATTGTTGTACTAGGATGTCTTTCTTTTTATTTTTTGCATCTCTATTATTGTTTTTGATTTATGGTTACCATTAGGTTTGTATATATTATCTTATGCATATAGCAGTCTATATTAAGTTGATGCATGCTAATTTGGAATACTTTTTTTTATTCCTTCCCCCTCTACTATGTTTTAGGTATATGGTATCATACATTACATCCTTTTGCTTTGTGAATTCCTTGGCTGATTTCTATAGATATACATTTTTTACTAATTTGTGCTTCCTACGTTTCTTGCTTGTACAAATGGTCTTCATTTTCACTCCAAGAATCCCCTTTAAAAACACTTCTTGTAGGGCTGGTTTAATGGTCATGAATTTCTTTAACTTTCATCTGGGTGGAAACCCTTTTATCTCTCCTTTTATTCTGATAGACTTAAACATTTTTTTTTAACATTTATTTAATTTTGAGAGACAGAGATACAGAGTGCGTGCAGAGAGAGTGGGAGACACAGAATCTGAAGCAGGCTCCAGGCTCTGAGCTCTCATCACAGAGCCCGATGCGGGGCTCAAACCCACGAGCTGTGAGATCATGACCTGAGCTGAAGTCGGCCACTTAACTGACTGAGCCACCCAGGTGCTCCTCTTTCTTTTTATTCTGAATTATAGCCTTGCTGGTTAGAGTATTCTTGACTGCAGGTGTTTTTTTTTTTTTTTTTTTTTAACTTTCAGCACTTTGACTATATCCCACCACTCCCTCCTGCCTGCAAAGTTTTTGCTGAAAAATCAGCTGATAGCCTTATATTTCCCTTGTATGCAACTGTTTTCTTTTCTCTTGCTATTCTTAAAATTCACTCTTTATCACTACGTTTTGTATTTTAATTACTATGTGTGTTTGTGTGGACCTCCTTGGGTTGATTTTGTTGGGGTTTCTCTATGTGTCCTAGGTCTGTATTTTTGTTTCCTTCCTCATTTTTAGGATATTTTTGGCCATTATTTCTTCAAATAAAATTTCTTTCCCCTTTTCTCTCTTACCCTTCTGCAATTCCTGTGTGAAGGTTATTAATCTTAATGGTGTTGCTAAGTCCCTGAGTCTTTTTTCACTTCTACTATTTCTTTTTCTTCTTCTTATTTTTAATTATTATTATTATTATTAATATTATTATTAAAGTGTCTCCCCTTCAGCTTGATTTCCATGACTCTGTCCTCCAGGTCTCTGGTTTGTTTCCTGTTTCCTCTAGTCCACATCTTACTCCATCTAGTGTATTTTTAATCTCAGAAATTCTTCATCTCTGATTAGTTCTTTTTATGTTTCTTATCTCTCTCTTTAGGGTCTCATTGAGGTCCTCCACTCTTTTCTCAAGTCTGGTGAGACTTGAGGCTTTGCTCAAGTCCAGTGAGTATGACCCTTACTTTAAGTTGTCTATCTGGCATATTACTTACCTGTGTTTCATTTAGCTCGCTTGCTGTGATTTTGTCCTGTTCTTTCATTTGAAACATACTTTGCCTCCTCATTTTGTCTAACTCTTTGTGGTTGTTTCTATGTGTTAGGAAAGTTAGGTATGTCTTCTGCTATTGACAGTAGTGCTCTCATGAAGAAGAGGTCTCGTAGTGCCTGGCATCGGAGTGTCCCCTGTTCACCAGAACCTGGCCCTTCACAGGTGTCTACTGAGTGTGTTACATAAGCCCTGCTTTGTGGCTGAGCTGCTTTTGCCCTGAGTCCAATGATCTGCCATGGCTTTCTTTGCCGGTTGTGGGCAGGGTTTGGTCCCTGTGTTAGTGGGCCAGTCTTGGGCCACATGGAGCTTGAGTTGTGAGACCAGGCATTTGCCAGATAGACTAGCATGGAACTACAGGGTACTTTCTGTGTGTTTGCCTTTGAGATGCTTTTGTTGGTGGGCGGGCCTGCAGTCAGATGTCCAGTCTTCTCTCACCTGTGTTTGGGTTGGTATGTGTGGTTACTTCCTCTCTCCTGGGATGGAGTCGCTTTAGAGTGGTGCTGCTCTCCGGTGGGGGCTGCTGGCCTACTGCTGGGGTTGTAACACTGCTTTGGATGGGTTCTGGCCAAAGGCATGTCAGAGGGAGTATGTTTGCAGGAGAATATAAGGGTGGGGCACAGAAAATTAGCGAGGTTTGCCTGGTCTGCTGTGGGAAGAGACCTGCAAGGGAGGAGGCCTGCCTGGAGGGGGCGTGTCTGTAGGAGCATGTGGGGTACACTGTTACCGAGTTAGGTAGTGTTGATACTGCACTGGTTCCTGCTATACGGGTGTCTGTGTGCGTAAGCTGGGACACCGGGGAGGGAAATAGTGCCTGCCAGTTCCTTTGTTCCTGGAGAAGTCTCCTGAAGGTCTCTGTGCCAGTGAACAGTTAGCTCCCCTCACACCTCCCCATATGTCCGGGGTGTTTTTCAAACTGCTGCTCCTATGCCATAGCTGGAGATGTTGTGCTGCCTCCGTCTCTCTGGCAGACAGTCCTGCAGGTCCATTTAGCTCCCCATGATGTCTTCACCCCTCCTTTCCTCTACCCCGCGGCCTCTTGGCCGCATTCAGTTATGGAGAGTCTGTTTTGCCAGGGTTAAGTTGTGTTCAGGGTGATTTACACTCATGTGGCTGTTATATAGTTGTATCCATGGGATGAGGTGAGCGTAGAGTGCAGTGTTCTAATTTTTAAAATTTGGTTACATGATTTTGTGGAAATCCACTGCCTTTTTCTCTGCATATGTTGTATTTTAATAGAGTATGCAGAGCAAAAAAAAATTTAAGGTCTGGTTGGGAGTCAAAAATCATAACCAGGCAGTAGTGAAATTGTGGATAAGGACAGCCAGGAGAAGGGATTGAATTACTGAATGTGGAGGACTTGGGGAATCAGGAGCAAGATTGTTATGACAGGAGAGACTGGTTGTAGAATAGTTTCTTGTTGTGACAGAGTCCGTGGGCTCTGCTGGGATTGAGGACACAATGTTGTGTCGGCTGCACGGCTGTATCTGGTTCTGTTTTTTAAAGGCCATTCTCATAGTCCAACCCAGTAAGAAGGTGGTGGTTTAATTTCACATAGACACAGAGGAGACTTTGCTGCTCATATCTTGACCCTGTTTGATTTTTGCCTGTTAACCAGGCACTAGAACTCTGTACCAGGAACCTGAAGCCTGCATTAGCTTACTGAGCATAGTACATGCTATGCAAACACAGCTTTTGTTACAGCTTTGCATGTGGCTTTTCCTGGTTTGTGTCTCCTAGCAAGAGAAATGTAACAGGCAGGTAGATGATAATGTAAATGGATAAGTTCCCTACATGGCTTTTAAAGGACGGAGTCAGGGACGCCTTAGTGGGAGTGGCTTAGTTGGTTAAGCATCTGACTTGGACTTTGGCCCTGGTCATGATCTCAAGGTTTGTGAGTTAGAGCCCTGCATTGGGCTCTGCCCTCACTGTGTGGAACCTGCTTTGGATTAGGATTGTTGGTTTCCTTCTTTCTCTGCCCCTCCCCTACAAGTACTCTCTCTAAAAAAAATAAAATGAAATAAAAGATGGAGACCATTCATTCTTCTTTATGGATTCATTGAAAGCTTCCTTTTGTCTTCTCTTTTTCAGAAAACTAGATCTGTGATCTTTGTGTCATTAATATCTATTCACTACCAAGGTATCTTGGTTAAATTAGAAAGGCCATTTTCCTCATGAATCAAAGGTTAAAAAAATGATCTTAAATAATTGTGTTAATCTCTAAGATTGCTTTCCAAACAGCATGGCTGAGTCATTATCAGTAAGGATGGTAGAATACTAAGGTGAGGGTTGCATTTTTCCCCCTCTCATTGCTTCCTTCTCTTCTGGCTTGATTTGTGTTCCATCTTGCCCTATATATTGCTTATCTGTCAAGCTTCATACATTTCTAAATCATTTTTATTTCTAATTATTTTTTTAGTTCCAGAGATTCTGTTGAATGCAGTGTGACATATAATTATGACACCTCTAATGGATTATGAAATAATCCATTATATAGCACATAGCTAAAGGGATCTTATAATTGATCATGCACATTGGGACTTTTCAGAATAAAAAGGGGTGCTACTAATAATTGTGTCAGGCAGCAGGTTACAGCCCTGCTGTTTTGGGCTAACTGGATGTGTGGTGGTTCTTCCCAGAGTCCTCCTGGAAGGAATACACCTTGGGAAGGCTGTAGTCTATCAGAGATGTTGCTTACCTGGCCTGTCTACTCTGGACTGAGTGATTCACAGGCATTACCTAGCTCACTTCTCTCTCTAATGGTGAGAACCATAAGGCCTAATTACAAATAATATCCACATGACATTTTTCGGATACTATTTTCCAGTTCCTCCCCTATTGGAGTCCTGGTGAAAACCCATAACTGAGTGTCACTGACAGAATAGCCTGTATTCATATCTGGCCTGATTTTTGTTTTTGTCTTTTCCTAAATCTCATCTCTCAGAATCTGATGACTGGGAGCAGACAAATCTTGATCTTGGTAAAGATAGGAATTTTTCTTAATGACAAGTGTACAAATCTGTATAGCATGACTTGTGTTTGCTACACATCACTTAACACTGAGTCTAGCTGCCTGTGGTGGCCCCTAATGCAAATCCTACTTCCCTCCTGCTTGATATTTGGGTCAGCTGACTCACTTCTCCATCTGTGTCTTCTGTTCTCCTAGGAAGGAGTTACTAGGAATCCAAGGGCTCATTCACCCTGCATCCTGGGTTCTATGGAGAACTATGGAGAAAGAAAGACATAGAAGTCAAATGAGGGTCATTATCTCTCCTTTAATACTGACATATCTTCACTATGGCTCTGGGCCCGCTGGGCTCCCCACCATTTCCCCTAGGTAGTGACCTGGGCTCCGCAGTTATAAACAAACCCGCTGGGCCTGCCCCTTTGCAATGCCTTTCCAACATGGTTACTGAGGAATGTGAAGCCACATCTTTGTCACCTGTAAAATGCAAAACGTCGACTCTCAGTCTGCAGGAGATGGGTGTAACACTTTTTATTTTAGATAAAGAAAACTTCCTTGTTGTTACTGTTTTATGAAAGGGAAGGTTGTGTCAGCATGACAGAGAACCATTCTTTGAAATATTTGCAAATACAGTATTTTATTCTGAGATAAAACCAGGGAATGGTAGAGGATCAAGGGTATTTCAAAGAAGTAAAATGAATTTCATTCTCTGTAATGCTTCTTTCATTCCTACCTTCTTTGGGTTCAGAAAAAGAACTCTAGAGATAACATACATAATTCAAAAGTGCTTTCTCTGGAGAGGGCAAGACTTGTTTCCCCCACCTGCTAGGGCAGCGCAGCTATTTCAGTCCAAGCGGAAGCACAGGGTCACGTTGGGACTGAAGGCTTAGCCCCAGGGGACTCCTCCAGAAGAGTCAAAGGGACATTTGACATGTGTACTTCCAGATGGTTAGGAAAAAAACAATTTCATTAGGTGTATATTCTTCAGATTCAAAAAGTGATGACAGCCCTAGTGAGGCAGGACACCTCCCACAGGAAGTCCAGAGCAACCAGGTCCCAGCAGGGAGGAGAAGCACTGATATGAACAATGGGATATAGGACAGGAGGAATTGTAGGTCTGGAACAACTTGTTGCAAGTCATATTTCATTAAGGAGTAAGAAAGATGACCTGGACTGGACTATTTAAGATGAAAAAACAAAACAAAAGAAAACAAGAAAATGCATTTTCAAAGTTTCCATTTGGTATAGAATTCTTACAAAAAGTTTCTTTTTGTAAATTACTTCTATCGCCAACAAATAAGGAATTTGTTTTTCATAGCAGATTGTGTATTTATCCATGTGGCAAAACTGTTTATTAGGACAGAATGATTTCCAAGGTTAGGTAGAGTCACTTGGGCTTGGATTTAATTTTCACCTTTCTTTGTCTGGAGTGGCACTAACTTACTTCTCTTCCTCAGAGGTTCTAGAATCTGTTTGTGTCTGAGGCAATAAAAACCCAGTGTACCAATAAAAAATACCCAAATCTTGATGGCCATTTAATTCCTTGACTTGTCAGGGCCCTGTCTGAATTTCGAGTGCCTCTTGATTCCCTTTGTTAAAGTTGTTCCGTTGGTTGAAGTTGGCTTCCAGGCAGATCATTCTCTGTATAGGTGGGCTGGGCTGCAAGGGGTCAGTGACAGTGGAAAGGAAGCCATACTCTGCTCCTCAAGCCATGCCCTGTGATGTGGGTCTGTGTCAACCCACAGGAAGGGCCACTTTTTTCTCTTCCCCATAGGGGTGCCATATGGGTTAGCATGTGGCCTGGATGGCTCCTGAGGTAGTCTATTTTGGGAAAGAGCAGGCAGAAATGATGGTATCTAAAGTTCTTAAAATGGCCAGATGCTTAGGTGGTCACAGTTATATAAATTGATGAGTCAGTTTGCTTAATCTCAGGAGTTCAAAGTTCTAATTGTAGGGAAGGCTTGGAACTACAATATGTTTGATACAAAAGAATGCTTGCTTTAAATTTTTTTAAATTTTTTAATGTCTTTTATTTATTTTCAAGAGACAGAGAAAGACAGTCCAAGCAGGAGAGGGTCAGAGAGAGAGGGAGACACAGAATTTGAAGCAGGTTTCAGGCTCTGAGCTAGCTGTCAGCCCAGAGCCTGACGTGGGGCTCAAACCCACAAACCGTGAGATCATGACCTGAGCTGAAGCTGAAGCTCAACCGACTGAGCCACTCAGGCGCCCCAAGAGTGCTTGCTCTAAATTAGCTTCACAGTTGAGGGCAACTCAATAATTTGGAGGTTAATTGACAACCATCCATCCACCTATCTCTCCGTGTATCTGTCTGATCTTCTTATCAAACATGGCTTTCATCCGTCAAGCAGGTGTTGGAAGTAAATAATACACGGAAGAATTACAAAACAGTAGGGCATGGTGAAGACTTGGCAAATCCAGCATTTCTCCATCTAGGCATAGGGGATGGCCACTACTCACCCTCAGGGGGTTGCAAAAAAGCAAATATGTATTTCAAGGGGCTTCAAATCTTTTAAACTTTGCAGGAGGAACTGGAAACCTAGACATGAAATACACTGACTTTTAAATTTGACAGCCCTTTCAAATGTGTAAAAATTTTATGCTAACATTGTGATACTTGTCCTCTTGTTGCTGCTGGCCTAAGTTGGGAAAATGGTTGTCACATTAGGTTTTGGATGTCAGTTTGTGACCTCTTCCTATAGGGGATATTATGTATGTAAGGTTGTTCTGTATTATTTTATAGTTGAATGGGGAGCTTCTTTCTGCTCTTACTGAGTTTTAAAGTAATGGTGGCATCTATTCATCCCTCTACCTTAGGCTGGTTACATTATGTGAACTAGGCAGAATAAACGTTGTTGGTCATTTAAAGAAATCACTAGTAGCCCACTTGCTTCCAAATTATATGAAGCACATTTCTCAAGACTTTTCAGTGAGGTCATCCACAGGTTTATAAAGGAATTCAGTCCTGGGTGGCTCAGTTGGTTAAGCATCTGACTGTTGATTTTGGTTCAGGTCATGATCTCACAGTTCCCGAGTTTGAACCTTGTGTCAGGTTCTGTGCTGACAGCATGGAGTCTGTCTGGGATTCTCGGTCTCTTTTTTTCTCTGCCTCTCCTCTGCTCCTGTGCACACAAACATGTGCTTTCACTCCTCTCTCTTTCCTTCTCTCTCTCTCTCTCTCTCTCTCTCTCTCTCTCTCTCTCTCACAAATAAATAAACACAAACAAACATACATTAAAAAAAATAAAGGAATTTAGATTTGACCCTGAAGAGAGAATGATCAAAAGGAAATATTTGTCTTCCTTGAGAATAGGGCCACTCTGGGTGTATTGGCTTCAGGAGTGGGGATTTTATAAAGCAAACCATTTTAATATAAGTTTCTAAGAAGAAAGAGGAATCTTCTTGTCAGAAATGCCACCTATCTTAATGTCTGAGCACCAGGGCCCTCTGCCAAGTTGAAAGCAACTTTAGGCAAATTTTAATCAAGCTGGCAACTCAGAGAACTGGCACATATATGGTTCATAAATTTTCTCTCTTTGCCTGAGGGAGATGAAGATATTTCACTGATACCATGGCAGAAAACTTTTTAGGGTTTTATGAAAGACTACTAAAATCGGAAGGAAAGCCTGTTAAAAATTTAGTATTTCCCATGGTTTAATGTTTTATATTTTGAAGGTATTTGAGTACAAATGATTTAATATTCTAGAATACAGTTGGATATTTTTCCAATGCCTCCCTAAGCAACTGGCGTACAGGCCCCTGTAATGCCAGACCAGTGACTGTAAAGCACAGAGTGTCCCCAGCTTCACTTTTCCCCTGCCATCTTGCACACAGCAGCTGACAAGCATCTTCTGATAGATCCTGGCTTGGGTACTGTGCTGTGCGGGCAACGTAAGAATCCAGGAGGCAGCTCAATGGGACACTGCAGTTTGCGTGTCCTTTCTCAAAAAGCAGGTGAATCTTCCTCTGGGTCTGTTGGACACTGGAAAATGTGAGCCTAGGAGCCCTAATGAGAAATGAGAAATCAAGAATTCCCTGCCCCAGATTTGGCAGAGATCCTTATGCTTTCCCTGTAGAACTGGTAGAGGGAGCGTTCAGTTTTGAAAGTTGAAAGGTTGGGAAACTTTGTCCAAATTGGGCTGATATTTTGCACATCTCTAACTTAATATCACATTTCTATATAACACCTTCTAGTAGCTTCTCCTTAGATTGGGAATAAAGTTCACTATCTTTTCCTTGAATTACACAGTTCTGTGATGATCCGAGTATTTGAGTGGCTCATCACAGACCAAGGGCAAAAGAATCAATCTTTTAAACATCAAACAGAAAGAAAATGATGTTTCTTATCTGTACCCTAAGACATGTTGGGCAGGAGATGTTCCATAAGGCTGATGAAATTTTAACTAATGTGGTAAATAATCCATTGAAATTTAACCCTCATCGATCATCATCTTCATTGTTACCATGTGGTAGAAAATGTTCCTCTTGACAGAAAAATATGAAATATGAAAGTACAGCTGGAAATGTTCATGTTCCCAAACAGTGACTCATCAGATCCTCTAGTTTTCTCTTCAAGACCTGAATCAAAGGAAAGAAAAAGGAGTTTCTGTGGTTGAGAGACTTTTATCAATAGTAGTCCACAGGAGCAGGCCAGATTTGGGGAAGGGCAGGGGTCATGATGATATTTTTGTCTATTTGATATCTCATCTCTTGAACAGTACTAAATGTAATCTTATCTAGAACATGTATTGCATTTCTTTGGGGGCATAAATTGCCTTCGCACTGATTACAGTCTTTTGCAGAAAGCAGAATTTTAAATTCATGTGAGATTAAAGAACATAGCAGAGAAAGGGTAGTAATGGGGGAAGGGGGCTAGAAGACACCCTGGGATAGAGGTGAGAAAAATCAGTAATCAGGGTTTGGGTTATGACATTGACCTAACTCACCGTTACTTTGTAGAATCTTGAAGGTCCTGGACCTTTATTCACTTCATCAGTTGGGATGGTCTAAGATGTGCTGCTGTAAGAGTGACTGTGGATTAAACAACGAAGATTTATTCCTTGTTCATGCTGTGTTTCCACTGAAGGTCAGCTGGGTGCTCTGCTCACCATTGTCATTCAGGGTCCTAGGTTAATGAAGCAACTGACATCTCAAATGTTGCCAACCACCATGCCTGAGGGGAAAGTGACCTATAAAGGTTCTTGCCATAAATGTTCATGTACAGAAATCACACAAGGCACTTCAAGTCAGAAACTCATTGAATAGTACTCCCTGTGTCTGGCTCTACCCAACCACAAGGGGCATTGAAAGTGCAATCATGAACATAGCTAATGCCATTCACTTAGTATCTTCGTGTGTCTGTTTCTGGCACAATTGATTTATTAGTGTAGAGAGAGTAGGCTGATTATCAGAGAATGTTTATTTTGGACGGCTTTGCTCAATTATCACTGTGTCATCACTCAGCTACCCACAGAAATGCATACATTTCAATGGAGGCCAGCATGGTTCTTGTGATGCTTACCTACTTTGTAGGATATTGGTGAGCCTTCAAGATGATATTTTCAAATCGTCACGTACTGGCTGTAATGATGTTTATAATGATAGAGCAAGTTGACCTGGGTGTTATAGTTTGCTTCCCAACATAATTTTTATTCACCTGGTAATTCAACTAGGCAGTGCTCACTAAACCATCAGTCATGAAATGACAACTGTCTCTAGAAACTCTCAATTCATTTTCGAGTTGTGGCCTGCTAAGTTGAAGTGATTAAGTAAGGTTCATTCCTGAGAATAACAAAAGCACAGACGTAAACCCCTATCTAGTAGCTTCTGGAAGAAGACTTACTGACTCAGCACTGTCTCTATAAGGTGACTAGTGTACAACCAGAAACAGTGTTAGATGTGGATGAAGGTACTTAAATTTAAGCTTAACTGGGCATAAACCCTTAAATCCTGTCTTCTTTTCTCTGGTGCCTTGGTCACCGAACTTGGTTCCTCAGCTGTTATCTAGCCCAACTGCATGGAATCTCTTCTGCTGACCTCAATTCCCTTTATGTTTTTCCTTCCATAAATAGCAACTGTGTTTGGTGACCAGTTTGTTTGTGCCCTTATGTATTTAAAGACAGATCTTCGGCTTGAGGATTGTGGGTTCCTTCTTAAAAGGCTGTGCACCCTCCCTTAGCTATTTCCAAAAAAACCTTATAATTCACTTCAGTTTAAAAAAATTTCTCTGTGTTTTCCTCAGATTAACGCTGTCAAATAAAGCTAACTGAGTGAGGTTTCCTTCTGCACAGGTTAGACTTCTGGCCAGGGTTGTCCTGGTTTGTCTGAGGAAGAAAGGAATACGAGCATGCTTTTCCTACATGGCTTCCAAAAGCCACGTCTACTTTGCCTGATTTTTATGTAAACAGTTGCACCTGCTTCTTTGATTCTGCTCTCACCCCTGCTCGCAGGTCACAGATGGAAACTACTGATAAAGGAGACCTTGTCCCCTAGCAACAAACCACATCCACTTTTGCCCCTACAGGAACATTCCATCCACCTGCCTGGCCTCAAATTAACAAAAGGTATTTACGAAAGTGGTGAGGGTGATTATAAGGAAGGAACATGTCTTGCTAGGTAAGCGCACGATGTGACTGGAAGCATGGGAGAGGGGGTGTGTGTGTTTGTGTGCATGTAAATAGATGGATTGGACAAGGGTGATTGTTTACCAATTAATTCTATAGTGTAACGTGTGGATGATGAGCTCAGCTTTGGGAAATGTAAGCTGGCTTTCTATAAGGCCAGAAGATATATTATTAGATGTGTTTTGCTGAAAGGATTGTCCTTGCAAAAGGTTTTGAGGTTATATTTTAAGAAATCTTTTTAAGGAACAGGCAATTCTCTCTCTTCTTGCCCTTTCTCAGAATGGAAAAGAAATAAAAAGTAGCATCCCTTTATTTGTTTTATCTGAATCTTTGTGGGGGGAAAATCAGCTACTATTTCTTTATACCACCTACTTTTTGAAGCTCATTTAAGAAATATCTTATGTCTATAACAGTATTCTGTTCAGGCTATGTTCTCCAAAATCTTAGCATGGAACAGTACTTTTTCTTACACATATTTTGTAACTCAGACTTCTGTGAATGGAAGACCACATATGTTTTTATTGTAACACTCAGAATGGAAGCCACCGCAAGACAGAGGGTATGTCTTCACTGCTGTAATCCCCACATAGTGTGTGCCCAGTTGATGTCTTTTGTTTGATTGAATGACTGAAAGCAGACCCAGGACACCCAATAGGAGGAGAATAAAAGCGCATTTCTTTCTTTCTTTTTTTAAAAATTTATTTATTTATTTTTGAGAGACAATGAGTGGGGGAGGGGCAGTGAGAAGGGGGACAGAAGATCCAAAGCGCGCTCCGTGTTGACAGCTCAGAGCCTGAGGCAGGGCATGAACTCATGAGCCTAAGCTGACGTTGGATGCTTAACTGACCAGATGCCCCTAAAAACCCATTTCTGTGTGCTTTTCTGCCCTGGGGAGATTATCTGAATATCATATATGATACATATTTTACTTGCCAGTGATTTGATTTTATTTCCTGCTTAACAATGTAAAAATAAAAATTTAGATAGTTTTCTCTTGTAATATCTCTCAGCTAATCTTCAGTGAAACCTTATATTAAATAATGTGCAAAATCAGCTCCACGTTTACAGTTGCCAAAGGGTTTTGGCATTTTTTCCTGGGTAAATTAGCAGGCTGGTCTGGAAGGCTCAGGTCCTGGAATGGCTGGTCTGTGATACCATGGTGATGTGGGTTGGAGGAGGTGGATGGTAATCACATAAAGTGTCTGTTCACTGTCTCATGCCACTAGTAGTACTCAGTACCACTCAGGGACTACTCTCTCAGAATAAATTTTCTTGGCTCAACATAATATACCATCATGTGTCTGATATAGTCAGCCAAAACGTGATCTTTTATCAGTGCTTCTGCCAGCTCCCTGGGCTGGCTAAGAGAACCAGAGGCCAAATGCAGTGATCAAAAAAGACAACTAGAGAAGCAAAAGGCAAAAGGACAAGGGAAAACACCAGCCAGGAATCCATGTTTTGGGTGATTGTCTCATTACTGGGAATGAGCAGTGTGGGAGTGTCTTCTGCCTCTGAAAAGAAGTAATCCATCTTCTTTATGGGCAGAGGGCCATTCATTCCCACTTCTGATTGTATGTCGCTGGGAAGCAGACAAGGGACCACCACAAACTGGCAGCATGATAAAAGTGGAGTCTCTGTTGGCAGACTGCCTGGGGTCACACCCCTGTTCGGCTTTCCAACCAGGAAATTACTCAGCCCTCAGTGCCCTAGTTTTTTTGATCTGTAAAATGGAGAAAGTAATAAAAATAGGATTTCCTAGGGTTACTGTGAAAATTAAAAGAAATAATACGTATTTATTGCTTAGCATGCTGCTGTTGTTAATAATGTCAGGGTCCAGAAGACAGTATATACACGGTCAATGGGGATATGGGATGTGTGTGATCGGTCACTTAGGTTCAGTTCTGAAGAAGTCTCAGGATCGTAAGGTGAAGAAAAATAGACAGTTGTCCTTAGTTATATTGTTACCGTTAAATCGAACATCCCTACTGATGTTATTACCAAGGATGTGGAAAAAAATATTTCCAAGTATGTCATCAATCCTGCTTCAGATATGGGGTGACAAACGTCATCCACAGCTCTCAGTTCTTGGTCTTTGAGTTTTTACAAATATTTGTGATCTCATCAAAACATTTTTTCAAATGTTTTTGATCTCAACTGTACTGAGAGGTAGCAATAGTTAAAATAGAAGACCCTGGTAAAAATTTCAAGTGGAAAGGCACATAAAATTTAGCTTTTTGACATGTAATTGCTTTGGCATAAAAAAATAAGAATCCAGCTTTAGTCCCAGGCTGATGCCATTTTTTAATGTATTGAAATTGCAGCTAATAGAGTTGAATATAAAGATTAGCTCATATGGTAAAGAAAAAAAAATAAAGAGGCCTGGCATTGGTGTTAAAAGAGCACTGGGTAGCTTTTTTTTTTTTTTTTAAAGGCCAACTCAGGAAAAAAGGTTGGCAGTTTAAGAATGAATTCACCGCTGCCCAGCTTGATTCTGCATTTGTAAATGTAATGGAGTTAAAAACCTTATTTAGTAGCAAAAGCATATGGGAACAGCCTGCTGTTGTAAACTGCGGCTCTGTGGGGCAGGGGCACAAGGAAGGTAAATTCTTAGAACCCCATTTACCCATGGGGCAGCTCCCTTGTCTCTGATTTCACTTATTCCGCTCTTTTTTTGTATTGTTGAAGCACATCTGTCTCTGGTACCCTGTGCCTGCCGTCTCTGCCTGTTTTCTACTGGAACTGAAACTCTTTCCTTTTCTCTGTTTTTATCTCTACTCAGCTGTTATTGTTGTTGTTGTTGTTGTTTTTTTAATCAAACTCATCTTTTTTTATTTTTTTTAATTTTTTTTTTTTTTAATCCTGTAACAACGTGACCAGTGAATTTCTGATAGTGGCACTTGTAGTGGTACTGATGGTTGTGAGTATCCAGTTCCAGAGCTTGGTGCCAGATGAAGAGAGTGAAATAGAGTTTCTCAATCACATTGTTTCTGGTCATTCTAAGCTCTGGAGTCCCTGGTGATGTACGCTTGGGTAATCAAACAAGGCTTGTGAATGCTAATTCAAACAAATTTAGTGTGACATACCAACAGTATATCATTCAATACCGTTTATTGAGTCATTCATAATTATTCATTAATTGGTTCAATAATATTCTTATTCTTAAGTGATGAGAGATGGAATTGGGGGGAGAAGGAGGAAAAACTAGTGAATTTCTCAAAGGAAAGGTAGAAGTTAGAAGCCATGGAAAGTGGCTTCGAGAGGATATTTTGGGCTCATAGGTAGATAGTGGGGTATCCAGAGTAAAATAAAATGTTCAGGAAACTTATTATTCAAACATGAATATGCAGATAGTAATATCAGTCTTTGAATTTCTCAAATTTATATAAAACTATGTACGGTAGGGTCACCTGGGAGGCTTAGTCAGTTAAGTATCTGACTTCAGCTCAGGTCATGATCTTGCCAAGCCCCCTGTTGGGCTCTGTGCTGATAGCTCAGAGCCTGGAGCCTACTTGGGATTCTGTGTCTCCCTCTCTCTCTCTCTCTGCCCCTCCCCTACTCATTCTCAGTCTCTCTCTCTCTCAAAAATAAATAAACATTAAAAAAATGAGTACCATAGCCTAAGGCAGTTTGTATAAATATGGAAGGAATAAATAGACACAGCATTTGAAGAAGGGCACTGAGTATCTGTGTTAGGGACAATGGTAAATGTTCATCTTAAATTTTTTTAAGGTTTTATTTATTTTTGAGAGAGAGAGAGAGAGAGAGAGAGACAGAGACAGAAAGAGAGACAGGGAAACAGAATGTGATCAGGGGAGGGGCAGAGAGAGAGGGAGACACCGAATCCGAAGCAGGCTCCAGGCTCCAAGCTGTCAGCACAGAGCCTGATGCGGGGGTCGAACTCATGAACCATGAGCTCATGACCTGAGCTGAAGTCAGACACCCATTGACTGAGCCACCCAGGCACCCCTGTTCATCCTGATCATAGAAAGTTCAGGATAATTATTTGGTCTGTTCAGTAAGCACAGCCAGAGAGAACATAATAAGTACTTTGTCTTGTTAGTGAGAATACTGTTAATATTAATGGGAATGTACTGCTCAAGATCCTGGGGCTTGATAAAAGGGCAGCTCTAGATCTGTGAGACAGACATGTGGCTCTGGGTCCCCTGGCAAGTTAATTATGGGCCCCTTGGGGCTTCTTCACTCTCATGGGGGTGCTCCTAGGATCTCTTCCTGAGATGTCTCTATGTATATTTGAATTGGAGGTGGTAGGAATAGGATGACAGACTTTATTTTTTAAATTCATCTGAATTGAGAACCAGGCTAAGGGTAGGGATAAATGCAAGGGGTAGATTAAAAGGTGCTGCCTGGTCTGGGACAATTTTCTATCCCTGCTCTGGCTCAGGCAGTTCAGGAGCCAACATGAATTCCTAGGGGTCAGGGTACTAGTGCATTGGCTTCTAAAGACAGGCATGTGGCCGTCTGCCAGGAGGCTCTTGGGGAAGTAGACTATGACCAAACTAGTCCAGTTGTTCAGCCCTATATCCTTGCTGGTAATGTAAAGGTTTGCTCTTGAATGCCTTGGTACCGGTCTCATGTGCAGTGGAATACCCTCAAAAGGTGCAGGGAGGTCCACAATGGCCTTCCTTGGGTTCGGTCTCCTGATTTGTCTTGAGTCTGTTTTTATTTTTTTATAGTATTTTTTACAGTACAGTTGTGGCATTGCCATTCCATGTTCTTATGTTTTTCAGTTGTCATAAACATAAAAACAAAAATAATAGTAACAAATGGCTTCTGGGGAAGGCATGAGTTAGGCCTGTCATGTCACATGGCATTTCCATAATTCATAGCACATCTGTATTAATAAGGTTTTGCTGTGGGAACAGTAATCACAGTGTGTAGCCCCTAAAAGAAGTACTGCCTTCTCTGTGTGATTTATTGCAAAAGTGGTTCATAAGAGAGTGTATTCTTTCCATTGGACAGTCTAATCCATGGTCAAACTGTTGTTTCCCCAGTGGTTGTGAAAGGACAGATTTTTGTACCAGGCGTATTCATTTCAGTGTCCAACAGAATGGAATGAGTGTCCAGGGCCATTATTTTCAGAGACATCTCAGCCTTGGTCTGAAAACCAATTCACAGTATTTAATAGTATGTCTTGGTGTTTTCTATAATACACTTTGATCCCTGTGTGAACTTCTGTTCACTTTGCACTACTTCTTTGTTTGCTGCTTTGGAAGAAAAGTGGTCACTGCTACTTAAATGCCATTTCTTAGCAGTCAAATGGGGCTGCTGCTTCAAAATGACCTGGTTTGCCCCATTTTCTCCCTAGATCCTTTAACTCTGAAAGACTTATAACTAAATTTCAGGGTTTGGTTTGGAACATTTTTCATATTTCTGTTACTTCATTCACAGATATTAATATTTCTGCTGTATTCTCTTGTTAGATATTAAACTTCTCAGGGAGTATATATTTTTTTATAGAACTTTCCAGAACACTCACTTGATCATCATTCTTGCTCTTAAACCTTCATGCAACAGCTGCTTATCAGTGAGCTAGTAAATGATGTTATAAAAATTGGAATAATATAGATACTATGTCCCCTTATCAATGAACAGTGAAGATTCTGGCCTCATTCTCAGCAAATGCTATTGACTTCCTGGGTTATGTATGGTATTGTACATATATAGGCTATTTACTACATAGCAATATGACATATTAAAAATGAATTTACTCTATGGTATAGATAGGTGGATTGTCTCTCAGCCTCCACTGAAGCTCCTTCTAATGTACCCTTTGGTCTGGCAAAAGCTGGAAAGTTAGAAAACAAACTCACAGCCTTCTTTGAAGATAAAGCAGTGAATGGTCATGGGGATGTCATTGCTTGGCCCTCACCATTGGCACAAGTCCCAGGGCCCAGTCAGTCGCTGCATGGATGTTGAGAGGCAGAGTGTGGGGTGTCAGTTGTGGTGATGAAGAACATATCAGGCACTGTATGATTTAGAAGTAGACTGCATTAGCGGCTGCATGGGCCGTTTCCTGATAGGCTCCTGATTATAGTGACGTCATGATCCAGCTGACTTCCTGTTAGTGCTTGCACCCTCCTTGCCATAAGACACTGTAATTAGGAAACTGGTTGCGTCCCAAGGTATTAGGCGGTTGATCACAGAAGAGGTAGTGGTTCTTATGGGGGCCCAGTTCTGTGATGTGGTTTGGAAATGATTTCTAAAGGCTCTGCTTAGGTTTATCTCATCAGCCATCTCCAGGGATCCTATAAGCCATTTAACTATCTGCGTAAAATGCTTTTCTTCTTAAAAATAGCTAGGGTAGATTATCTTCTCTTTAATCTTATCATCGCGGACATCCAACTGGGCTCCGTATTTCCTCCAAAATTTTCCAAGCTTAACTCTTTGGCCGTTGTATTATTTCATGGAAAATTGTGAAAGTACCACTAGAAATAAGCACAAATGCAACTTGAACTTTTTTCAAGCCACTGCAAAGTGCTTACACATACCTCATATTTTCCCTCTAATCAATGAGTTACAGTTGGTGATTTCCCCAGGCCCATTAGCTTGACTTATAAAATGTCCCTTGAACTGTGCTTTGAAGCCCAACAAAATTGAGTTGTTTGAGTTAGAAAAGCAGAAGAAGGTAAAAGTACAGAATCTATGCAGGAATTGTTTTGCCTCCAGGGTTCTGTCATTCAAACTAGAGACTGAAAATACCAGTATTATGGCAGGTATCGACGGCCACTTACTAGTGTGCATGAAGGCACAGTAATAATTAGAGGCCAAGGCAGTGGG
Source organism: Suricata suricatta (assembly GCF_006229205.1). Lineage (NCBI taxonomy): Eukaryota > Metazoa > Chordata > Mammalia > Carnivora > Herpestidae > Suricata > Suricata suricatta. The sequence goes on along the minus strand of NC_043705.1, from coordinate 41,883,718 downwards.
TCCTGTTGCCAGGTGGTCATTGGTTTTACTCTCTTTAATGACATCAGTCTTGACTCTTTTGTCTTGCCTACTCATGCTGCCGGGCTTTGAGTAGAGAGAGAAAGACCCCTTCATGCCCTTTCATACCCGAGGAATGGTATCTTCCCATAGTCTCCAGATAAGGAACAGAATGCATTCTGTTAAGTAATTGCGAGCCTTGCTATGCTGTACACACAGGAAAGAGAGGGATTTTGCTGCCTTGCTCTGGAAGAGAATTTTTATCATCAGGGGGAGGTCACGTATAGAGGAGGGATAGAAAAATATTGAGCATACAGGAGAATTTATTCACAACAGAATGAGAATTTAAAAGAGTTAAAAAGATGGGGTGGAGCAAAACTGCTTAATAATTATACTCAGAAGACACAAGAAGACAGACTCCTTTCTACATAGTAGTTTGAATACACAAAGGTTTGGTATCTCATGTCAACAAGTCTGGAAGTATAGGGAGTTTGAAGTTGGCATGGCAATTCTAGATTATTATGGACCCAATTTCCTTCTATTTCTCTTACCCATTTTCTAAACACATGGTTTCTGTTCTCAAAGTCACCTCACAATCCCAGGTAGCTGCTGGGGTTGTGGATATCACCTCCACATTCCAGCCAGCAGGAACATAGAAGGCTGTTTGTTCCCAGAGAGCCATACAGTACTTCCTCTTACATTTAATTGACCAGAATTTAGTCACATGTCCTTACTTTGCTGCAAGAGAGACTAGGAAATAGAGTCTGTTTTGTTAGGCAGCAATCACTCTAGTTAAAATTGGGATTTTGACGGCAAGGAAGGAAGAAAGATGTGCATCTAATGATCTGTCTTACAAACGCTGAGCCAGAGAGAGCCTAGAGACTGTGCTGTTGTTAACTGCAGCCTTCTGGCTTTATGCAGAGGCCCTTTTTTCTACACTACAGATGGAGTTTCTTTTACTTCTGGGTGATCCAGGAAGCTGGGGTGGTTTCCAGAGAATACTGCCAAGAATGACTTAGCATGTACCTGACTGTGTGAGGTTAGAAATGGTGCTTGAGACCCTTAACCTGCCTGGTGTAGAGTTTAATCAATTGAAACAATAGCAGGTGTAAGTGGGAATTCTTTGGCACATAGCATGTGACCTTTGTCGGATTAATGCCCTCATACAAATGTCTGTAGCTGCTGAAGTTCTGAAAAGGTTCTAGGAAGAGAAAACAAAGTAGGAATATTTTTTTCCTTTTTGGAAAGAACTCTTTTTGGGCTTAAAGTTATGGGGAAGTATTAATATATTTTTAGAGCCGTAGAATCCCAAATCTGAATGAAGTCCCTTTGACTGCTACAAGAAACCTTAGTTATGATGGTTTGTTTGTTCCAAAGAGTTTAATAGGCCAACATTTGAAAATAGGTTTACTTGATAAATATTTGAAAAATTGGACCATCCTGCAATAATTTTGCTGCATTCTTGCATGTCAACAATGTCCTGAGGCTGAGCAGTGACTGTCCCTTTTAGATGGGGCTGCATTTACTGGCTTCCAACCATCCACACATTTATGATACCTTATCTCTGGCCTGCATTTCACTTACTGGTGCAACCTGACGGGCACCTGTAAGCATCTATGCTTGTCCTCCTTGTCAGGATGGCTGAGGGCAGCCAGGGCCTAGAAAGAGGGTAGTTGCTGGCCTGCCTCAGTTGCTTAATAGGAAGCATGAGTAGAGAATCCTGGCCTGGAGAGGAAAGGAAGGGTGCCATTGAAAACTGGGATGACCAGGAAAGCACTTGATAAGGCCTGTGGCTTGTCCATGAGAAATCCAGGGTTTGCCATGAATTTGCACGCCTAGGCATCTGGTATTTCAAGACTGTGACTGAACTCCCATGGTTTTTTGAAGTGATAAACGGCCAGGGCAATGTGTGCTGTTTGGAAACCTTCCCTACAGTCTCCAGGAATGACTCTCTAACCTATTTAAGAGGGTTATTCTAGTGTCTGACTGGCCAAGCCTATATTCCAACTGTTGGCAATATGTTCACTGACATGGTTATCTAAGTGTTTACAGTGGACATTAAGTTTTTAAACAGTGGTATATGCAACTGTTTCCCAAGCCATCTCTGAGCCAGTGTAATACTGTGCTGCAACCTTAAAAAATTGTTTTTTTGCAACCTTAAATATTTACTTGAAAACCACTTGAATGTGCAAAAGATGAAGAAGAAAGAATCCCTAAAAAGCTGTAGGATTCAGATACTTTTTATTTATAAAAGGGGACATCAGGGTCCTTTAAGCTATATTGGATGGAATGATTTAAGAAAACATTATTTTCATCATTTGAAGCTTTTATTTAGGGACCATGTTTATACATTTCAGATGGAGCCCTTTTCCCTTCTCCCAGCTCCAAAGTCACTCGATTGGTATTTGCCTCCTTGGACTTTGGCTTGAAATGAAAATCTTTTTGCTCTGCCTTAGTAAATGTCAACAGTTAAAATGGCATGATTCTGATCTCTAAATGTGCCCTACTGCTGAATGCTACAAATAGGGAAAAAGGAAAATAAAATCTGTTTGCTTCCTTGAGAAACATTGTAACCTCTATTTGATTTTCTTCAGATGTGAGGTCTGTAATTTATCAGTCATAACTGGGTAAACCTCAACATTTTAATTAGCAGAAGTGACAAACTATATTTGTTTTATTTTACTTCTTCGACTTTTAATTTTTCTTAGGTATTTTTAATTTACAGAAAAACATCAATACAGGGATTCCCTCAGCTTGCGCTTAAAGTTTTTTAGTACTTGAAATCAGGTGTATTCCTTGGCTAAAAATATTAGTCTATTAGGCTACAACCTGTATATAAGAAATAGAGTGATTTACTTTCTACTTGTTGTTACCACCAGTGTGTATCATGGCTGTATCTTAAAGAATTCTGCTTTTCCTTATTGTTCTCCATGTTATACCTTAGCTTACCTGTTTGAGTCTAAAGTTACTTTGTAGTACTAGATTTTAGTTTATTAATTTCCATATAGTTGGGGAAACTTTCTTTGAAGATAGACTTATATGTGTAGTTAAGAGCACATGGAGTATTTTTTCTAAAGGTCTAAATTTGAACCTTAGCAAAATGGAATTACAATTCTAGTTTTAGAGATATCAATATATGGTATTTCATTGCATACCTAATGTTAGAGTACTGAAGCTAAAATTTACATTTTTAAGATCTACATATATATATTTGTATGTATGTATTTGTCTTTAAATGTATATTCAGTCACAAAAGAATGCAAATTTCTTAAAGTTTTTCTTCCCTTTTTTCCCCTCCAAATAAAGGCAAGATGGAGAAAAAAAGAACAAATACTATATAGTTCCATGAAGGTCATTGCATGGGAAATTGAATTTTGAGCAATTGAACTTAACATTATTTCGTGAGAATTTTCTTCCCTAATGTATATATAACTATTCTATCAAGGAATGTGCCCTAGGTTACAGAGGCTGTTTCTAATTTTCTTTTCCACTAAGACTAATGCTATGTGGAATACCTTTGTGTACAAACCATTTCCATGTTTCAGATTTTTAAAAATTAGAATTCCAGAAGTAGATTTGCTGGCTCAAAGGATATATTTTATTTTAGACTGCTTTGCAGAAATGCCTATACATTTATAATATTTGGCCTGGCTTTGCTTCTTTGTATGGGGCATGTGATGAGATGCTGGAGGGAAAAACACTGGAAAAGGAGGAAGGAATGATAAAAATTGTTGTAGTTTTGCTACCTGGATCTTGGTTGCAAACTGGGAAAGGTTTGGTGGAAGAACAAACACTCAAACTATTTTGTCCCACATCTGTGTTTTTTCCTCTTGACCCTGTTGCCCAGGAGACAGTGGCAAGACTTCTGGGTTTTATTGATAAGTCCAAATAACAAACATGGGAAGTTCCCTGGATGCTTTGCAGGGCATCTGGGCATACCCCTCAGCAAAGGAGGTGGGCAGTAGTCAGGGGCCTGCCCACTTCATATGAAAGGCAATCACTGATCTCTTGGGCGCTGATTGTGATAAATCCAAAATAAATGGAAAACAACCGAGAAGGGAACACAGGGTCTGGATTACCATTCTTTGGAAGTCTTGAGTATTGCTGAATTTAAGCCTTGCAATCTGGCACCTTCATGGGCTTTGGGCTTTCCCCCTCTATTCCTCTTTTTCCCAGTATGGTAGCTAAACTACTCAGTGTGCATAGAAATATTTCCTGGGGTCTTTCAATGCTTGAGTTCCTTAGGCAATTATAATGAATTAAATAAGTGAAAATAGAATTCATTGTGTGCGTGCGCATGTGCACACACTCAAACATGCATGTGCATGTGTAAATGGAAATCGAAGAAGAATTTAAAAAAATTATTTATTTATTTATTTTTTTTTTGAGAAAGAGAGAGACAGTGTGAGCAGGGTAGGGTCAGGGAGAGAGGGAGACACAGAATTGGAAGACAGGCTCCAGGCTCTGAGCTGTCAGCACAGAGCCCGATGTGAGGCTTGAACTGTGAGATCATGCCCTGAGCTGAAGTCAGATGCTCAACTGACTGAGCCACCCAGGTGCCTAAGAAGATTTTTGATGTTAAAAGGCAGCTTTCATACCTGTGAAGATTGGGAATTATCTGTCCATACTGTGGGCAGATGAGGAGAAAGAGGGGCAAGAGATGCTACTTAGTGTATCCCACATCTCTGGGGGCAAAGATGTGTTGGTTTAGCTCCAAACTCTTGTGCAGTTGGCTCTTGTGCAACAGGTTTTCTTTCTGGGTCGTCCAGGTGGTCCCATGCTACCAGGTAGCGACTGGCTTCAGGAGTGCATTAGTTTTCTAGATGGGCGCTTTTTCATTGATGTTAGTATTTTGAGCATTTCTTTCTTTCTTTATAAATCATGTCTGCATTTAAAGATTTAAAATATTTTATCCAGCATTTTTTGGTTGCTTTTCACCAAAAGAAGTATTATCATTATTTCTGGGAGACAACAGAAGTCCTTTCCACTACTGCTGGAAATAAAATGTGTCATCCATTTTCTATACAGCAGCCAGGGTGACCATTTAAGATATAAATCAGAAAATGGCAGCCCCCCGCTTAAAACCTTCTTGTTCTTAGATTCAAAACAAAACTCCTTATCATTTCCTACAAATGTCTGCATGATCAGGCTCCTACTAACATGATCTTTTAACCACTCTTGCTCATTGACTTCCAGCCACACTCCCTTCTCTGTTTATGTTATGTTAGCTATCAGCACAGAGCTTGATGTGGGGCTCAAACCCACGAACCTAGAGATCATGACCTGAGCTGAAGCCGCCGACGTGTAACCGACTGAGCCACCCAGGTGCCCCTTTAATTTTTTTTTAATGGTTATTCTTGAGAGACAGAGAGAGATAGAGCATGACTGGAGGAGGAGCAGAGAGATAGGAAGACACAGAATCTGAAGCAGACTCCTGGTTCTGAGCTTTTAGCACAGAGCCCAATGCAGGACTCAAACCCACACACCGTGAGATCATGACCTAAGCCGAAGTCGGACACTTAACCAGCTGAGGCACCCAGGTGCCCCTCCTTCTCTGTTTCTTGAACTAGTCAAGCTCATTACTGCGGGGGGCCTTTGAGCCTGCCGGTTTCGTCTGCCTGGCTGCCTTGGGAAAGCTGGCTCTGGGCATCAAATTCACTGCTCTCTTCCTCCAGAGACCTTTGCTGACCACTCAACTGAAAGAAGTGCACTTTGCCCTCACCCCATCACTGTCCCATCACCCTCTTTGTCTGGAATCATTTCTTCTGTTTATTCACTTGATTGCATTTAAGAATGTAAACTCCATGGGAACAGGAATCTTTTTCAATCATTCTTTGCTTTAAACTCAAGATTGGACAATGCCAGCAAAGGCATGTTTGTGGGGTGATCACGACATTCTAGAAGTTGGTAGAATACCATTATCAAAACTTTATTGATAAGGGAAACTGGGGTATAGAACAATGGGAGGGATGCCTAATTAGCATTAAAACAGTGCTTTATTAGGGCTCATTCAAATCAGGGGATGTTTTAACACAAAATAGTGTTTGTCCCTTTAAACTCAGACTGTTTATTTTATAGATGTGAAAACAGACTCTGCGATTTTGGGAGGGGCTCAGAATCTCACACTTAGTGGTAGAGCTCTGGCCGGGTCGTGTATCTTCTGATTCCTTCCCCACGAGTGTTGCTTACAAATCACTCAGCACGGATCATGGCTACTTCACAGTAGATTGGACACAGCAATAAATATTAGGGTGGCAGTTTGCTCCAGATTTTGCAAAACCATATGAAACAGATTGGATATATTTTCTCTTCATTTTTCAAAGAGGAAGTACATGGGGTGCCTGGGTGGCTTAGTCCATTAAGTGTCTGACTCTTGATTTCACTTCAGGTCATGATGATCTCACAGTTTGTGAGACTGAGTCCTGAGTTGAGTCCTGTGCTTTTAGCACAGAGCCTGCTTCGGATTCTCTCTCTCTCTCTCTCTCTCTCTCTCTCTCTCTCTCTCTCTCTCTCTCTCTCAAAATAAATAAATACACATTTTTTAAAAAAGGATGTACATAACAATACTTGATGATATTAGAGAATAGCATCTGAATACTTTTTTCTGCAGAGTAAATATAGACAGAAATTTTTAGCTTTCCTATCTGCCAATTGGATTGCCTTCTGAATGTCAACAGGTAACTTTTTTTCAGTTTATTTTTTTGAGAGAGAGAGAGTGCACACATGTGTGTGTGCTGTTGTATGCACTTGAGCAGGGGAGAGGCAGAGAGGGAGAGAGAAAAATCCCAAGCAAGACCCCACGCAGTCAGTGTAGGTGGGCTTTAACTCACAAACCATGAGATCAGGACCTGAGCCAAAATCAAGAGTCAGACCAACTAACCAACTGAGCCACCCAGGCCCCAACAGGTAATTTTCTTTAGCGTGCATTAGAATGTTAAGAGTAAGAGCAATGCCTTCTCATGTACTCTGTTCTTTCTGAGGCACTCAGCACCAAGGAGAATATACCAACTCAACTTCCCTTACGAGGGCAGCAGGAATAAAACAAATGAAAAAGATGATTCATCATTATCATGATCTTGAGGAAAATGAGGAAGTTCATTCTGGCACATTCAAAATCTATTACCAACTAGTGCATGTTGTATGTGTATTTTTTACTTCTTTGTCTTTGTAAGATTTTACAACCTAGAAGAAAATGAGAGAAAATACAAGTCTTACATTTAAAGTTTTTCGTTGAACTGTAGTAGCTTTGTATTTTACTCATTGACTGACTATTTTTTATTTTTTTTCATTTTATTTAAATCCAATTAGTTATGTAGTGTAATAATGGTTTCAAGAGTAGAACTTAGTGATTCATTACTTACATATTAATACTCAGTGCTCATTCCAACAAGTGCCCTTCTTAATGCCCATCACCTGTTGAGCCCATCCCTCCCCCTAACACCCTCCAGCAACCCTCAGTTGGTTCTCTATATTTAAGAGTCTCTTACAGCTTGCCTCCCTTTGTTTTTATCTTGTTTTTCCTTCCCTTCTTCTGTGTTCATCTGCTTTGTTTCTTAAATTCCACATATGAGTGAAATCATATGATATTTGTCTTTCTCTGACTTATTTCGCTTAGCATAATATATTCTAGTTCTATCTACATTGTTGCAAATGGTAAGATTTCATTCTTTTGGATTGCACACATATACATACATACATATACACACACGTACATGCAAATACCACATCATCAGTGGATAGTTAGTCTCTTTGCATAATTTGACTACTGTTGATAGTGCTGCTATAAACATTGGGGTCCAAAGTTTATATGTCTCCGAGTGTCTCAGAGTGACAGTGGGGGAGGGGCAGAGAGAGAGGGAGACACAGAATCTAAAGCAGGCTCCAGGCTCTGAGCTGTCAGCATACAGCTTCATAAGCCAAGAGATTAAGATCTGAGCCTACGTTGGGCCCTTAACCAACTGAGCCACCCAGGTGTCCTTTTATTAATCTATTTTAAATCTTAGAAAATGAATATAGTGAATGAACTTTGTCAAGATGTGGTTCAAATTATGTAAACTTCTTTACAGAAGAATATATATTCTTTTATAAATCTTATATAGAGACACTATATACACACATACATATAATTTTTCTGTACTTGCATAAATAGCTCCTCTTATACAGAAAATCCTTGGCAAGAAATTATGACAAATTAAAGTTGAATAAATCTGTGTGTGTGTGTGTGTGTGTGTGTATTTATAGTTTTTATATTTTGTGTGCTACTTATCTTTTGCCTTGCTTTTGCCATAAACTCATTTGGTGAAAGCTGAAACCACTCTTGGATAAATATTTCACTGGAGAGATTGTAGGATAGAGTGTAAGAAAAATATTTTGTAGAACAAGTACTTGATAGAGACTCATAAGGGTTTTATTGGTTCTTCCGTGTGGTCACATAAATTCCTTGGCCTAATATATCACTGTTAAAACCTTCTGCTCCATAAGAGATTGCTGTCTAGTTTGGGAAGGTCATGTTATATTCACTTTGTAATAGTAAATTTTAGAAAAAAACCTAAGAACCAAAACTAGAAAATGGAGCGTTTTCCTGTCACTAACTTAAATATAAACTTGGACCTTCAAACGAAGTTCATAGCCCAGAGCAAAGTGTTGGCCATGTCTTTTGTGGGGAGAACTGGCAGCAAGATGGTACATGGTAGGTTATTGTTTATGAAATAGAGGTTATATAGGAGCCTCTTTACGTACTTACAACCTATATACTTTTACGTTGTTTCACTAAAAGTGAAAAGTATAATGCAGTGACAGTATAATGCAGCAGCCAAGGGCATTGGGTTCAGAGCCATTGGACCCAAATTTGCCACTTTCTAATTACGTGATCTTGAGCAAGCCACGTCTTGATTTTCCCATCTGTCAAATGAGAATAATAATTGTCAAAGAAAAAGAAAAAGTAATCATCTTGAGTGTTTGTACCTGAGGAATTTTAATGGGTTATGTAGGCGAGGGAGGAGCTGAGAGGCCAGGTGAGGTTATGAACAACCCAAATATTTCCAAAAGCAGGGAGAATCTAACCTTCCTCTGGAGGGGCAGTGCGTTGGAGTCAATGTTACTGAAGTTCAAAGGCTGAGGCCTCCTGGAGAAAGTAGTAATTATGGTGCACGTGGAGGGCAGGGGAAGACCCTTTCGCTGCCCAATGCACAGGCAGAGGGGAGAAATACTCTGGCTTCCCTACCCTCTCCCTTGCAGCCAGCTGACCAGGGAACCTGCCTCATCTTCTCTGCTAGAAGAGCAGAGTCTGGGAAGGGGAGGGGATGGCTCTCCGATGGGCAAAAATTCCTGTTGCATAGAGTTGTTGTGTGGGTTATACGGTGTATTGTCCCCATGGTTTCCAGAACTCTCTCTGGCATACATGCCCAGTGAACATGATGGCCTCATCGGCAGTGCTGTTTCTAGAGTAAGTAACAACATCCCATTGTGAATATAGCTTATATACATTGAGTGCCAGGAAATTAATTCTGGCGTCCTCTTTCCTGGTTTCTCCCATGGACAAGCTGCTAGTCACTTCAGCATTTCAGTGTCTGGTCAGGCAGACCGTGCCTCTTTTAATCTCCTGTCCTCATCTGTGCTGTGCCGAGTTCAGGTAGAGCGACCAAACCTGGCTCACTGATGACAGAGCTGAGCCATGGCCAGTTCCAAAGAATCCAGGAAGTTTGGAGAGCATGATAAGCATTCACAATCCTGTGGGAAGACCCTTGTAAATTAACTTTAAAATATAGGATTTTGTCACATATTCTAATCCCTTTGGATTTGATTTAGCCGTATCCTACAAAACTGAAAGAATACATATTTAATTTTTTGTGTGTGTGTGTTCGCTATAGCTTGATGTTAATATTAATCAGTTTAAGGGCAGAAGGTTTGACAAGATGACTTAACAGGCCTACCAGGAAGAATCATACAGCTGCTTTTTTGAAGCATAGACATAAAATAAAAAATTCCATCCAGGTCTTGACCAAAGTGGTCTTTTTAGTTGATCGCCTTTTGCAAACACACATTATTTATTATAGCATTTTGCTAAATCCTGGAAATTTCTCTCCTGAGAGATTTTTATCAGTATGAGAAATGGCAGCTTTTCTAGGTTTTAAAATATTGTTCATCATCTTCATATTGGCTTTCCAATTACACCCATTCACATAGAGAACATTTATTGATCTCAAGGAATTAAGAGTTGTCTGGTTTTCTCCAGTGCTTTAGTCATGTTTGAGATGAGTTTGAGAGAAGTGATAAAAGAGATAATAACAACTAATGGTTTTGAGCACTTTCTCCATCACTTACTGCTCCCTGATCTTTGGGCTCATTCACTCCTTTTAATGTGATGTCAGGACTTTCAGCGATTTCATGAGACAGTTGCCTGTTTGTAAGGGTTAGGAAACAGGTTTAGAAGTTATGCATCTTCAATTTATGTTACTGTGCTGCCAGACTGATGCTCTTACTTGCTATATAGTAATGTTAACAAATTAATTTGAATATCAGTGAGGCAGAAATGGAGATGAAAAGAAGTAAATGCAAAACAAAATATGGAATACCTTAGAATTAGAGGTTACTAGGTACCAATGTAGGAAATGATCCTAAAGTACATCTAGTTCAGCTTCCCCTTTTTGCCACTAAGAAAACTGATTTCCAGGAAGGAAAATGAATCTTTTGATGATGAGGGAGAATATCCCCCAAATACCAAGTCTTAGTGATGCTCTTCTGCCTTCAGGAACACAGGGTATGGCTATGTCCCATGCCATTTGCAAACATAGGTTTCAAATGACATTGGTCCTTTACTTTATCCTGAACACCTTCTGTAGGTTGGAAATGTATTACATACACCTGCTTTTGGGGCTAGAATCTGGAAAACAGGTACTAAGAAAGAAATTAAGGCCTACGGGATCCATGAGTGGCTGCGTGTTGCTCTTCTCTGCCTCTAAATTCATGTTGTTTGTCAAATATTGTGGGGTAAAAGGACCACGGGTCTGTGCTTGGATGTCAAATTAACTTCGGCATACCATATTCCTTGCGTTTTTAAAGTTGGTGTCCAGTTTCATTTTTATTTTTGCACATCTTTATCTGGTTATATCCTCTTTTAGGTTAGCTTTGACCTTGACATTCTTGGCTTTTTCCTTTAAAGGCGATGATGCTCTCATCAGGATGGGAGGTGCTGTTTGGAATTTTTAATTGTCCTTGGCTTTTCATTCTTTTAAGGCTCTTTCAGGACTCTGAACTTTGATATCTATACGTGAATCACAAGACCAAGGGAGTGGTTGTCATGAGGTGAGGTTGAGGGTGGAGGGAAAAGTATGTGGTGAGAACCCTCCTTAAACCTGAAGAGAATCAGAGGATGAGAGGTCTTCCTTACCCTTCCAGCTCCCCCTCACAGTTAGTTAGGGTAGACCTACCACTTGTGACCTTGATCTCAGGAACATAGGGTCCTTCAGAATCCAGCTGCATCAACTTCTGAGAGAGGGTGTGCCTGTGGCTGCCTTGGTGCACGGAAGACAGAAGGGCAGCTGGAGGGGCACTGGGCTATAGATGGGGGGCCTGGGTGCCCTCGAATCTGCCCTGACATCCATCATTTGACGACTGTAAGCCCAGTTGATTCTCCTGTAATGCGATTAAAGTTCAGTGATTCTTCTGGCTCTAAAATTTTAGGATTTTTAGTGTTCTATGAAACATGATCATGTGTCCAGCAGAAAAAGAGGTTATTTTCTTTTTAGAACAGTTTGAAGATGTTGCTCTGACTCACTAGATGGTCGGTCATAGGGAAAAGGGAGCCTAATAGGTAAGTGATGAATCACTCAATTCTACTCCTGAGACCAATATTCCACTATATGTTAACTAACTAGAATTTAAATAAAAACATTAAAAAAGATAAATGCTAAAAAAAGGGGGAGCCTGACTTCCCATGGGGTTTGCATTTCTTTCAGCAGGCATAGTCCTTTCCAGCGTCCTTGGTGTGAAAATAAAGCATTTTTCTAGAGAATACTTTCACATTTACTAACTGGTGAGAAGGATAAAGTGCTGATCAAGAACTGAAGCACATAAGACTGGGAAGATATTTTTTCTTTATTACACACAGAAAAATAAAGGCTGATATTTGTGTGTTGAAACCCCTTTCTGAGGATGGTGTTCTTTGTATTATTACCATTTGTTTTTGTATGTGTGTGGGTTCTTCTCTGAACTTGGTAACTTTTTATTATGTTTCTTATCTGGAATAGTCTTAAAACTGCACTTAAACAGTGAGCTTCATTTGCAAACATTATGCAGTTAAATCCAAACTTGGCTGCAAATGAGGGTATCTTTGAGTGACTGGCTTAGAAGATGATGTCACTGCTTTGTGATGGGTCCTAATGGAGCTGTGTTTTGTTCTCTTCCTCTTCAGTACCTTAGGAAGGAAGGCTATTATGATTTCCTGGAGAGGTGGGAAGATTGAACCTCCCCACCCCCGTGCTAGTCATGGCTGAAAGGAGAAACTTTTGTATGAGAGAACATCTGAGGCTGGAGATAAAATTCCCATTATAACCTCTTTAAATATTTCCGCGTTCGAGTGGGGTAGTGAGACTATTCTCTCTACAAATGGAAACCCTTTTCTTCCTGAGCCAAGTGAAACACATTGTTTCTTTCCCCTAGATTAAAAAAAATAGGATGCTCTGCGTTCTTTTATTTCGTTTGTCAAACAACTGATAGCCTTACCCCTGTCTTTTGTTAACGTATGCCCTGTGAGGAAAGGCACTGTACGCAGGGATTCCCTGCCCAGGACACTAAGAGCCTGACTGCCGGTGTGGCTTTCTTTAGAGAGCTCCCTGGCAGCCTTAACCATGTTCTGTGCCAGCTCTTAGGCGGCTCCAAAGCCACATGCACATTGATAGAATCTTTGGTGGTTTGGGCTGGTTTATAATCTTTCCTATTGAGGTTCAGCTCAAGGCCTTTAGGGCAAAGATCTCCTGTGAACTGAAAGAAAAGATCTGATTTGCAAGAGATTTGATCCTGCCAAATGAAAGTGGCACATTTCCAACTGCCCGTGCTGAGTTGCTTTGGAACACATTTATGGAGAACACAGACTTGCTTTAGGCAGCTCATTTGTAGAAGGCCTGTGCTGAGCACATGGAGGAGTTAAAAGACAGATGACTCCCATGAAATACGTGCTTCCACGATGTCCATACTGATTGAAAAGGAAGTCAGATGCACAGCAATCTCCTTGAGTCTAAATGCGACGTCCAAAGTGAGAAGGCACAAGACCCACAGACTTGCTTTGATAGGTGTCACTTTTGGACTGTCCACATTCAAGTCCCTTTCTGAATTTGGGCACTTGTCTATCATACACATCTTTTGAAGGAGGCTCTTTTCTCCTTTCTCTGCCCTTGACAACCAGGTCCTGGGTTTGGTAATGTGAGCCAGACTCAGCCAATCAGGTTCTCTTGCTGGGAATGAACTGTAGCAAATGGGTCAATGTCAGGGGGCTATGAGAATTGATTCATGATGTTAGAGGTGGTATCCACAGGTTTTCAGTAATGGCAGTAGCAATATATAGTTATTATTTCTGATATGGGGAGGCTCTTATGATTTTTATTCCTTGGCATTCAGAGTATACTCCCATTTTTTGGTGCTCATGTTCCATATTTGTATGTTAGCCTCCTGCTGTGTGAACCAGCGCATCCTCCCAATGGAGTTTTCTTCTGCGTCAGGTGGCCAGAGTCCAGAGAGCTTGCTCTTCTTTTCCCTTACAAGATGCTTGCTTTTCTGTATCTGATTGTGTAACTCCTTACTTTGAAGGCTGAACTCAAGAATTTTGAACATTTCCAGAATTATCTGTTTGGTGCTTGCTGCTTCTCCACTTAGTGTATCTTATAATTATCTATTATACCTTTGTTTACATTGTATGTCATTTAAAAAAAATCATGAGTTTTTGTACACTAGCCAGTGAGTGATTTTTTTGGTGTGTGTGTGTGTGTGTGTGTGTGTGTGTGTGTGTGTGGACTGTATTTCATCTTTCTATTCTCAGAGTCCAGCACAAATCTTTTTGCAGATAGTGATGTCATATTGGAATTGTGGGCTTAAAGGGAATTAAAAAAATCACTGGAATAGCTGTTTTGAGCCTCTACTCTGGTGATATAAGGGTAAAATAAAACGATATGTGATATGTGTGAGATCTATTTGAGATTGAATAGTTTACATTAATTTTCTACCTTTCAAAGTCAGATTTACTTAGATATTATTTATTTATAGTGAAATTCACTTTTTTGTTGTACAGTTGTATAAATTTTGACAAATGCATATAGTCATGTAAACACCACCAGAATCAAGATATTAGATCAGTTTGATCACTTCAAAGTTCCCGTTCTACTTCCCTGTTGCCTATATTTCTCCACACCCCTCGTGCCTGGAAACCACTGATGTATGAATTTATATTTTAAGCAGTTAGCACAGGTCTACAACTTTGTAGAACAATGTTTTATTTTCTCAGAAGGAGAAAATAATCTGACAGTGGATCTCTACCTAGGTATAAGATTACAAGCATTAGCAAATGAAACTAGCGTATACTTACACTAAATATTATTTATTGTTTACATGAAATTCTCATTTTATCATGCATCCTGAATTTTATCTGTAAACCCTATCTCAAATGGGTACAGATGGGTATCTCAGATGGGTACTGTTAAAGTTGATGCTAAGCATGAAATTAGCAGGCAGAGAAGGAAATAAAGGAAGAAAAAAGCAAGGAGAAAAGGTTATGGATCATTAGCAACGTGAATCCACCATTAAGACACTTTGGCACAACCTGAAAGGGGAAGAAAGAATGAGATTTTTGTATGAAACAGAAATTCACCTGCTTATACATGAATGATATATACAAGACTGCTTTGAAGACCAACTTTTTCAGTGTTCCAATTTATCAAGCAATGTAAGAGTCCATCAATCAAGCAGCCCTCTGCCCTGCTGTGTTATGGAGGAGTGCAACTCAGGGAGACGTTACTCACTCTGACATAGGTGACATGCCTTTTTTGGGAATAAAATGTATATCCAAAAGTTTCACTGTTAAGAAAAAGAACATTTCCTGAGGTAGCAGAAAGAGTTCAGCACTTGTTCTTTCTCAGGATATCCATGCAACAAGAACATTTACAGTAAAATATTGTTCTCATTTATGTCGGTGATCATCAAAATGACTGGCCTGACTTTATGTTTACATCATTGAAAAAGTGGGACCTTCTAGCACAGCCAAAGAAAGAAGCTTTCAAGTAGGTTTTTCTTACTCCACACTAAAGAATAAACTGATTAAAAAGACTTTTGGCATGTCCATTGTTGATACTGCAGATGAGACTTACTTTCTGTTTTAAAGCAAGCTTGGCGGGATAGTTACTTGGAAACAAGTTGTCAGTGTTTAGTCTGAGTGGTAGCACCTGGTGCCTGCCGGCCTTCCTTGTCCTCGCTTCTCAGAGCTAAGCTGCCCTTTCTGGCCTTCTCCAATCTAAAAGCTCTAGGTGCCTCGTCTACCAAACAGATAGATGTTAAGGGGATAATAGTTTAAATAAATTTAATGTTAATCTTATTAGTGAATGATTTACAAATAGCACCTTTGGTTCCTAGGCTGGAAGAAGATGGAAATGATGAGGTACATGGGAAGGAAATGGTTTGGGGTAGACATCTTTGAGTTCTCATTGCATAAAGGTTACCATCTACTCTACTCCTATTCCTAGAATAGCCCTGTGGTTTATGTTGCTCTAGAAGGCTGGGACTAGAAGGGTCTTTAGAGGTCATCTTGTTCAGTGGTTTGCAAACATTTATAAATGGTCTAATCGTTGAGAATAAAATAGATTTTTCATGTTACATGGAATGCACAGTACAAAGCAAACAGAAGCAGAATAGCTCTGGTAGGAATAGAGGCAGGGAGTAAAGAGGCCCATTAATTCCCTCCCCGCCCCCCCCACTTTTTTTTCTCTTTGCTTATTTGGGAAGTGTCAGAATCACTGGGATTCTGAAGCAGAGAAAGTCACATAAATGTTTGCAAGAGAACTAGGTTGCTTGCTTTTCAACATTCTTTGGACTACCCCAATCCATTTGCCTCAGCAACTCTCTGGGGGCAGTGATATGGCTGTCCTGGGCATATGCCTCCTGTATAGGAAGGCACAGGGGACAGAGATCACAGACTTTGCAAATGGGGACCAAGAGAACCTGTCTTGTATAAGCCTTGTGGCAAGTCTCGCCACAGAGTCAGAATAGATGACTCATAAATTTTGATGCTTAAAGATATTCCCCTGGGGCTGTGGAAATACCTGTGATGAGCTTTGCCTAAGGTCTGTGATGTGATTTATAATAATGATTCTCTCCATTCCCCCCAACCTGAAAAGATGAGCAAGTTAATGTTATTAGCTTCTACAATTGCAAGATGATTATTAGGTCCATCCCCCGGGAGCTGAGCTGGGCTGGGTTGTTAAAAGGTTAGAAGTCATGAGCAGGACACAATAACTGGGATTGGATAGGAGACATCAGAACTTGCATTTTCATGATGGATACAGGACATGTTTACATAACCAAGTTTTCAAGAAGATATAGTTGATAAGGTTTTTAGACAACAGGAAAACTCAAAATGATCTTGCCCTTTATATCATAATTGGGGATGAAAAAAACATGTGGACAAATTCATACTGGGAAGAAATGACTTACAGCAGCAGAGACTGTGTGTTGGTTGATGATTTGAATATGAGTCAGTGACTCAATCCCATGGCCAGGAAGGTGACCTGAGGGGCATAACTTTTTTGCATGTAAAATTCATGAGGAAATGTCATCCGGACTTGATCTTGGCCATTCTGTATTTCCACATGTTCTTTCTTTTTGCTGCTCCTCTTTTCTCTTGTCTTCTCCACCAGAGGCTGGTGGCTTCAGCTAGACAATTCACATCACATCATGCTCTTGCTATTTCAATTTCTTCTTCCTCCTTTCTTCAGTTTCTTCACCCTCTACTCTGTCTGTAACAGTGCTTCTTTGCCAGGAGGGTGAAGATAGAATTCAGGTCATCAATGACCTGAACATTTTTATCATCATTTTTGTGATTGTGTTAGTGAAATTTAACATTTTCTTCAATTATCAAAGTAGGCAACAAGTCACAGTGGTATTAGCAGTGCCTGTTTGTGGCTTTGTCATAAATAAAAATTGTATTCTCATGTCACGTTCCAGTTACATATATATTTATTTTAATTTTCGCTCATCTGCATGTTAAAATTATGGTAGCCTATTTGGCTAGCAACTTGAGTTTATAATTTAATACATTGACAAAGAAGTGTGTATATTACTATTTCACAGGTTTATTTTTAAAATATTTTAAATTTATAGACAGTTCTGATATATTGCAACATTCAGGTTCGTAGGAATCATTGGGTTATGCAAATTCACACAATGAAAACAACAGGATCCATGGAAAGTATAGAGTCAGAACAGTCAATTACATGTTAACAGAAAAGACACCTAATAAAAATGGTAGCATAGTTATACATAGTGACATGCTAAATGGTTAAGAAATACATATATTTATAAGTACCAGTATAAATGTGACACCTCTTTAGAAAGATGTGAAGTGTGCTTATGGGGATGGAAAGACTAATGACATCTTGTGAAGCAGGGTTGTATGGACCCAGATGGAAGTTATACCCCAGGTGTGGATGGGTGCAGCAAACCACACAAACAGTGAGCAGAGGAAGGTGGTAGAAGTTTGAGGCGTTTTGTGTTTTCCTGAAGGGCGACATGCAGAGTATGCTGGTGGTACATTCAGTGGAGTGTTTCTTGTGGAGGGAACGGTATATAGACAAACAAGGAATCTGTGTTGTGTCCATATTGTTCCCTAATTGATGAAATGCATTGGAACAAATTCATGTTTTTGAAATAAGCAATATAGCAGGAATAGCTATAATTGATTTCCTCTATGATTCCATGTATTTTATTTTATATATTCAAAAATGTTGTGAGAGGGTCTTCGGATTCAGGCTTACTAAGGGTCTACTGGACAAAAATGGTTAAACCCTGCTCTGACGGACCCTTTCCCTTCACCCTGCTTGAATACCTCCAACCTCCTCAATGGAGCCTCCTCTTTTGTTCCTTCTAGACTTTCCCTAGCCCCCACTGCCTGCCTCACGATCACAGACATTTTTCCCACCTAAAAGCTCATGGCACTGGTTTAAACGACTTCTTTAAGAACTTAAGGTATGTTTTATGTTGTTGATATTTTTTATAAAGTTTCTTTCTTTTAATGTTTTATTTATTTTTGATACAGAGAGAGACAGAGCATGAAAGGGGGAGGGGCAGAGAGAGAAGGAGACACAGAACCAGAAGCAGCCTCCAGGCTCTGAGCCAGCTGTCAACACAGGGCCCCACACGGGGCTCAAACCCACGAACGTGAGATCTGACCTGAGCTGAAGTTGGAGGCTTAACTGACTGAGCCACCCAGGCGCCCCTATTGTTAATATTTTTTTGTTAGTTTCCTTATAACCATATTCTATGATTCTTAAATAGAGAGACCATATTCTTTCTGTTCTATAAATTCTTTTTAGTATTTTAGATATTTATTCAGTAGGTTCTCATCAAATGAATTACCAAAAAAGTATTATTCAGCCATGAGTAAAGCAAAGAGGGAACTGTAATAATTAGTTTGTTCAGTATTGTTCATTGTTAGCCAGGGCAGGCAGAGCGTGTGGGGACAGGACACCCTTGTCTTCTGAGTGCTCAGGAGAGAAGCACACAGATTAAAGACCAGCGTTCATTATGCTTACAATATAAGTAATTCCTGACAAGGGTTTTCACTGCTTAGAAGGCCTCCTGGGAGAGATTGAGGGGCGCTTGCCCTAAAGTCCCTTTCATTTAAAACACTCTTTCCTTTATTTCTTTGGTTGAAAATATTGACATGTTTGAAGGTAGCGGAGGTAGAATAAATGCTTTTGCTATTTTCAATTTTAAATAATACTTTGCTCAAGCTACCTATTAATAAGTGAGCCATACATTTGGAACCCGCAGTTGGAACCTTGTGAGCCTCCGAGTAGGCTTGTTCAGAGTCCTTATGTTAGGGTAACAGGGTTTGGAGCTAAAACTAAGAAGGAGCCAACACTACAGCAGAGGCTTTGTACAGACCCACTGAGCTAGTTTTGAACGGAGGCATTTTCTGTCCACGGCCATATGCAGTGTGAATGGGCCACAGATGCACATCAAGTGAGTGGGAGAAAAACCGTTTGGTGGGAAATGACAGTTTTATGGCATTAGTCCTTGGAGCCCCAGGTGTGCTTATTCATCTTGTGTATATTTTAAGCTTTCAGCCTTGGGGATGTATCAGCAGGTTAGCATCTGTATTTTAAAGATGAGCCCTGCAGTGAATCAGTGAGGAGAGCTAGTCATACATTGGAACTGAAAGGAGATGAAAAGACACTTACTGAGAGATCAGTGTCATGAAGCACCTAAGGAAAAGGTCAGGGCTTTCTGTCTTTGCTTTTGACCGTCTGACTCCCTGACCTTACTCCTCTGGCCTTAGAGCCAGCCTTGGCTTGGGCAGGTTGCGCTGCACTTTGTGCATGCCCCTGGAACACAGGGCCCTGTACCTGGAGACCCCGACACAGAGCCCGGGGTTATCATTTCTGAGCTCAGTGTATCCTACCCCTGACTTTGGTATTGGGGATTTTTCCTTTCCTCTTCTGACTACTTAATGAATCATATGTCTCCTTAACAGACTGAGGATTCTTTTGTTTAAGTGACTCAAGACTGTATCTATATGTATCTATATATGGTGACTGAATTGGCTGTTTAAATATTTGTTGTTGTTAATCTGAAGAAATATATTGTTTTGGCTATAAAGATAACTAATAATTATGTGGCTATAAAGATAAATAATAATCTAGCAGCTTCTGGATAATGATTTTTTCTTGTAATTTTATGGGTATCATTTTTTGGACTTAGTCTTAGATTTCTAAAACTTCCCACCTTTAAAATGGCCCTCATACAAGGTCTGATTAACAGTAGCTGATACTTATTTATATCCACACCCTGACTAACAGCAACCACACTGAACAAAGTTTAAGATTTTATTTCTTTTATCCAAATAATTTTATGGGATATATGGAGTAATGAGTAAGCACCTCAGATGTCTGACTTATTAGAGATACTGAGTGAGTTTGAATCAAGAAAAGGAAAGAACATAAGTGGAATTTCTATAAAATAGCTCTAGGGGTAGGGTAGCTTAGGGAGGCAGATTGTTGTGGAAACACAGCGCATGAAATAATCTGTTAGAAAGACTGTTAAAGATTCGCACACTCCTGTAGCATTTAGTTCCAAATTGTACTGCTCTTAGACTTGAAAAAGAGGGTCTTCTGCCTGGCCCAGCACATCACAGAAGCTCCGGTTAGCCCTCTTCTGGCCACAGTATTCCACCTGGGCAAGGATTCTATGGGGTCAAGGAATCACCTCTTTCTGTAGGTCATGGTCAGGGCATTTGGACTCCAGAATTTCCTGCCCAAATGGTCCTTTGCCAAGACATGGATCCTTCCTTCAGAGAGCAGTTTGTATTTCACACAGTGGGTAGCCAAGGGGCAGCTGTAGGGCCAGGCAACGTGGATGGCTGCCAAATTGTGATGTCCGTATATGAGCTTACAAATGTCAGTGAGGTGTGAAGGGGCGATGGGTGGACCAGAGCCTGGCAGGGGGCACCTTTTTATGAACCACTAACCTCTAATGCAGAACTTTTCCTAGGTGCTTTGCAGCACATTATTTCATTCATTCCTATAGAATACTTGAGGTCATGGCTTGATGGGAATGAGGCGGCAGGGAGTTAAGTAACTAACCCAAGGTTACTGAATTAGTAAGAAGTGGAATCAGGATTGAAATATCAGGTGATCAAATTCCAAAGTGCACTTTTTTCACTTGTTTAGCTTGTCTGTGAATAGCCTCTTTGCTTTAACATTCTCTCTGCGCAATCTTGGCGTATAATGATCAATATTTGTGGAGTATCTAAAACAGTGGAACAGGCTATTTGTTCATCTTTCTTATTGATGGGGTACGGAGTATAATTGTGGCAGAGGTGAGAGATGCCATGTCAGGGGTTCCGCAGGGGACATTTCCCCCCTGATCCACGTATGCTGTGGCAGTGCAGCTAACTGGGCTTACTGGTCCAACAGTCAGTAAATGCTCCATATTTTGTGGTTCGTGTGGACTCAAATGTCATGCAAAAGACTGTTATTCAGATAAAATATTAACAGGCTCCCTGTGTGCTGCAATCCTTGTCTTATTTCTTTAAAATGACATGAACTCTGGATGTTCAAGGGGAGTTTTCAGGATGCCCACCTTGCCAGGTCACCTGGCACAGTCCTTTGATTGGTGAGACCCCATGTGGGCTTCCCTGTGCTGTGCTGCTCTACCTGTGTAGCCTCCCACTGCTCCCTTCTGGAACATTCAGCTGTGCTCTAACTTGGCTTTGTCTTCTCTTGTTCTCCCTCCCGCTCATCTGGTATGCCAAGACCATTCTCTGCCATTGGCAGGAAGCCCTTGAACATTTTCCTAACTCGTGCTTATAGACTAGTTTTGGTAGTTTCCCCCATGTGTTGCCATCTGTACCCCTAACTGTTTTGGCTGGCTTCCCTGTCTTCCTTACTGGGCTGTAGCCCCGTCTGAGGGCAGGCTTGGTGTCTGTCTTGTTTGTCTTTGTATCATCATATCCTAGGGCAATGCCTAGCACATGGAATTTTTTAAATAAATACTTACAGAATGGGTGAATAAACCACCATCATAACTGAGGCATTAAATATTTTTCCTGAGAAGTTCTAGTATTAAAGTATAAATAATTTCTTTGATCGATAGCCTATTGTTTTCTCTGTAACATAATTGCCTCTACCTGCTTGGAGACTCACCGTAAGTGTCATCACTATGTACCCTCTTAGAGCAATAAGCCATTTTAAGGACCCTTACTTTTTCCCTTGGGGATCCAGGAGAACTAACTCTTCTCAGAAAGAGTGACTAAATCTGCATCAAACCTCAGAAGAGCTCTGTATACTTTTCCAGGTACTGATAACATCTTCATTCTGTCCCCTCTTTGCCTCCATTTACTCAGTCACTGTGCAGAAGGTCACATTGCCCAAATCTCTCAGTGACAGGGGTTACATATCCTCCCAAGTGAACTGTTTTCTAAAGCCAGAACTCTGAATCCTAATGCCTACTAAGCAGATGGGACTTTCATGCACCAAGGCTGGTGACCATTGATTGAGTTTGGAGAAAAGACTATTTGTGATTATGATCATCGTTTAACTTTTGATCATCTTCTTTGTTTTTAAATCAAATTTGTATAAGTTATATTATGCTTAACACAGAGGGACTTGGGGGTGGCTAAGATGATTGAACACCCCACTATTGATTTTGGCTTAGATCATGATCCCAGGTTCATGGGATTGAGCCCTATGTTGGACTTTGTGCTGAACATGGAGCCTGCTTAGGATTCTCTCTCTCTCTCTCTCTCTCTCTCTCTCTCTCTCTCTCTCTCGCTCTCTCTCTCTCTCTCTCTCTCTCTCCCTCCCTCCCTCCCTCCCTCTCCCTCTCCCTCTCCCTCTCCCTCTCCCCCTCTCCCCTGCTTGCACTCTCTCTCTCTCTTTCTCTTTCTCTCTCAAAAAAAAAGAAATATAGAAAAATATTGAAATCATGTGTTCAACATGATGGATTTTCAAATAGTGAACACAGGCATGTAATAGCCATCCAGTTCAAGAACTTGAACACTTTCAGCACCCCAGAGATTTTCCTTGTATCTCTTTCCATTGACTACTTCCCAAATGGTGATTCTGTCTGATTTTTGAACTTTTACAAATAATATCCCTCATTATGCATCTTTTTTGACTGAAAGAATTCAAAGTTGTGTTTGTGATATTTACCTAGAATTTTATGTATAGTTATTTGTTCCGTTTTATTGTTGTATGGTATTCCACTGTATATTTTATATCGTACAAGTGATGTATCCATTTTGCTGGGGTTTTTTTTAGTCTTTATTTTTGAGGGGGAGAGAGAGAAGAGGAGGAGGAGGAGGAACAGAGAGATGGGGGGACACAGAATCTGAAGCAGCTCCAGGCTCTGAGCTGTCAGCAGAGAGCCTGACATAGGGCTCGAACCCACGGACTATGAGATCATGAGCTGAGCTGAAGTGGGATGTTTGACTGAGCTACCCAGGTGCTCTTACTGTCTTTTTTTTTTTTTTTTTAAAGCAGGCTTCATACCCAGCATAGAACCCAACAAGTGGCTTGAATTTATGACCCAGAGTTCAAGACCTGAGCCAAAATCTAGAGTTGGCTGCTTAACTGACTGAGCCACCCAGGTGCCCCTGTATCCATTCTTGTATTGCTGGACATTTGGTTTATTTTTAGGTTGGAGTGGTTACAAATAATGCTGTTATGTACCTTTATTTGAATGGATTTTTTTGGCTTACATGTGCGCATTTCTTTTGGACATACACTAGGGACCGTAATTGCTGGGGCATAGGTATGCATATATTCTGCTTTGGCAGAGTCTTTCAAACAGTTTGCTTTGGTATAAGATTTCTAAGCAGGGGGTGAAGAAGACAGAATAATTCTCGTATATCCCAGGGAGAGAGGAAGCTTTTGAAAAAGACCTAAAATACAGTTGTTTGGCCTATGTGATTTGGTTAAATGTTTATGTAGTCTAAGCTTGTGCAACTGTAAGAGTGGTCTGAGGGGGCGCCTTTGTGGCTCAGTGGGTTAAGTGACTGACTTCAGCTCAGACCATGATCTTGTGGTTTGCGGGTTCAAGTCCCATGTCAGGCTCTGTACTGACAGGTCAGAAAATAGAGCCTGTTTCCGATTCTGTGTCTCCCACCCTCTCTGCCCCTCCCTGACTTGTGCTGTCTCTCTGTCTCTCAAAAAATGAATAAAAGTTAAAAAAAAAAGTAAAAATGGTCTGAACCTGTAGTTGTGAAGACAATCAGAAGTGCCATGTAGCTGATGGCAAAATAACCTAATAGCTGCCAGTGGGCAAGAAATACCTACAGGTTACTTCATCATTTAATTGTGCACCTGTGAGCACATAGCTCTGTAGGGGTAGACTTCTTGGGTAAGAAAATCACATTAACAAATTTTAGAACCAAATGGGATGGTAATGAAATATTCTTAAGTTACAAAACAACCTATGTACAGGATGGAATATTTTACTGTGCAGTGGGGTCACATGATTCACTGTATCTCTTACTTGATTCTTTGTATTTTTCCAGTGAACTAGAAGTGCATTTTTCTCAATTTAGTTGAGAATTTTAGGAAAAACATATGGTAAACTTAAGTTGCTGAGTTAAACTTTCCAGTATTGTCTCTGATTTTAGGCAAGTCTTTGTCTTATTTTCATCTTTAACTTTCAAGGAGAATCAGAGGCACTTAATCAGAATAGTGAAATGAATAGCGTCAATGCCAACTGTTGGTATGGTTGTAGAGACTGGATAAATGAGATGTGGCTAGTGGGAATGTAAAATGATCCAGCCACTCTGAGAGAATAATTTGGTAGTTTCTTCTTTTTTTTTTTTCTTTAAAAAATGCTTATTTATTTCTTTTTTTGGGTGTGGGAGAGTGAGAGAGAGAGAGAAAGAGAGGGAGGGAGGGAGGGAGGAAAAGAATATCAATGTGAGGAGAGGTGGAGAGAGAGGGAGTGAGGGGGTCCCAAGCAGGTTCTGCACTGTCAACACAGAGCCTGACATGGGGCTCAATTCCATGAACCACGAGATCATGACCTGAACCAGAAGCAGGAGGCACCCAAGTGACTGAGCCCCCCCCACGCATTTCATACTTTGGTAGTTTCTCTAAACATCTACATCTGAACTACAAAGTCAGCCAGCAAATGTACTCCTGGGTATTTATCCCAGGGACTGACAACTTCGGTGTTCACACAAAACCCTGTACTGGATGTGGAATAGCAGCTTTATTTGTAATAACCTAACAACTGAAACAACCTAGATGACCAGGTGGTTAAATGAACTGCGGTTCGTCTATACTATCAAATATTACTCAACAATAAAGAAGTGACTGTTGACAAACACAACCTTGATTAACCTTCAAAGAATTCAGCTGAGTGAAAAAGTCCAATCCCAATGTAACATTGCTGAAATTTCAAAATTAGGAAAGGGACAACAGATGAATGCAGATTAGTAGTACTTGATAGGTGTCAAGAGGGAAAGGGCAGAAAAGAAGTGGGCATGCTTATAAAAAAGAGCAACATGGAAGATTCTGGTGATGATGGATCTTGACTATCAGTGTCAGTATCTTGGTTGTGGTATTGTTACCTTTGGGGAAACTGGGTAAAAGAACAACTGTGTCCCTCTGTATTATTTCTTACAACTGAATATAAATCTATAGTTACCTCAAAATTAAAAAAAAATTAAGTTAAAAAAAGAGAGTGGGGTACCTAGGTGGCTCAGTCGGTTAAGTGTCTGACTCTTGATCTTGCTCAGGACATGATCTTAGGGTTTTTAAGTTTGAGTTTTGCATCAGGTTCTGTGCTGAAAATGCAGAGCCTGCTTGAAATTCTCTCTCCTCCCTCTCTCTGCCCCTATACTGCTCTCTCTCTCCTTCTTGAAATGAATGACTAAACTTAAAAAAAAAAAAAACAAGGCATGTTCTAAAGTTTCTTTTAGGTCAGTTCTCCTTTTCATAATTACCTATTCATGTCTTAAATATTGTAGATTTTTAACAAAGGAAAGCCATTGTTCCTTGCCTCCTATTAAGGACAATATTACTCACTGGAAGAGCCATCTATCAAAATTTCTGGTATTCTTTGTTCATGTGGAATTTCAGAAAGCTATTAGTTCATATTCTTTGACCTGAAGAAATACCTACAAGTCAGGTAGGGATCTTAAATCTGGAGAAGCAATATATTTGAAATAGATAAATAAGTAGAAAAATGGAAGGATGGCTCAGTTGTTTTTTCGCCTCCTACAATTAGTTTTTCTGGCTCCAGGGAACTTGTTTGACCAATCATTAAAGTCTAAGAAGTTTGCCTTTTTTTCAGTTCCTGTTTGGCTTAGGTGGCCCAGGGGTAAGCTTACGGAACAGTAGAAGTGATATAATGAATCTTAGAATAAAATGATTTGAAATTGTGTGTTTGTTTTTAAGCCTTAAAAATAATATTTCCTCCCTATTTCTATGACTTCCCTCAGCGCAGTGCTTTTTGTAATACTCTGTTATGTACTGGAGAGCCTTTCTATGTTTTTCTGATTTTTTTCCCTCCCTTGAGATTGTGCATGGGATCTGTGGCCATTAGGCTATCATCTCTGTGAATATTCCGGTGGGAACAATGTCCCTGTAGGTATCTTTTTTCTGAGTACTCTAGTTGAATTTACTTGCTTTTCCTTTGTTTCTGTGTACATTATTTTGACCTTCTGGTTGACCTTAAATTCATTGTTGTCGTTGCTGATGTTAATAGTTACAAGATTCTCGGATTTTGTTACAAGATTCTCTACATTTTGAAAGGTAGCCTGGCATTAAATTATCTCTTTAGAAAACAAGGTTCTCTGTTTGGCCTGCAAGTGCAGGTCTCTTTGTTACATTGCTTTTAAGCATTTGGAGAGATGTGAGGTAAAATAATTTCCCTTAAATATTGACATGTTTGATATGTCAGGTGACCAAAGTGAGATGTGTTTTTTGACATTCAACTTTAATTACTCTCTCACAAGTTTAGGGCACTGAAAAGAAGAGGAAAGGAGAAAACATGAAATAGCGTTCTTCTGAGTGATTATCAGATGCCATGTCCTGTATGTACATTATCTCATTAAATCCCCTAATACCTTTAGTGGATACCTCTTATATCAGGTAACAAGCTCAGGTACCCATGATGGCATTTAGTCAGTGACAGAACCAGAGTGTAAACCCCAGTTGGCTCAATCTGAAACTCCACGGTCTTTGATGCTACCTTTTTGTGTTCTGGATGTCAGATTTGATTTGAATTGGTGATTGGCTGAAGACTTGTCAGGTGTTGCACACTGAGAAAGGCCACTGAGGGTAAAGGTGAAGTATAAATGACCCCCATGGGAGCACAGTTGCGTACAACTCTCTGAGTCACTGATGTACATGGTGTGACTTAAGAAATGTTATGAAGGCCTCTAGCTGCCCATAAATATCTTATTTCTCATCCTTATCATTGTCACCCATTTTTCAACTCCCTCTTGCTCCCATGTGTCATAAAACCCCCACCAGTAGAGTTAATGGTTCATAAAAAGTCAAGACTCATGGATTGCCAAGGTCTTTTGGCTCCTTTTTTTTCTTAGACTATTTTCTGCATGAGATGAAATCACACAGAAGTATCCTTTTGTAATTGGCTTGTATCTTCTCTGTATTGATGTCAATATCTTAGTCATAATATTGTACTCTAGTTTCATAAGGTGTTGGGGGAAACTGGGTAAAGGGTACAGTGCAAGTCTTTATTATTATATAACTGTATACGAAGCTACAGTTATCTCAATTAATTTGTCTGACTTCTTGGTGTTGAGTTTTTCCACTTTCACATGGGCAATAAGAAGTAGGAACATGATGATCCTAAGTCCTGTCCTGTCAAGAGAGCATCATGAGGAAATGTGATCAGGCAACAGACATGTAGGTATGTGAAGTAACTATAAAATCAGCTGTATACAATTGAGCATTTTATATTTTTATCCATTTTCAGAACAGAATTTATTCTCTTCAGATCATAATATTCTCAGCATAGGCTCCCAGTTTCTCTTTGATCTTGAGACTATAATTTTACCTTTCACTGCTTCAATTTCTTCATCTGTAAAATGGGGTATAACACTTTTTATTGAGAAACAACTATGGAAAGAATATTTTGAAGCAATGAGAAAGCATCTATACTGCAGGTGAAGCAAATACAAATGACATTTCGTGGTATAATGTGGTGTGCATTCAGATGGCCCTAACATATATTAATAGAAGTCCCTTTAACTTCATTTTTTAAATTCCAGAATAGTGGTATAGATAAATCATATTACTGCACACAAATCCAGAAGATTTATTACCTACATTGTAATCGTTCTGCAAATTGGCCTTCATGACCATGCTTTTGTTCACAAAGTTGGTTTTAAATAATTGCAAATGTCTAAACTTTATTTTGAAGTTCAGTGGGAAAGATAGGTAATTGTGGAGTTTGAGTGCTGGGAATACACAGGGAAGAAATATAATCTTAAGGAAACGTTTAGATTTTATTGTTGGGAGGGTTGGCATGAATGCCAATAGGTCCTCTGCTGAGTCATTTTTCCCTCCAAATCTGAGCTGCATTATTACGTCAAAGGAAGGCAGGAAGGCATGTGGTGGTATATGTTGGCTTAAGCTAGACGAGGTGTTCATGAGGATTGTATTCCCTGGTGGTGCTCTTCTTGTGGGGGATAAATCCCCATGTCACTCTGCAGATCACATTGTCCCTTAACAGGGATGGTGGCAGGTAGGGCCATATGAAGAGACCATAATGTATTCTCCCTCTGTGTAGAGTCTTAAAGGTGGCTCAAGGCTGTTGTACATGGTTTATTTTAATAGCCTCCTGAGTATACCTTAGGTGCACAGTTAGGTTTGGCTACATAACTAGATTTCATAAGAATTATCTCACTTAATTCTTACAAGAACCATATGAGGTTAGGGAGTATCAACTCCATTTTATAGAGACTTAGCAAAACTAAGCAGTTTGTCCATATTCACACAATTAGTAAATGAAAGTACCAGAATTTGAGTCCAAAGAGCTAATTCCACAGCCTAAACAGTGAGTCTATTTTTCTACAATTTAGTATCTAAGTCTGGGTCAATACTTTCAACAGTTTTTGAGTACCTGCCATCTTGGAGGCACTCTGCTGGGTCTTGGACATACAAAAGCCAGTAAACAGGATTCCTGTAGTACAGGTGTTCTGGGTTTATTTTAAAGGACACATAGTCAGTACATTGTGGAAAAGAAAGATGAAATATGAAGCTAGTGATGTATTTATAATTCTGAGAATATTTAATATTTAAAGGTAGCCTAGCTCAAGAACAGTATAGTAAATAGTTTATTTATCCAAATTTCATATTGAGTGTTCACAATGTACTGAGTGCCATGCTAAGTCCTGGGAAAAGAATGGTGAAGGAACCAGAGGAGGTTCCTGCTCTCATAGACCTAACTTAGCATCTGGCAGGGAGTGGGGAGGCAGACATTTAGTCACAGGTTTACAGAAATAAGTAGAGAATTGAAACTGACAGGCATCATGATAGTTCTGGACATGATGCTCTAGGAGTGAATAATAACA
This sequence comes from Suricata suricatta, assembly GCF_006229205.1. NCBI lineage: Eukaryota > Metazoa > Chordata > Mammalia > Carnivora > Herpestidae > Suricata > Suricata suricatta. Next base: position 41,854,434 of record NC_043705.1, on the reverse strand, counting down.
TTTGTTCTTGTCAGAGACACAGTCCCTCAGAGGGGAGGTCACAAGGTAAATAAGCATTAACTAGGTAAGAGATGGGGAAGGCAAAGCCTCTCTGGAAGCTCTGGGCACTGAAAACTCCAGGTGCTAAAAGAATGCAGAGTGATCTGGGGTGGTGGAGAGTGGAGGAGTGGATAGCCTGGGGACTCCCGTGCTAGATGGGCCAGACAGATAGATAGTAAAAGGTAGACCAAGAAAGGCCTTGGGCTATTTTAAGAATCTTTACACCAAAGGTAAAGGAGAGTCACTGAAAATATGTGAGTGACAAAGATGTGTGATTAAAAATTACAGGTCTTTTTAGGGGCACCTGGGTGGCTCATTTGGCTAAGTGTCTGACTTAATTTTGGCTCAAGTCATGATCCCAGGGTCCTGGGATCAAGCCCCATATTGGGCTCCATACTGACACTGAAGCCTGCTTAACAGTCTGTCTGTCTCTCTCTCCCTTTCTCTCCCTCTGCCCCTCTACCCTGCTCATAAGTGCTCTCTCTCTCTCTAAAATAAAATAAAACAAAATAAAAAAATACAGCTCTTTTTGACTCAGTGAAAAAACAGGACTGGCAAGCAGCCAAGATCTCTACCTGGGGAGGATAAGAAGGAAATGGCAGGGGCCACACAGTTGGATGTGACAGAGCCTAGACTCAAGTGGTGGTGTGACTATAGAGAGAAGTGGATGAGTTTCAGAAGTAGTTAGCATGTAACATGGCCAGAAACCAGTGATAGATTGAATGTAGTATCAGGAGAAGAAAAGGAAGTTTCTGCAGTCTAATAGATGGTGACACAGTTCACTGGGATGGGGACGTTGGAAACAGATTAGATTTGAGAGGAAGAGTTCAAGTTAAAATTTGAACTTGCTAGATTTGGGGTGTTTTTGAGACAGACCAGCAGAAAACATCAGGTTGACATTTTCTGTATTGGTGGAACGTAGGGGACTGGAGATAGACTTTTGTGCGTCCTAATTGTGCAGGTGATAAATGATATCATGGGCTTGGGCAGCACTGCCTAGAAAGATGCTAAGTGATAAGAAAAGGGAGCCTAGAAGCCCTGAGGGAGTTCATTTCCTGGTTGTGTGAAGGAAGATCAGCCCACAAAGAAGCACTTCACAAAGGAGGAGGAAAATCTCCAGAGGTATGAAAACAAAGGGAAGCCATGTTTTGATAAAGATGGAATTGCCAGCAGGATCAAGGGTGGCGTAGATGATGTGGGCTTAAATCAGCCCTCTGGAGTGCTTGACAAAGAAGTCTTTGGTGATCTTAGTAAAAGCTGTTTGTGGAAAAATGAGGAAAAAGATAAATTAGAGCAGGGTGAGGAGTGAGTGAGGGCTATGAAGTTGGATACAGTAAGAATAGACAAGTCCCCTGAGAAGAAAATACAAAGTAGAACATGTAAGGTTTGGGCAAGGTTTTTGTACAAGATGGAAGAGACTGGAGAATGTTTCATAGTCACTAGAAAAGATTTCATTGGTAAAGAGCTAGCAGACATTTGCCAGAGAGAAAGGATAGTAAATAGCACTGGCTCTTGAGAAGAGTTGTAGGTAGGGAAGGATTTGCAGAGTTTCTCACGTTTGCCTGCTTTGTATGACGAGGATGAGGGGGTTTCTCTTCTAGCGATTCACTGTGTTCTGTAAAGTAAGAGATGGGATCTTTGTACGCTGTGGAGCAGGAGGGAGAGGTGAACGTTTGACAAGAGCTCAGAAAGTTTGAAATAAGGTAGTTGTGAAGAGCAGGTACGTGTTGTCTTGAGGAAAGTGGTGGAATTCCTGGTCACTGTTGATGCCTGTTCTCCAGAAGCTTGGAAACATGATTGTTTTATGTTTAAGTAAATGATCCATGTTTTCTGAAAAATCTAAGTAACTACTATCCCTGTAAAGAAGAGCAAAGTATTTGAGAAAGGTGAGAAGGATTTTAAAAAAATGATTCTTTGCAGACTGAGAAGACGGTAAGGAAGATACTCTTTTGAAAATGATTAAATTTATAAACATCTCTAAATGCTTATGTATGCATTAAGTGAGCTGACTCAGGAGTAATAAATAGTTCCTTTTTCCTCGGAAGATAATTGACCAATTTATCTTGTTTAAACATTGAGCCTGGGTCTGAATCAAGCATTAGGGTTGTTTGTTTGTTTGTTGTTTGTTTTAAAATTTAATTTAGAGAGCATGCAAGCAGGGGAGAGGGGCAGAGGGAGAGAGAGAATTTTAAGCAGGGTCTGTGCTTAGCACAGAGCCCAATGTGAGGCTTGATCCCACAACCCTGTGATCATGACCTGAGCTGAAATCAAGAGTCCGATGCAAAGTGACTGAGCCTCATAGGTACCTCTCAAGCATTAGAGAATTTTAAAAGAATATAAGGATTCATGTGGAAAGATGTGCTTAGATTGCTGGATTTTAATTTTTATTGTTCTTCTGGTATTTGTGGTCTTTGCAATGTTTCCATCTGCTCAAGAAGATGAATGGGTGTTTCTATAAATCTAAGACTCATTCAGCAAATGGAGCCTCATTTTCTAAAAGGCAGTTTGGCTGAGGAAGACAGGGATAGGAACCTAGAGATAAGAAATGTTTTTTGTTTGTTTTTTTTAATAAGTTGGCCTCACTTGGCTAATAGCACTTGCCTAAATATGAAATTTGAAGTTTCTTGTGCATGGGGACTTGACATCAGCTCTGCAGGAGGGGGCAGAAGAGAGCACACAGAATTGTCTCCCTTCTTGAAGAATTTCTTTTTTGGCTGGGGAGGGAATGTATTCATACAAAACTGATTAAAAAGGCCATGCTTGACAAATGCAAGTGTTTAAGGAGATGAACACAGGCTCAGAGTGGGAGAACTGACAGGCAACAGAAAGACCTCATAAGGGAAGATGTAGGAAGAAGAAGAGTATCAGGGCTAAAGCAAGATCAAGGTTCAGTTCTACTAACTGCTTTTAATACACGTCTCAGGAGAGTGTGGAGAATCACATGGGAGACATTAAGGACCAAGCCAGGAAGGGGCACATATGACTTCTGTCCTATACTACTGGCCACAAGTCAATCACATAGCCCCATCTCACTGTAGGCACGACTGGGAAATAGAGTACAGCTATGTTCCTGGGAAAAAGATGGAGATTTGTTGAGCATCTAGCCAGTCTTTGCTACACGCTCATTAGAGCCTCACGGAAGAAATTTCATTCCTCTCCCTCATTCATAACTTTTCATTCTGCTTTAACCCATCCTGAGCCACTTTCATTACCACCAGGTATTATTCATAGGTTATTGTTCCCAAACCAACAACTGCCCTGGCTATCATTGTTAGCAAACATTATTATTTTTTATTGTTCTTCTCAAAATGTGCTATTCATAGTAAAATGTAATTATCTAGATGTAATTCAAAAAATACTGGTAAAGGGGGATTATTGTTTTGCTTGATTGCATAAGTATAGGGGCAAATAGAGGGAGCATATTGGGAAGACTTCACATTTAAAGGCAGATAGTAGAAGCCCACAAAAGAGGAGAATTTGAAGAAGGCAAGGGGTCTTCATGATGCCATTTCAAATTTTTTTTAGTCTTTATTTATTTTTGAGAGTGAGGCAGAGATAGAGGGCGAACAAGGGAGAGGCAAACACAGAATTTGAAACAGGCTCCGGGCTCCCAGCTGTCAGCACTGAGCCTGATGCGGGGCTTGAACCCACGAACCGTGACATCATGACCTGAGCTGAAGCTGGATGCTTAACTGACTAAGCCACCCAGGTGCCCCAATTCATGATGCCATTTCAATATGGCAGCTTATCAAGCCATTGTGGTTATGTACTATATAACCTACTTCTCAAAGAGGAAAAAGGGCACACACACTCACAAATCAACCAATTCATTTCTGTAAAGTCCCAAAGTGAAGTCCAAGGAAAAGTGCCCTTAAATGGAACCACTTTTATATTACATTATGCATTTAAATGAAAACAAATCAAGGATTTCCATCTGAAAATCTTTTTACTGTAATATTAACCAGTCCACCTGACTTACATAGTGTCTGAAGTGTTTTCTTTTTTTTTTTAAGTTTATTTTTTTAAGAGAGAGAGATAGCAGGGGAGAGGCAGAGATGGAGGGAGAGAAAAATCCCTATGCAGGGCTTCATTCCACAAACTGTGGGATCATGACCTGAGCTGAAATCAAGAGTCAGATACTTAACTAACTGAGCCACCCAGGCGCCCCTTGCCTGAAGTGTTTTTATCCAGTGAACAAGATAGTAATCAACATGGTTATAAGATATATAAGCAAGCAAGTAAGCAAGCCTTGCTCAGTGGAACTAGAAGTTGTCACCTCATACTTTCAGCTGCATTGGTCACGGTACTGACATTGTGTCATCTCAGCATATCCCAGTAGCCTCAGAGTCCCTGATGTTTTCATCTAATGGACTTTGTGATCTGTATGAACTTTTCTTTCTTTTTCCCTTTTCTTTTGCAACAGTTGTGCTTTCAGTGTTTTCTGCTAAGAAATAGAACCCTGAGCAAGTAAGCATTCTTATCAACCAGTTGATTGAAAACAATTTATTTCTAAATTCTTAGAAGAAGAGAAAAAGTCTGGAGATATATCTGTATCTAAGCTATCCATGTACTTACCAAACTATTTCAAAATTTTTCCCTAAATTGAGTTTGTAACGTCAAGGTTTCAGGATCCACTGATTTCCAAAGTTTTGTTTGTTCTATCATTTATGGCTGGGCTTATTAGGAACAGTGACTCTGATGCTTCTATTTTTCAGTAAATGTGGCTGCTTTTGGGTGTTGTTGTAGGAGACAGAATTCACTGTAATTCTAATTCACATATATTTTCCTGTTGAAATTCCTGTTTTTTTCTTGTCCCCATGTTATCTCTCTGGGGGAAGATGCCAAAGGCATCAACATTTACTGATTTGGGCACTAAGGACTTTTTTTTCCCCATGGATCCCTCAACAAGATTTCACTGATATTAACAGATTCTCATCAAGCACTTTAGAATAAACAGAACAGTGAGTATCTAGGCAGAAAGCCATATACTTTTAGAACTCAGTATATTTATGATATATATGAAGGCAAAGACACAGAGACACCATAAACAACTATTATATTTGGTTGTTATTTGCCATGTTTTGTTTTGTTTTACAGAGAAAGAGTTTAAGCACAGCTACCTCACTCAGAGGAGGACAGCTGAATACTGGAGGCACCTGGTGGTAGTGGTGGAGTAGATTTGTTATCCAGCAAAGAAGATTGAGAGCCAAGGGGATTTTTAATTTTGAATTCCTCAGATTTGCCACAGGGCATTTATTTTGCTATCTGAATGATCTTTGGCACCTTGGAGGAAAATAGTCGTGAAAAGTGCAGATGTAATTTTCTTCTCTGGCTTTTTTCTATAAGGACATAATTATGAACCATGCTGAGTTCGGGTGTAACATTCATTGGAGAGCATCCTAAATTGCACTTTGAACACATTTTTGCCTATGTGGCATCACTTAGCAACACAAGCCTTTGCGGTGTTTCTGGCTTTTGTTTTTATCGGATGGTCTGATAATCTTATAATGGCTTTAGTTTTGTGACCAGTTACCAAAGGTTTGTTGTTATTTTTGTTTTTTATATA